>NC_139711.1:40993696-41271196 GCF_964188405.1 Protomyctophum parallelum | reverse complement strand
GTCTAGTAAGTCTCTTGCGTCATGGATGTGGATGTTAAAATGTAACGGAATGAGAAACCTCTGAGAAGAAGTTGATGGAGCACACACACACATAGATGAACATATCGTGCTGTACTGTGCACACGCACACGCACACACACACACACTCTCACTCACACTAACATGCTCTCCTTTCCTGACCTGAGGAAATCACAGCTGGCTCAGCCTTGTGGAGGAAGAGGCCGTTTGAAGTGAGCCCAGTCAGCAGATTGATGGTGGAACTGAAAGATCTTCCTGCTCTTTCCTGTCCAGGTAGACATGATTATTACATTATTCACCCCCCCCCACCCTCTGCACAGTAACGGCTATATCTGCACCCCCCCCCCCCCCCCCTCTGTACAGTAACGGCTATATCTGCACCCCCCCCCCCCCCCCCCCTCTGTACAGTAACGGCTATATCTGCACCCCCCCCCCCCCCCCCCTCTGCACAGTAACGGCTATATCTGCACCACCCCCCCCCCCCCCCCCCCAATCCCCCTTATCCGTTTCCTAGGACTAGTTCTGAGTGTGACAAACATTGATGACAAAAGTGAGAACGCAAATTGTGATTGTTCGGAATGAGATGATGTATGATGATAAGAGCGCCCCTTGCTTCACTCGGGTGTGATTCTTTTTCTTTTTTTTTTTACTATTTTGAAAAACCTTTAAAAATACTTTAAATGGCCGCTCTACAAGCTCACAACCGTGTCCATGTAAGATCGGAAAGTTGAACTATTTTCAAATGTTATTTTCAAATAATTAAGGATAAGGGGACTATAAAATCCTGATTGTGTGCCGATTGTGACTCTCGAGAGCGGACAAATGGACGCTCTCGGTGGTGCATTTGTTTTCCGTGCCCTCCGGAGTGCAGGTTGGCACGCGGCCGCCGGCCGGAGGTTTTACGTTGTGCTCATCATTGTGCTGCTGCCGGCACGTCATTACTCAGCAACTCTACACCTCTTTGGAGGCCGTATAAACGGCATGGCGGTACAGTCAGTAAATCCGTGGAAGGATTCTTGTGCTGAGTGCAGGAACGCCGGGCTGACGCTAAGAGAAGCCAACATGGTGTTGATTACCTTGTCAGCAATATGAAGGGAGGTTGCTGAGTTTACACACCCTGCATCCAATGTGCGTACACAAGGGGGAGAGAAAGGGGGGGGGAGGGAGAGAGAGAGAGAGAGAGAGAGAGGAGATATACCGTAGGAGCGAGGAGGGGGCTGCTCATTGCCTTTCCATACAAGGAGAGGTAGGGGGAGGAGAGAGAGAGAGAGAGAGAGAGAGAGAGAGAAGAGGTTGACAGATTTGGAGAGAGACAGAGAGATAGAGAGAGAGAGAGAGAGCAGTGGAGTTTGACACAGATTTGGAAAGGGACAGACAGAGGAGAGAGCTTGAGAGCACAGTGGAGTTTGACACAGATTTGGAAAGGGACAGACAGAGGAGAGAGCTTGAGAGCACAGTGGAGTTTGACACAGATTTGGAGAGGGACAGAGAGATAGAGGAGAGAGAGAGAGCGCGTGCAGTGGAGTTTGATACAGATTTGGAGAGGGAGCGACACACAGACTTCCACAAGCCTGCACCAGAACAGAGTGACTGAAGTTGCTGTGGCGTGGAACTGACTGACTGACTGACTTGATTGATTGACTGACAGATCCAGCGCAGGTAAGACCCACAGAGCCTCATTCATTCATTCATTCCTTCATTGTGTCTTACAGCGGCTCTGTAAGTCACACAGAGCCTCATTCATTCATTCATTCATCCATACTCTGTAAAATGTGAGTAAGAGTGCACAATAGCTGCATGATGATATTTGGCTTTCCCTGCAGTACTTTAATAACTGTAGTAATTAGTGCAGTGCCTTCACGTTGCCCTTGAATAGATTTGGCGTATACTTTTAGTCAAACAAAGATTTGATTTGTCACATACTCGTGGAATGAGAAAGACGTGTATATCTGAATAATTGTAACTGTATGAAATGTTGTCATATAATCCCATGAGGGACGGGCCACGAGGTGGCATGACACTTAAATAAAGTCATTCATTCATTCAGAACAGTGAAATATGCTACAAAAAATGTCCAGCATTTTTAATTCACTCTTTATTTTATCTTCAAAAATATAATATATGCAGGTAATACAATATAAAACATTAGTTATAAAGGCTTAAGGCTTACTAATGATTAAGTCAGTAGCCTTGTAAGTAATAAAGTGGAACTGTAGAAAACATAAAAATACAGAGAACAGGCCAAGAATATACAGACAATAATGGATGAATTAAATCAGTAGGCTAATGGCTTTTGTGGAAACTGTTGGCAGCGCTCTGACAATCTGCCTGTACTGTTCATCATTAAGTTTTCATCATTTATCTGGAATGGTTTTCCTCATAGATTTTATTTTGTCTACAATTTCACGGCTCCTAGCTTCACCTGTGCAACTCTTGGTGTCGTGCATTTATCATTAATAATGCATAATTTATCATTACGTTTATTATTATTATAATACTGCCTGATTTCTGAAGATCTACAAGCCCTCAAATCATCGCAATTTGATGTGACGTGAGCTTGTGTGTCAGCTATTTTCAGGCTGCAAGTAACACAGTCGTACGACTGAAGTATATAAACTGGGGCTTAACATGAGGACCGAGTCACTGTCCTTCCTGTTTGGCCGAGGTTGATGTACAACAATAACAGTGTAGCGGTGAATGCTTCAGCATATGGGCCCGTCCCAAAGTCATCCCCGCACACACTACAGCATATGGGCCCGGCCCAAAGCCCTGGGTGCATGCCGCTGATCCCCGCACACACTTCTCCCCGGCTCACGTTCCGCTCCTCTCTGCCCACACTGTCGTCAGAGTGGTTTTCCATCCGCCCGCAGCATGTCAAACACCCAGAGCTCTGTGACCTCCGTTGGTATGCTGGACATGTCTGTCTGTCTGTCTGTCTGTCTGACGGTTTGACGGTGTGACTGGGTTTGTGTTTACATATCAAAGAGAAAGGAAAGGAGATGTGTTTGTTGGGAGAGACTGTGTGTGTGTGTGTGTGTGTGTGTGTGTGTGTGTGTGTGTGTGTGTGTGTGTGTGCGTGATGCGAATGAATGGTATTTATTTAAGCAATCGCAGCCCTATATTTTACGCCACGTGTGGTTAACTTAATTCCCTTCAGACTGTAATATCAAATTGTATTACTTTATGTCCCTTATCCACTTTCAGAATTTATTTCAGGAAAGCAGCATTTAAATTCACCTCCCTTGAGTCCCTATAACCTTTATACAATTGAAAAAAGGGGGGGGGGGAATACCTACTGTGTGTGTGGTGAATAAATGGTGCATTTATATAGCGCCTTTATCCAAGGCGCTTTACATATAGATTGTGAATTACATTCGTACACCGACGGCGGCAGAAACCATGCAAGGCACCAACCAGCACATCAGGAGCAATTAGGGGTTCAGTGTCTTTGCTCAAGGACACTTTGACACTAACTCTGGGGGAGCCCGCGGGTTCGAACTGGGAACCTTGTGGTTGCCATCCAGCCACTCTAACCCTGAGCCACGTGTGTGTGCGCGCGCGTGCGCGCATGGACGTGTGTGTGAGTGCGTGCGTGCGTGATTACTGTATGCCTGTGCAAAGTGTGCTAGGCCAGCATGTATGAGTTTAGATGTGTGTGTGTGTTATCCCTGCATGAGTCTGTTGTAATTATAGAGTGGAATTCATCCATATGGCTGCAGCAGTCTGGCACCAAGCCACGCCCCCTCGTTTTATTGTGTCTCGTGCCTCCCGAGACAGCCGGGGGAAAACTGCTGTGTTTGTCTTGTCAGCTCTTTATCCCATTCTGACCTGAGATCAGATTCACACGAGGTTTCCGCCGGACACACACTGGTCTGATGAACCCATTCTGACCTGAGATCAGATTCTAAAAAAAAAAAAAAAAATCTATTTTTTCAAAAAATAGCAGACCTACAAGCTCGTATCGCGCCACTCGGTGGCGCGATATGAGCTTGTAGATCTGCTATTTTTAAATAGCTAAAGCATAACATGATGCTGACACCAAAATGGGTGCCCGGTCAGAATGGGTTATGGGTACGCTGGCTTGATGAGAATTAATATACTCTGTGTGTGTGTGTGTGTGTGTGTGTGTGTGTGTGTGTGTGTGTGTGTGTTCTGAGAGAGAGAAACAGAGACGGAGAGAAAGTTAATGCACTATTGTTTTTCATTAACTCAACCACACAGTGGAACATTGTCTTGGTGTTAATCATTAATGCATATTATAACCCTCAAAGTTTGGGACCCCCCATGGAGGCCTATAGGATGCATAGGGAAACACTGTTGATTTCCCCAGAGTGCCTTTATATCAACGACCATAAATATCTTATCTCTTTGCAACTATTAGCCCCCTAAAAGCTGTGAGTGGTCTTGAGAGAGCCCTACTACTCCCCGCCCCACTCCACCTAAACCACTGTTATCGATGGGTTGTGGTGGTTAGTGACGTCTGACACCCAACATGCTACAACCCACCGTCAGCCACAGGCTCGGTGTGTAGCGGTCGCATAGCGTCACACAGGTTAACCAAGACACAGCCGATCTATAAGCATGCAATGTGTGACGAAGTGAAGTGAGGCTTGTGCAATGGTCTGTTGTAGATATCGGCGTAGATATGTATGTGGTTAACCCATTTAGACTTGAGCTCGATTCTACAAAATGTCTTCTAGATCGTGACAGTTTTCTGGGAAAACCTATGGTTCTATGTCAGTTGTCAGTGGTACTATTTCATGTCAAGGACCCCAAAAATGATATGTATTTGGCCTCTGAAAATTTGTTGTTCAAGGGACCCCCCCCCCCCCCCCCCCCCCCCCCCCAGAAGCAAAGATTTGAGTTAAAAAACGTTCGCTCTGAAAGAATATATATTCCAAATTTGCGCCACATTTTCAAGATTAAAAAAAGCAGATCTACAAGCTCGTAGCGCGGCACTATGAGCTTGTAGATCTGCTATTTTTCAATAGCTAAAGTATAACACAATGCTTAAAACACCAAAAGGGGTTCCCGCCCCACTGACGAAGGTCCCAGGAGGACCCAACCTTCTGCTGGTCACTCTGAGCACTGAGCACTTAAATGAGCATCTAAAAATAACAGCAAATTCTATTTTCTTAAGTCTCTGTCTGACGAGTCTTCCGTAATAGTTTATGTGGCGAGCAAGTCTTTTTCTGTCCGTTTTCCTTCAAGCTAGAGCCATGAAATGATATGTGATGACATTGACAGAAGACGGCTTGCGTGTGCGTGTGTGTGCGCGCACGTGTGTATTTTCAGTGTGCTTGTGTGTATTTATTTATAAGGAACAATGATGCTTCGTGGCTATATAATGATGTTTCTATCAGTTACCATTGGCAATGGTTACCATAGTAGTCTTTAAGTAGCTGCAGAATGCAGACAGTTAAAAATGGCCGTCAACACTCGTACACATCTATGCAGGCAAGGAGGCACGTATCTATACACACAGACATGCATCCACACACAAGGTGTGAGAGCACACACGCATGCACACACACAAACACACTCGTACTACGGTTCACCACCCAGTGCGCATATCGGTCATATCTCAACATTGTCCGTTTAGGAATCTATTTCCAGAGGAGGTCAGATGATATTACACTTCCAATATAGCTCCAAAAGGCCACTCTGCCATTTTTCTGGGCACAGCCTGATATGTCATTGTGCATGTAATCCATTCCCTGTCTCCCCTAAACTTATATTATTAACCACTGCCAAGTTTAACAGGCCACCATAAAAATACCTTGTGTATATTGGAGGTGCACAGTTGCCTGGCTTTGATCTCACAGCTCAGTAAAGCCTGGTTTATACTTCGTTGCACGCCGGTATACCGTGCAGCTAAATTAGCAGATCTACAAGATCGCTGTGCATACCAGCGTTGTGATCATATTGATAAGCTATGTTACACTATTTGCAAACAATTACTTTGAATGGTTGCACGGAAATATTTCAATATTAATGCAAATATATTTTAAACGCCTGTACATTGTCACTCAAATCATCATCATCCTTTTTCGACCACGGTCGAGATCCCGCCAGACTTCCCGGTCCTTCATTGCCATCCCCGGTTCCTGCTTACTGTCATTACTAGCGATGACATCAGGGAACGACAGTTTTATTCCTTCTGGTCTGCTTTGAGGCAGGACTCCAGAGAAGAAGGGAAGATGTATAACCTCATTGTCAGCTCTGTAGCAGTGGCCGGCCTACTGTGTTCTACTGGATCAGACTAGTGAAGAAACACGGGGAAGGTTGCAGTATATTAGAGAAGTCGATGGGTGGCTCTTCCAAGAGAGATTTTGCACTCATTAGAAGGCAGTGTAGGTGACATCCAGCCGTTTCTCTAATTTCTTTGAAATTGTCCATGTCTCGGAGCCATAGAGTAGAATAGACTTGATGGTCGTCCTATATATTTTTTACTTTGAACCTCTTACTACGCTGGGATGACCAGATCTCATGCATGTCATTGCAGGTTGACCAGGCCATACCCTTCCTAGTTTGGAAGTCCTTTTGGGACTATTTGAATATATATATTTGAAGATCTATATGAACCCAAATACTTGTAGTCATCAACCTGTTTCAAAGGAGTGTTAAGTGTTTTGATAACATGGTTATTGTTGGATTTGCATATATTCACGTATTCAGTTTGTCTCGTTGAGATAAAGACCAACACAGTTGGAGGCCTGCTCAAGAGACTGAATGCACATGTCATCATCAGCCAAAACAGTGTCCATTAGGACTGTCAATCAAATAACTTGATTGACAGTGCACCAGTTGGTTCTTGACACTAGTGCAGGCCTTCTGAATGGAAGAGTCAGACGACCTCCAACCACAGCAAATGTGCAAGTTATTATTGTATTAACATACCATACAGATTGGTTAAAAAGTTATTTTGTTTCTTCAGCTGATTGTGGTTTGAAACTGAATTTCCTAAGAGTATACTCTTCAAATAGTCTTTCTATGTAAATTGGCTCGTGTACATCCATAATCCATAATTGGTTGGTCATGTTTATGAATTGTATTTGAGCCTTGCTCTTTACACAGGTGGCTGGCCACTGATTTTTGGACCTGATTCATAATTAATCAGATTCATGAATCTTTCTGTTAGTTTTTTTTTTTTTCGTACACTGCATCTCCTCCGAGGTTCTCATGTTTCCTCCCCCATCGTTTCCTTAATTTGTTGTAATACCAACGGATCTTCTGTGTTTTTATGTTTTGTCTCTGGTTTTACTTTGTGCTTTTATATGGCTTAGCTGGGGTGTTTTTTTGTGATGTTGTCAGGGCGATCAGCTTTCCTTCCACACATTGCTGCCTTCATAACATCCCACAGTATTGCAGGGTCCACATTCCACATCATTCTCTTCTTTACACCTTTTATGTCTATCCCTTATCTGTTCCATATTTGGCCGTATTATTCTAAATTCCCCCATTGAGACCCCATGCGGTATTAGTTGTTCTACTATCTGGGTGTGTTGTCAAGCCGATTACATTGTGCTTGTGACCCTGATGTGACTTTCACCAGTACTAATTAAAAAAGTAATAATTTGTGGACTAGACAAAGGGAGATACTAAATAGTTTATACAGTCCCTTTGTAGAGGGCGAGGTTTTCTCCAAACATCTCCTATCCTATCCCATTTCATTTCCTGCACTGTTGCATTTCCTGTAGCTTGATCAGATGCATCTTTGTCTTGAGGCTTGCGGTATCAAAATAATGTATTCATGACCACATTACAGTCCCATATCCAGAGAAAAATATAACGCACAACATCCATTATTTGGAATTGGAACTTTTATAAACAGAAATTCTAGAACAAATCGGGGGCTCGCGAGTCGCAACTCACGTGTGTGTGTGTGTGTGTGTGTGTGTGTGTGTGTGTGTGTGTGTGTGTGTGTGTGTGTGTGTGTGTGTGTGTGTGTGTGTGTGTGTGTGTGTGTGTGTCATAAACATTGATCAGTGTCATTATAACTTTGTTGTTTAACTTTCCTTGAATGATTGAATACCTCTCCTCTTTGTCCCTGACTTCTTTATGGAATTCAAATTGGACTGAGAGGCAATTGGGATAGCCAAGGATTGACACTTTTTATAGTTTGTATATTATTAAGCTATAAAATACATGAATGAACCCAACATGTTTTAATTTCTCATGTCCATGTTGAGGTAGATCGATTTCTTAATACCTGGGCTTTTCTTTTCTTTCTTTCCTTTTAGGCAAGCAGCTTGCATTCTTAAACTTCCAGAGAACTTTAAGGGTAAGTGACCACTTTTGAACCTATCTTCATATTATTGGTCCTTAATGTTCATGATAAAATGCCACCATTTTCCCCCTACTCTGTCTGTGATGATATCAGTCTACCTATAAAGCTAAACGGATCAGCGTGTAGTTATACAATGCTCAGCTTTATTTCCAGCTTGTTGATAATAATTAAAAAAAACAATGATTGGATACTAGTGCAAAATAGCATATAGTGTTACAATGGTCGATCATACCCCAGAGAAGAACGCCCCAATAGGATACATCTCTATCTGCAGACAGACCCTTTCGCCCAGATGATCTATTTCCCTGAGTTATGTCCTTTCACACACAGCTGCAGAACAGCACCCTCAGCAGGCTCTGCTACCTGTCGGCTCGGCTGGATAGAGTCTTCTGGTGCATATTTTACCGGAGACGTGAGGCAATGCTAAGCAATCTGATTAGTCGCGGCTCCGTGCCCTTAGTTCTTGACGTTGGGCTGGGTCAAGTCTTTAAAGGACAACTTTAGGTTTTTTCAACTAAGGTTCATGTTTTAGGTTGTTATTAGAGAAACTAAAAGATGAGTGTTCATTTTATTTCATTTGCTGCTTTCTTTAGTTTTGGGGATTTTAGCAGCTTTTGACAGGGGGGCGGGGGCATTCGAACATGGGGCTAAATATGTATTTTTTTACAAAATGTTATTGCGATTCATTTTTTTATGGTTTACTATAGTCCTAATAAACGCCAGGAAATTACATCTGGCCACAAAAGATCACAGGATCTACTGAATTGTCAAACTGACATATTGAGCCCTTCCCCCAGTAGGCTACCTTCACATTCAGTAGATCCTGTGATCTTCTGTGGCCAGATGTAATTTCCTGGGGTTTATTAGGACTATAGTAAACCATAAAAAAAGAAATCACCATAAAATTGTGTAAAAAAATACATATTTAGCCCCATGCTCGAATGCCCCCGCCCCCCTGTCAAAAACAGCTAAAATCCCTAAAACGAAAGAAAGCAGCAAATGAAAAAAGATTAACACTCATCTTTTACTTTATCTAATAACAACCTAAAACATGAACCTTAGTTGAAAAAAACTAAAGTTGTCCTTTAAAGGTCATTCCTCGCCTCCTGATATGAGTCCACATTGACAGATAGAGCCCCTCATTAGAGGTGAAATAAAAACATTTCCAACGGCATCCCGACTTTATCCGATTTACTGCATGTCCAAACAAAGTCTTCAGCATTGATCAAATATGATTTAGCCCAATATATACCAGACTTTAGTCAAAAGAGATTCTCAACCACTTAAATATTAATATTAATATTAATTGTCTCTGCATCATTAATTTGCGTTTCTCCTCTCCTCTATTCATTCAGTCTGGTCTTGTTGGCCTGGATTAGATAGAGTTTATCAGAAAGTGTTTCATACATTTCCTGCTGATACATTTTCTTTGAATTCTTTAAGTTTGTGTAAGTCCACTTCATTTTCCTGCTGAAGATCTTTCAGTTCCTTCTTGTTATACTCATTCCTGAACTCACGTATTTGCTTACTGACATATTGTGGCGCACTGAGCACATGGTTTCAGCTGTCATCGTCTAAGAAGCATTGAGTCTATATCTCTGGTGAATTATTTCCTTCTTGTCTGTAACGTTTATATATTTTTTGCTTCCCCACTCGTTCCCCAATAGTTATTTAGTTAGTTAGTTAGTTTCATTTATTGTCCACGTGTGTAAATTTGTCTTCGGTCTCAACAGTATAAAACAAACCGTTGCAACAACACTTTTATTACAACACAATTATTTTCTCATAGCAATAAAGTGCAGGACAATAGTGGCAAATACATTGGAAAAACAACAAATCTAGCGAGACATGGTATCATTTAGTGCCTTTAAAGATGGCAATGATTAATTGATTTTTAACTTGCTATTTGCAGACAATGCGTTCCTGAAACACATTACAGTAAAAGGGAGTGGTTTTCACTGTGTCTTTTCTGACACACATGGTTCAGTGTGTTCAGAGGGAGAGAGTCACACACTGCACTGGAAATAGGTTGCCATGTTCTGTTATTTTAATTCTGCAATGCCCATAAAACAGCACCGTAAATCACAGACACCATGCAGGCACATGCATACATAGACAGACATCAAAGGGGGCTTCAGCCCCTGCCCTTTTACCCGTCTGTAATACAAGTAACTGCCCTCTCCGCTCCAGACTCCATGAATGCAGCATTTATAATGGTGAAAGAAATGCACATGCCCTCCCTTTCCATGGCGTATATACATACCCGAAGGCAGCGTTAATTGCTTTTTTTCCCTTCCGAACTCTCCTGACCTTGAACGCAGCATTTTGCGTTGAAATAACTTGTTAAGAAATCCATGTCGCATGTCACATATCTCCAATATGGGGTTAGTGCTCCGGAAATAATTTTACAATATATATTTTTGGCCAAAAGTGCCCTTTTTGGGAATTTCATCAGTCAGATGAGTGTATGGGTGGAGAAGTGAAGCATTCAGATGAGTGTATGGGTGGAGAAGTGAAGCAGTCAGATGAACATATGGGTGGAGAAGTGAAGCAGTCAGATGAACATATGGGTGGAGAAGTGAAGCAGTCAGATGAGTGTATGGGTGGAGAAGTGAAGCAGTCAGATGAACATATGGGTGGAGAAGTGAAGCAGTCAGATGAGTGTATGGGTGGAGAAGTGAAGCAGTCAGATGAACATATGGGTGGAGAAGTGAAGCAGTCAGATGAGTGTATGGGTGGAGAAGTGAAGCAGTCAGATGAGTGTATGGGTGGAGAAGTGAAGCAGTCAGATGAGTGTATGGGTGGAGAAGTGAAGCAGTCAGATGAACATATGGGTGGAGAAGTGAAGCAGTCAGATGAACATATGGGTGGAGAAGTGAAGCAGTCAGATGAGTATATGGGTGGAGAAGTGAAGCAGTCAGATGAACATATGGGTGGAGAAGTGAAGCAGTCAGATGAGTGTATGGGTGGAGAAGTGAAGCAGTCAGATGAACATATGGGTGGAGAAGTGAAGCAGTCAGATGAACATATGGGTGGAGAAGTGAAGCATTGAGATGAGTGTATGGGTGGAGAAGTGAAGCAGTCAGATGAGTGTATGGGTGGAGAAGTGAAGCATTGAGATGAGTGTATGGGTGGAGAAGTGAAGCAGTCAGATGAGTGTATGGGTGGAGAAGTGAAGCAGTCAGATGAGTGTATGGGTGGAGAAGTGAAGCAGTCAGATGAGTGTATGGGTGGAGAAGTGAAGCAGTCAGATGAGTGTATGGGTGGAGAAGTGAAGCAGTCAGATGAGTGTATGGGTGGAGAAGTGAAGCAGTCAGATGAGTATATGGGTGGAGAAGTGAAGCAGTCAGATGAGTGTATGGGTGGAGAAGTGAAGCATTGAGATGAGTGTATGGGTGGAGAGGTGAAGCAGTCAGATGAGTGTATGGGTGGAGAAGTGAATCAGTCAGATGAGTGTATGGGTGGATAAGTGAAGCAGTCAGATGAGTGTATGGGTGGAGAAGTGAAGCAGTCAGATGAGTATATGGGTGGAGAAGTGAAGCAGTCAGATGAGTGTATGGGTGGAGAAGTGAAGCATTGAGATGAGCATTCGACTGGAGAAGGGATCATTGAGGTTGCAGACTAGACAGAGTGGAGGAGTTGGAGGTTGCATGGAGGAGAGAATGACAGGCCTAAAGACCTAACCCTAACCCCAAACTGAATATTTTCCTAATCTTAAGCCTAACTGTAAAAACAAACGTTTTTTTAACCACAAAACAACTGTTTCTCTTACAGAGGACCCGGAAAAATGTACTCGCATGTCTATTTCTCAAGTTAGACTATACTTGTGGGGACATCTGCTCCTCACAAGCATCTAGTAAAACAACGCACGCACGCACGCAAGCAACCCACACATGGACACACACACACACACACACACACACACACACACACACTGAGTGAGTCTGACTCAGCAGCTGGTGGTCAGTGGATGGTCAGTCAGTGAGGTCAGTAGTAGAAGCACCCCAGACCAGATTTATATCTGTCCGTGACTTGGTGTAGTTTTATTTTAGGGTGGCTTAGTACCAGACATTACCGCGACAGCGACGAATGCTAACGGTTATGCACTTCAGCCGCGGGGTTGGCTCCGGACCAACGCGCATCGCCCATCCTGTGGGGAATAGGAGGGTTTTTTAAACGGGAGGAGGCTTGAAAGGTCAACGGGTTCAATAAACCATTGTCTCGGAGCATAGATAGCATGGAGCTGCTGTGATATCAGGGCAGTGATGACATGGAGTTTCCAACCAAAGACTGATTTTTTTTTTCCCTGCCTGGGACTCCAAAACGTAGTAGTTTAGTTTATCTCTTCTTATCTCTGTTTTGTGCTTTTTATTGTTTTTTTCCGCCATCGTGAGCAGCATTGATTTGTCTGTTGCTAAATTGTTTTAACCCAGTTAGGACGTAAACGCTTCTGTGTCGCTTTAGCATTTAACCATTATTTTAAACTTCAGCTGTTGAAAAATAGCAGATCTATAAGCTCATAGCGCGCTGCACCAGGTGCAAATCTTTCAATATACATTCGTTCACAGCAAACGTTTTCAACTCATATCTTTGCGTGTGGGAGGTCCCTGGAACAACATATGTTCAGACGGGGGTCGGCGACCAATTACATATAATTTTTGGGGTCCTTGACATGAAATACTTTGAGGACCACTCACATTTTGTAGAATCTGGCTTCAGTCCTAAATGGGTTAATCAAATCAAGGTCTGTTTGATGATCTTGTTGTTATCGCATCAGCCGTAAATGTCATTACCTTGAGTAGGAATAGCCAGGATGAACGTAGTAAAGCAACGTGGTTTACAGTTGTCTTAGAACAGCTACAGGGGGTTGTTAGGCACACAAAAAAACTGTCCGTTGTTCTAAAATCACCCGTGAACCACGGCCTTGCATGGCATACAGTGTGCCGTTTATAAACTGGCTAACAAATACAGCAACTTAACATTAATATATTAAACCAGTTTTTCAACAATTTCAGTATAGTTTCACTACAATAATGTTTCAAGAGAGTTCTCCATGATTGCCTCAATAAAGCTTTATAAAAAAACCCCCCAAAAAACAACATTTTAATCTAGGAGATCAATATTGAGCAACTTAATGGCATATTCCTCTCCTAACATTAAGTTAAGTTGAGCTTATAGCACTAAATAGTACAAGGGATTGTACCATCTATTCTAGTCCTATAAGCTCAATGTAAGCTCTTTATTTTCCCCCACAACAAAATCTGACACTTCTGAAGCAATATGTTTGGCACAGTAATCCTGATGTAATGTGGTCACAGATGTGTGTTTATGAATCATTTTACAGCATCTTTGAGCACGGCTCAATCATAATTAAGGACTGGTGTGGACGTGTGGTGTGGATTACGTATACAACCCCCTCTGCTGTCTCTTGCAGATGACGTCATCAGAGTGCCTGTCCGGTGGCTGGTTGCAGCATGTGCTCATCGTGCTCCTGAAGTTCTCCCTGTCCTCCGCCGGCCCGATCCGACCCATGGACGGGACAGAGTGCACGGCCCGGGGTCCCGCCTCCTACATCCTGGTCTTCACGGGTCACTGGAGCCCGCAGACCTTCCCCAAGCAGTATCCTCTGTTCCGACCTCCCGCCCAGTGGTCCAAGCTCATCGGTAAGAGAGTGTACGGAGCAAACGTACTTATGCTTATACGCCTGAAACCCCTACTGGGGTGTATAGGGTTAGTTACTTATGCTTATACGCCTGAAACGCTTACTGGGGTGTATAGGCCTTCTACTGGGGTGTATAGGCCTTCTACTGGGGTGTATAGGCCTTCTACTGGGGTGTATAGGCCTTCTACTGGGGTGTATAGGCCTTCTACTGGGGTGTATAGGCCTTCTACTGGGGTGTATAGGCCTTCTACTGGGGTGTATAGGCCTTCTACTGGGGTGTATAGGCCTTCTACTGGGGTGTATAGGCCTTCTACTGGGGTGTATAGGCCTTCTACTGGGGTGTATAGGCCTTCTACTGGGGTGTATAGGCTTTCTACTGGGGTGTATAGGCCTTCTACGGGGGTGTATAGGCCTTCTACTGGGGTGTATAGGCCTTCTACTGGGGTGTATAGGCCTTCTACTGGGGTGTATAGGCCTTCTACTGGGGTGTATAGGCCTTCTACTGGGGTGTATAGGCCTTCTACTGGGGTGTATAGGCCTTCTACTGGGGTGTATAGGCCTTCTACTGGGGTGTATAGGCCTTCTACTGGGGTGTATAGGCCTTCTACTGGGGTGTATAGGCCTTCTACTGGGGTGTATAGGCCTTCTACTGGGATGTATAAAGCATAACATGATGCTAACACCAAAAGGGGTTCACGCCAAAAATGGGTTAAATCCAATTCATCTTCATCTACAATGTTTTTGTGGGGTCGCTCCGGGTGGCTCACCCCTTTGGTAAGAGCAAATACCACATCATAAAGAAGGACCGCTGGCCTCGGTTCAAATGCAATCAGAGGCTCTTTTGCTGCATCATCATCATCCCCTTCTCTTTACTTGACTTTGGCTGAATGTTCTTGGCGTTCAGAGAGCACCCAAAGGACCGGAGCCATATTGAATTCAGTCAAAGATATATATATATATATATATATATATATATATATATATATATATATATTTAACCCATTCTGAACGGGCACCCATTTTGGTGTCAGCATCATGTTATGCTTTAGCTATTTAAAAATAGCAGATCTACAAGCTCATATCGCGCCACCGAGTGGCGCGATACGAGCTTGTAGGTCTGCTATTTTTGAAAAATAGAAGAGCGACTGACATTTTTAGAATCTGATCTCAGGTCAGAATGGGTTCATCAGACCAGTGTGTGTCCGGCGGAAACCTCGTATGAATCTGATCTCAGGTCAGAATGGGATAAAGATGTATGCGGTGATCAGTGGAGGTGTTCACGTTTTCCATGTGAAAGCACTTAGAATGGCTTCAACTGGGTCAACAGGGCTGTATGAAGGGGACGGGATAGGTTTTATTCCCCACATCCTCCGAGGTGGAATAAAAGGTTCTGCAGGGTTTGGCTTGGACTGCAGCAACATTCAGCCTTAACTTAACTCAGCTCAGGGTTTGGCTTGGACTGCAGCAACATTCAGCCTTAACTTAACTCAGGTCAGGGTTTGGCTTGGACTGCAGCAGCATTCAGCCTTAACTTAACTCAGGTCAGGGTTTGGCTTGGACTGCAGCGACATTCAGCCTTAACTTAACTCAGGTCAGGGTTTGGCTTGGACTGCAGCAGCATTCAGCCTTAACTTAACTCAGGTCAGGGTTTGGCTTGGACTGCAGCAACATTCAGCCTTAACTTAACTCAGGTCAGGGTTTGGCTTGGACTGCAGCAACATTCAGCCTTAACTTAACTCAGGTCAGGGTTTGGCTTGGACTGCAGCAACATTCAGCCTTAACTTAACTCAGGTCAGGGTTTGGCTTGGACTGCAGCAACATTCAGCCTTAACTTAACTCAGGTCAGGGTTTGGCTTGGACTGCAGCAACATTCAGCCTTAACTTAACTCAGGTCAGGACTTTCCCACCTCATCATGTGTCTGAGACTGATCTGCTGTGGACCTTCCTTTCACACAGCAGCCGCACGCACGCACGCACGCGCACACACACACACACGCAAACACACACACACACACACACACACACACACACACACACACACACACACACACACACACACACACACACACACACACACACACACACACACACACACACACACAGGGGCAAGGGAAGGGACTTTAATGAGGAAAGCAGTGAGGAGTGAGGAAGGCTAAATGCTACCAGATGAAGCAGGGCGGAGACCCCACCGGCTCTCTCTCTCTCTCTCTCTCTCTCCCCCCCATTCCTCTCCAATCGTATCTCTAATAACTTCTCAAGTTATGTCTTTCTTCCACACTTTCCCACACTTTACCATGGATGGCTCGCCACAGTATTGGTGGTGGGGAGGCTGCAGTGAGTAGAGGGTTCTGAGGGGGCTGCACGGGAGAGCAGGGTTCTGAGGGGAGCTGCACGGGAGAGCAGGGTTCTGAGGGTTCTGAGGGGGATGAGGTTCTGAGGGGGCTGCACGGGAGAGCAGAGGGTTCTGAGGGGGCTGCACGGGAGAGCAGGGTTCTGAGGGGAGCTGCACGGGAGAGCAGGGTTCTGAGGGGGCTGCACGGGAGAGCAGGGTTCTGAGGGGGCTGCAGTGAGTAGAGGGTTCTGAGGGGGCTGCACGGGAGAGCAGAGGGTTCTGAGGGGGCTGCACGGGAGAGCAGGGTTCTGAGGGGAGCTGCACGGGAGAGCAGGGTTCTGAGGGGGCTGCACGGGAGAGCAGGGTTCTGAGGGGGCTGCACGGGAGAGCAGAGGGTTCTGAGGGGGCTGCACGGGAGAGCAGGGTTCTGAGGGGGCTGCACGGGAGAGCAGGGTTCTGAGGGGGCTGCACGGGAGAGCAGGGTTCTGAGGGGGCTGCACGGGAGAGCAGAGGGTTCTGAGGGGAGCTGCACGGGAGAGCAGGGTTCTGAGGGTTCTGAGGGGGATGAGGTTCTGAGGGGGCTGCACGGGAGAGCAGGGTTCTGAGGGGGATGAGGTTCTGAAGGGGCTGCACGGGAGAGCAGGGTTCTGAGGGGAGCTGCACGGGAGAGCAGGGTTCTGAGGGGGCTGCACGGGAGAGCAGGGTTCTGAAGGGGCTGCACGGGAGAGCAGGGTTCTGAGGGGGCTGCACGGGAGAGCAGGGTTCTGAGGGTTCTGAGGGGGATGAGGTTCTGAGGGGGCTGCACGGGAGAGCAGGGTTCTGAGGGGGATGAGGTTCTGAGGGGGCTGCACGGGAGAGCAGGGTTCTGAAGGGGCTGCACGGGAGAGCAGAGGGTTCTGAAGGGGCTGCACGGGAGAGCAGGGTTCTGAAGGGGCTGCACGGGAGAGCAGGGTTCTGAGGGGGCTGCACGGGAGAGCAGGGTTCTGAAGGGGCTGCACGGGAGAGCAGGGTTCTGAGGGGGATGAGGTTCTGAGGGGGCTGCACGGGAGAGCAGAGGGTTCTGAAGGGGCTGCACGGGAGAGCAGGCCTGATGAGGTGATGATCGTCCGGGGTGTGGTGAGGTCAACGATTCACTGCCCCTCTCCTCACCTCTCTCCTGAGGTGAATGACAGATGTTTATATAGGATATATAGGATAACCCTAACGAGGGCCACATGTCCAAACGCCTCAGTGTTTACAACACAAATACTGGCGACTGTTGCTGGAATTTGTTCGCGTGCGTGCATGCGTGCGTGCGTGCGTGCGTGCGTGCGTGCGTGCGTTTCATTCTGTAAGTGTCTGGTGCATCACTGTCTGTGGCCACTGCTGTTTTGTCAGGTTTCCAGCTCTCCCCGGTCACGGCCTGTTGTCCTGCCATCAGGTCACGGCCTGTTGTCCTGCCATCAGGTCACGGCCTGTTGTCCTGCCATCGGGTCACGGCCTGTTGTCCTGCCATCAGGTCACGGCCTGTTGTCCTGCCATCGGGTCACGGCCTGTTGTCCTGCCATCAGGTCACGGCCTGTTGTCCTGCCATCGGGTCACGGCCTGTTGTCCTGCCATCGGGTCACGACCTGTTGTCCTGCCATCGGGTCACGGCCTGTTGTCCTGCCATCAGGTCACGACCTGTTGTCCTGCCATCGGGTGACGACCTGTTGTCCTGCCATCGGCTGACGACCTGGCCTACTTACTAAAAGTTAAACGTTTATGCTCCCGGTGTAACAGCGAAGCATAAATCTATGAGCCTATATGGAGATCAGTTCCTGTGGATTCTGGCACGCCGCAAAAGGCTTACAGAGTGTCACGGCCCGAGCACTTTGTGGGACAGACTAGGGAGGACAGGGAATGGGTTTTGTCACGGAGAGAGGGGGAAAAAACACGAGGACCAGATCGAGGCCTCGGCGGGGCTGTCAGCCCCAAATGGGCTCTGTCACAGCCCGAGAAAACCAGGACCTGCCGAGGGGCATGTGATGCTTGTTTGGTGTTAGCTTTGTTGTGGAGACCAGGGGGGCGGTGGTTGAGTCTGTCATGGCCCCAAAACACAGGCAATTTAGAAATGTGGAAAAGTGGGTTTTAATGTGCTGGTGGTGGTGGGGGTTGAGCATGACGTGTTATCGAAGTTCAAGGGCCTGACGCTGGAGGGGAACCTGTGAACCGACGTGATTTCCTGATGGAAATGTAATTACTGAGTTCAAGAGTAACAGCAGTTGAAAGAGAAACGGGATAGTCTGTGAAGTGTGCTGGGAGCATGCTGGGGAGAGTGGCTCTGTGCAGTGTGTGTGTGTGTGTGTGTGTGTGTGTGCGTGTGCATGTGTGTGCGCGCGCGTGCATGTGTCAGGCGTGTTCAAGAACGACGGCATGCTTGCGTGTGTGCACTTGCGTGCGTGCGTGTGTGTGTGTGTGTGTGTGTTTTTGCGTAGCTCTTTGTGAATGGTGAGGTAAGGCAGAACCATCAAGGCTCCGTCAGTGAGTCGCTGGCTAACCCTACGCTGCCCTCTAAAGCACTGGTCTCAGGCCAGAGGATCACAGTTCTAACCCTACGCTGCCCTCTAAAGCACTGGTCTCAGGCCAGTTCTAAGAACTGAGCTACCATCAGCCTTCCGGTTCTTCACAGACTTCATCGATAATAACCGTAACTGAATAGCAGAACATGGACGTCAAACTAGAAATGGAGACGACCTGGAGACTGAGAGATACAGAAAATCAATCCCATAATATGTGCAGACTTTTAAATGATAGTGGCACCTCTATCTTTTAAAACCTGTGATCGTGCTGAAAGTTGAATAAACAACGTTCTCGTCGGGGATCTGACTGCACGCATGCTTCCATCCTGACCGGCTCTTCGTGCGTCAGGTCTTGCGTCTTTCGTGGATTCATTTTTTTATCAGCGTAGATTGGAGAAGCACATAAACCACAAACGTTGAAATGAACTCTAAAGATGAGCCGTACGCAGACGGGACAACTCCTTCTGAATCATTTATTTAAGTGCAGGAAGTAGGGGAGCCTCCATATAAAGACATACCTGTGGTGGAAATAACCTCAGCGTTTGGCTGCATGCGGTTATTATCCTGCGGTCCTTGATTGAGACTGATGTGTGCTGCCTGTAGTAGTGAAACATTTTTTCATTTTTCTTCTTTTCTCCTCTTTCTTGTGTCTTCCTTCTAATATCTTTTTTTAGTGGTGACCCATAATGGACAGTTCCGCCTGTGGAAGGAGGGCGCGCCGGCCAGCCTGGGGGTGCAGAACTTCGCCGAACTGGGGGTGACGGTGGAGCTGGTGAAGGAGGCCAAGGAGGGCAGGAAGAGACGGTCGGTCGGTGCCATGTACCGCACGGCGGGCATCCCTAACGGCATCGGGCACAGCTCCACGGAGCTGCTAATGCAGCCCCGCAGCTCGCTGGTAGGCATGACTCACACATGCACATAAAAACACAAAGGCTATTCACGCGTGCACGCGTGCACGCACACACGCACACACACACACACACACACACACACACACACACACACACATCACAGTCTGCTGCATGGACTATATACCCAGTCAACTTGTGACCCGGTCGTCTACGCTACAGAGCGCCTCCATCCATCCCGACCGACCCAAACACATCACCAGTACTTTCCACTGTCCAATCAGACTATGTTTGGACCCAGCCTTGAAGCCCCGCAGCCACAGAACGCCTACATCCGTCTGCATGGCCTGCACTCTGTCTGCACCCCGTCCACTGACGTCCAGTCCCGCTCAACTCCCTGGTGGTGGCGAATATAAGGGGCCCGCGGACAGGAGCAACGAGCAAGGGACCTCTGCTCTGGGACCAGACGCTTGGATGGAGGCTGTATGTGGGAACTGGGCTATACAAACCCAACACTGAGCCAAGGAGCATATTAAGGAACTGTTGGCTGAAGTATATAATATGAATAAACGTTTTGGTCTGATGCTGGGGTTAAGCTTGGAGACTGACCCAGTCTGGAGTGGGTGCAGATGGCTTGTCGGCGCTGTATGCCTGAGGCTTGCGGGCTAATTTTAGGGATAAAGCTTTGAGAAGGGGGCGAGGGGGCTTGGTGGGGCTTTAGGATGACGCCATGGAAGAGGGAAGGCTGTTACAGGCACCGCAAAAACTGGAACTGAAGCTTGCCTCTTGGGAAGTTTGTTTTTCTTCATCTTGGCACATAGTTGATGAATGAAGGGGGAGAGGAGGAGGAGGAGGAGGAGGAGGAGTTGGGGTAAAGGGGGAGGAAGGGAGTTATATAGTGGGCTTTTGGAAGTAGAACTGTGCCTAACTGTGGCTCCGAATAGCGCTGCATGGTGACCTACATCTCACTAGTGTTTATTGGTAGTTCCATTGCGTGCGCTACCTGAGGGCCCCTCAAAGCATAACCCATTCTGAACGGGCACCCATTTTGGTGTCAGCATCATTTTATGCTTTAGCTATTTAAAAATAGCAGATCTACAAGCTCATATCGCGCCACCGAGTGGCGCGATACGAGCTTGTAGGTCTGCTATTTTTGAAAAATCGAAGAGCGACTGACATTTCTAGAATCTGATCTCAGGTCAGAATGGGTTCATCAGACCAGTGTGTGTCCGGCGGAAACCTCGTATGAATCTGATCTCAGGTCAGAATGGGATAAACAACCCTCATGGAGGGTGCCTCCCTCCAGCCAGCTCATACCGTGCTCGTCATCCACATGTGTACACATGACGGCTGTCACATCTGTTTTTAGATTCTCACGCAGATATAGGTATATATGGAATGGCCATGTTGTGCGAGCGAGCGAGCGAGCGAACGAGCTGGTGTGGAACGTGGCAATGACAAATGGAATGATGGTTATCTGTTGACAGATTAATCCCTGTCTTTCTTATAGCCGTCTCACTCATTCTCACGCACACAGACACAGATACACACGCACACAGACATACTGACACGCTGACACACAGACAGATGCACAGGCACTCACTCACACACACTCGCACGCGTCGCACGGCACGCACGGCTCTCACTCACTCACTTACTCTCTCTTTGCCGGAAACCACAACATACATTCGCAAATTCGCATTCGCATGTCTCAAAACTCCCAAACGCATATGATTCCCATCTCGAATTTACACTAAGCATGTCATTTGAAACGGACAACAAACAACGATGTATGAAGGGCCCAGCTGACATTCAAAAAGCCACAGAGTTCCATCACATTAGGAGAACAGGACACCGTTGTTTTGCATATGAGATCCGTCTCGTGCTGCCCGGTTTGGGCAGCTCCTCGATGGGTTTCACACTCCAGGGAGATTCTTTGGACCTCGGAGGAGAGCGTGATTGATTATGGACTCTCCAAGTGGGTATCCGTGTGTGCCAGAGACACTTCCACGGTCTGTCCAAAGGAAGCCATGGACTGATCAAGACCAGCACGGAGATACGCCTGACCCCATGAAACGCCTGAGAAAAGACTGAACAATATGGGAGACAGGGGAGTTATAGCAGAGGGGAGAAGGAACAGTGAAGGATTCTGGAGGATTCTGCAATGGATGGTTATACAACACACCCACCTGCACACTGGTTTTTCATTGTCTCCTTTTACTGGGACCAGTCCACTTTCACCGTGGGTGTCAGTCTAACCCTCTAACACCCGCATTAATTTCTACTTGCAAAAAATAGATTTCAACCTTACTACTACTTTGTACTACTAGGACTAAGACTAAAAAATATGTTAGTTTTTTTTTTAAATAAAGTTTGATGAAAGATTTATAATAATTATATAATAATGATATAATAATATAATAAATTAATAATTTACATTTTGGGGATATCTTTCACAATAATGAATAAAACATGTTCTAGGCATTCTAATGATCACAAAAAAACATATATTACAATTATTTTACCTACTTTTATTAGGGTAAAGGTCAAAAGTCTTCATACTCCTATTTTAGAGCCGAATAAAAGTCGGTTCGGCTATGTAGAGCTTACAATTTGACGTCATTTGAGGTTCGGGGGGGCGGGTACCGTCCTAAAGTCGGCTCTTCGGTGCTACTGAAATTCTGACGAGCCGAAATCATTTCGGCACTACAGCGCCGAAACAGCGGTAAAATAGGAGTATGAATCGGCCCTTAGGTTAAAAAATGTTCAAAATTGCACAGAGTCCAGACATTTTTTATTTGTGTGAATTTCAGCCTCTGTGGGGGGTATTTATATGCAAATATCATGACCAATGGCATTGAAATGGCATTGCAATGAACATCACTGATGACGTTTAGGTGAAAAAAGAACAGAAAAAAATAAAAAATAAATTAGTAATTAAATTAAATAAAATTGTTGCTAAAAAGCAACGCTGTGAGGGCTAACAACCTCGTGTGTCACACGATGATATTTCTTTTGAAATAAATGTGTATAGGTCAGCGTTCTAAATTTCTATTTCAAGTTGCCTGTGTGTGAGCGAGAGAGAGAGATACGGAGAAAAACAGACCGTGAGAACGAGGGAAAGGGAGAGAGTGAAATTAAGTTATGAATTGAGTTTTGCAACTTTAGAACGATGTTTTTGACAACATGAAACTGAGTGGGTTAGCATGCTCTACTTATTGTCAAAACAGCCTTTTTAAGTCTCCCCAGTGATTGAAAATGCGTCAGAAGGCCTACAGGAGCGTCTCAGACTCAGACAGAGATAGAAATGCCATTAAATAGGGTCTGTAGACTAATATGTATGTCAAAGTGGGGGTCCTTGACAATAAACGGGTTGAGAATCACTGCTAGAGCTTCTCTTATGGGGGTCCATTGCATATATTTTCAAATGAGGGTCCGTGGGCTAATTAGTGTCAATTTGGGGGTCCTTGACATGAAAAAGTTTGGGAACCGCATGGTCTACAATTCTAAATGTAATTCTTCTTCTTTGGGGGCTATAAAGCATTGCTTATAATGAAATGGCCAAAACTAGGGCGGCAGGCTGAAAGTGGTCAAATGCCTGTTCTGTTGGACTCATGTCACCTTGCTTGCGCTGACCCCTGACCTCTGCGCTGCTTCTTCCTGCATGAGGTCACTATAGCGCTCAGGAAACATCCATCATCCAGTTTAACCCTGCACAGGAACGCGCGCGCGCGTGTGTGCGTGTGTGCGTGTGTGCGTGTGTGCGTGTGTGTGTGTGTGTGTGTGTGCGCGCGTGTGTGTGTGTTTCTCATATTTGTTTGTTTATTACCACATGTTGATGAAGACTGTTAAAACACTACTTTGCTGATGACAATACAAATGTAAATACCAAATGACTAAATATGTTCAAAATATAATCTACATTGACAATCAAAAATTTGCAATTATCAAACTAAACAAAAATCACCTCGTAAAGTTTGATTGTTGGTTCTTATTGACGCGGATGCACACACGTCCACACATGGTGGATGGGTGATGATCTCCCATATCTCTCGCCATCTTGGGATAGTTTGTTTGACTTTCCTTGTGTGATGACCTGTGGAGTGTCAGCTCCTCCCTGGGGGGGATGGGGGGGGGGGTCTCACACTTGAGTGCATCTCTCTGCAAGACGGAGTGCACAATTCTATAGAATGCAGAGAGTTACCCTGAGTGCCTCTAGCACTCTCTCGCGCGCGCGCGTGTGTGTGTGTGTGTGTGTGTGCAACCACACATCTGTTGTACATAGGGTCAGGGCCCGGAATCCACTTCTTTTCCAGACCCGGTTCTGAGATTGAAGAACCGGAATCAGTTCCATTCTATTTGGAACCGTTTCTAGAACCTTTTTTTTTATTTTATCACACTGTCAGAGAGCTGGAATGTGGACTTGATGTCTGCTGTACTGTAAACAGTTACTATACCAGTGGTTCTCAAACGTTTCCATTTCACTCTCAGAGTTACAGTCATGTAAGGGTCCATTCTCCAGATCAAGAAATCAAAGAAACCATACAGCGTGTATTTAATTATTTGATATTATTTGATATGACAGTCAACGCACTGCAAGGCTACAACGGAAGCATAATTCTGACGGCCCGCGGTGGAATGGACAAGTATAAAAACGGACAGGGCAGAACCATTACTGTCGTGGATCAAGGTTATGTTATTTTGTCATCTTGACACCCAAACCATAGTGTTACCATCTACATACAATGGTATATGTCTCCACAGTGAGCCTGGAAAATATAGCCTCGTACTGCAGCCTACTACTATAGCCTATACTAGCCTACTAGGTAGGCAGAAAAATGGCAACCAGAATAACCCGTTCTGAGTGAAACTCCTCCCTATGCACTGGCCCTATCGTTAATTCATGTCATTGCTGCAACCAATATTTTTGTATTCATATACTGTACCCGTACGATGCACAGTGCAGATGATAGACCTCTTCAACCGTCTCCTCTCCTCTCCTCTCCTCTCCTCTCCTCTCCTCTCCTCTCCTCTCCTCTCCTCTCCTCTCCTCTCCTCTCCTCTCCTCTCCTCTCCTCTCCTCTCCTCTCCTCTCCATGCAGCTGTCCCTGCTGGTGAAGGTGATCCCCAGCCCTGACTGGTTTGTGGGCGTGGACAGCGTGGACCTCTGTGAAGGTGGCCAGTGGAAGCAGGAGGTGACGGTGGACCTCCACCCCGTTGACGCGGGGACGGACAGTGGCTTCACCTTCTCCTCTCCCAACTTCCCCACCAACCCTCCCGAGAACATGACACGGGTGAGCCGCGCCTACTATTGATCGTGTACCGCTGCAGTTAGAGACGCTACGATTATCGTCCGGTGATCGCTGATCGGCAATTTGCCCTATCTGTGACGAGCAATTGTGCTATCTGGAGAAACCGATCTTTTACACCATTTAAGTGGTATAAATGTCAACCAGATATATTGTATAATATAGTTTTTCATCTTTGACGTGGGTTTTGACATGTATAATATATAAAACCTGATCAGAGCAACCCCTGACGGTGGTTTTCATCCTTAATAATATCATGGCCCACCAATTTGATGAGATTTAGTCTTGCTGACCCCAAAAACTAATTGTGAGAGTTAACAGGCAAAATCTAAATAATTATTTTACATTCTCTAATTGCGTAGACTGCTTCTGTTTGTAAATTAAGTAATGCAGATGTTTAACAATGTTTCACGGGTCCATTTGGTTTCATTGTACACTCTCAAGAGTTAAAGATCTATAAGGGTTACCAACTCTCCATCATTTAGCTGAGGACCACCTGGAACCCCCTCAAGGACCACTGGTGGTCCCCGGACCACTGGTTTAAAACCACTGTACTACTGCATGCTTTGCTATACAGTAAAATCTTTGAGTGTTCATTTAATTTAACCATGACACACTCTCTGTGTTGAATTGACACTTACAGTAGTATTTCGCTAATGACCACCAGACATTTGCATTTTTGACACCATTGATAAAACAAACAAACAACAAAAACACTGTATCAGTTTATTCGCTCATTCATTCATCTGGTTATGCATGTCTTTATTAGGGCTGACCTCGATTAGTCGAATAGTCGACTAATCGATCGGAACGGGTCTCAGTCGACTGACCACCTCTTAGTCGATGTTCATAAAAATATAATAATAATAATGTTTTGGTTTTTTTTGTTTTTTTTGCCCCAAAATATTGTATATAAAAATACAATATTTACAAAAATATTGTATTATTCCACTAGGTCTGTGGGGGACAAACACATTTGAACATTCTGACTGTTCAAATCTCCAATGTGCATGTGGAGTGTGTCTGCCTGTGTGGCAATGTGCCACTGCCTGTGACTTGAATCGCACAGTGCGCTGGCCTGATAGACTCCAGAATCTCAATCTCACCTGCTGTGCTCAATCTGGCTAATGACAAGCCTCTCAGTCGATGTTCACAAAACATGCTCAGTCGACTAACAGCAAATTTATTCATCTATCAGTCGACTATACAAATCCTTAGTCGGGGACAGCCCTAGTCTTTATTCAGTCAATAAATAAATGAAAGCTGGTGACTGGCCCCGATCTTATTATACACCACTGTAGCAGACAGGTCAGTCAGCTGAGTTGTCCCCACATTAATGGCTTGGCTCTGGCCAACCAGAGGTGTTTGAAGTAGCCTAAAAATGGGCCTCCCTTACATAATCACCTATCCTTGTCCACTCTAGTATGCTGTTTATTTAAAAAACGGGCTATTGTATATTTGAACTTTGTCTAGATTACATTAGCGGTCCTGATGATGGAGCGTCTGTCAGCGCTCGTAAAAAGCTCCCAGTTAAGACTGGTCTTGAGATGACGTCACGAATCCGCCTGGGCTACCCAAACGCCACATATTCATCAGAAACTTACAACACCCATGCCCTGTACCCAAACTGTGGCAACCCTGAAACACTTTTTGTTTGAGTGTGACGATGGATCTATTGTAGAGATGTACGGGCCAGCATGGAAGAATGTGGTTTTGACGTTCAAAACAAAATACAAAATGTAATTTGGTCAAGTTCATACATTTCCCTTAACCAGGCGCCTCCTAGAGCATGGACACTCAGGGTCGACACAGACATGCATTATAGGCAGCCGTAGGTGCCCACAAGTGGCCTCTGTACCCAGGCTTTTCTGGGTACAACACCTTCGACATGAACAATAGGGCCGTCACACGGCTAGCACTTTCGATATCAAATGACACTGATCATCCTCTGTATCGCTTATTTCAACCTCATGCCATCAGGACAAAGATACAGAACCTTACCATGGCAAAAAAAAGGTTCGTTTCAGTAGGAGCTTTGTCCCCTCAGCCATCGCGGCATTAAACAAACTGCCATGCAGATAGGATATGGTTCTGTACACATGTGTGGACCTCATGTTTTTGTATTGTCTTGGTGTAATGTATTTTCTGTACTATTTGTTGTTTTGTTGTGGGTGTTGAACAGACCTGTGAAGATGAATATCCTTCGGGACAATAAAGATTATTATTATTATACACACACACACACACACACACACACACACACACACACACACACACACACACACACACACACACACACACACACACACACACACACACACACCTCAGGCCTCGGGTCTAAATAAAAGAAGTCCAGATAAACTGAAGATCCCCTCTGGTCTGTCTGTTGTCTTGTTCAGATCACATCTCAGATGCCCAACCATCCCGCCAACTCCTTCTTCTATCCACGCCTAAAGGAGCTTCCACCCATCGCCAGCATAAGGATAATCCGTCAGCAGAACCGATTGCCAGGTCGCCAGAACCCCATGTCCAATCATATTCTGCCAAATTCCATCAGCCCGCAGCGCTTCTCGGGTACAAACTAATGCTCCACAGGGGCTTTTCTTTTCTGTCTTTGGTGTTCATCAGTGGTGCAAAGCAGTGGTTTTCAACCCTTTTCATGTCAAGGCCCATTATTTATTTGGCAGTTGAGCCACGGTCCACCATTTGATGTGATTTATCCTCTCAGACCCAAGACGTAGCATATTTCGTTGTCGTTGGATACGATTTTGTCCACATTTCCATGCTGTATAGATGTTCGTTCATTAATTAATTAAAAATGTTGGTACCATAGGAGAGATAAGAGACAACAGGCAAATGTTGTGCAGTGTTTAACAATAATTTAACTCTTGAGAGTTTAAAGTGAAACCATTTTCCACGCTCAAGAGTTAAAGATCTATAAGGGTCCATTTGGTTACCAACTCTCCATCATTTAACTGGAGACCACCTGGAACCCCCTCAAAGACCACTGGTTGAGAACCACCACTGGTGTAAAGTACTATAAATGTATTTTTACTATCTTCAGTTCAGTATTACATATATATTTTTAAACATTTAAAAATAGTTCAACTAGCCGATCTAGAACGACACGTTGTGAGCTTGTAGATCGTCTGTTTGGACTATTTAGGTTTCTATCTCCTGTCTAAGTATACTTCTTGTCTTCTTCCATCACTGGTGGTTTTCCTGTATTGTTATTGACTTACAACTCTCCCCTCCATCCTTTAGAGACACCGCTGGACTGCGAGGTGTCTCTGTGGTCGTCCTGGGGCCTCTGCCTGGGGCCATGTTCCAGGGGCGGAGTACGCCACCGCACCCGGTACATCCTCCTGCGGCCCGCCAACGCCGGCTCCCCTTGTCCCGAGTTGGAGGAACAGGCCGAGTGCACGCACCACAACTGTCTGAGACGCCAGTAACACTAACCCCCCCCCCCACATGTTATAGCCAGTAGGCAACACTGGGACTCGCCTTTTTTTGTATTATCGCTGGACTGAGAAAATGGATGCTCCATTTGAATATCCCCCTTGATAATGCAAGGGGATATTAAAGGGAAGTAGAGGAGGAGTATTGTGTTTACTAAAGTTTCTCTATCCAGCTGGATGGTTCTCTAAATGTGTCAAAATTATGTTTTATGTTTTATGTTTTTTTTTATTTTTTAGAAAATGTCTTTTGACAGAATTCCTGCTGGAGAATCATGCCAAATGTTGATGGAAAATAGTTGACTGATGCGTGCCCTTGAAGTTTTAAATAAATGTATGGCTATTGCAGCCCACATGCACATTTTAGCACAGTCACACTGGCACACACACACACTCACACTCACACTCACACTCACACAGACACACGCAAAGTGAGAAAAGTCCTAGCACATACAACAGACACAGGGGCATTATTTTTCATAGGTAACCTATATGCTCAGTCCATTTGACAAAAACACAGGGTTTTAAAGATGAACTTACAGATATTATTTGTATTATCTTTTTGATATTGTAGAACATGTTGAGATTTTGTATATACTGTATGATGTACCTTGTATAAAACTTATGATGAATAAATATGGAGTTTCTTTTTTATTTGCTTAGAAAAGCGTTGTGTTACTTGGTTTCTCTCAAACAAACTCTTATGGCATCATGTA
Source organism: Protomyctophum parallelum (assembly GCF_964188405.1). NCBI lineage: Eukaryota > Metazoa > Chordata > Actinopteri > Myctophiformes > Myctophidae > Protomyctophum > Protomyctophum parallelum. The sequence continues at coordinate 41,242,026 of NC_139711.1, read as the reverse complement.
AATAAATGCACAACATAAAGTGAAGCTAGTATCAGACCTGGATTGTATATCAAAAGTGTTTCCAGTGATCCATATATAGTGATCCATCATATAGTATTGGATTTGTGTGGCAGATTCTAAATGGTGCATTTATATAGCGCCTTTTATCCAAGGCGCTTTACATAGATTGTGTATTACGTTCACGCAAACATTCACACACGGTTGGCAGAGGAAACCATGCAAGGCACCAACCTGCACAGCGACACTAACTCTGGAGGAGCCCGGGATCAATATGGGAACCTCACAGTTCCCATCTGGCTCTTCTATCGGCTACTCTACCCCTTGAGCCACTGCTGTCTAATTTTTATCAGTCGACAGCAATTAACACTTCTTAATTACCGCGTAAAAACATTAACACTCTAAAATAAAGATATACACAGCCATAAACATCATGATGTGAAAAGAAATCTTCTGTCCAATATCTACAGAAATGGAAGACAAAATAGCTCATAGCTCAGAGGTAGAAGGCCATTAGGTTTATCATGGCATATTACTAATTTCACCTTATATTTACAATGTATTGCACAATTATATTGTAGTTAGTTAGTTGTAGGACATTGTGGTTGAGCATGGGTCTTGATAAGAGTGAAGGTTTCTGGTGGTCTTGCACCACCTAGTGGAAGCTCGCTCGCAAGCGTTCTCCAGACCTGCAATCAGAGCTGCCTGCCTGGATCACTCTGTCTCTATGGCCTGGATGGGTCATTTTGACCACCACGAGAATATGATGTAAAATTATAATTACCTTACAATAATAAGTGAGAAAAATCATCTATTTTACTAACATTTAATACTTTCAGAAGCGTGCATACGTGTACATAGAAAGCTTTAAAAAAGTGAGACCTTGACATCTGAAGGGCACTTATGACATTTCCACATTAATATGTTTGCCTGGGCATAGTTTGCAACGCAACATTGTCTGTGGATGTCTTTGCCGTCTGTAAGATCATCAGAGATATCCTAATGTACACGGTAGGCTACTTAATAAAAAATAAGTTAAATAAGTCCTTGGCAGTCATTGAGTTGTTGCTATCAATAGCAATTCAATTCAAAACTCTCATATGTTTCCACCTGTTTGTGGGATGTTTAGAGACCAGTAAGACACCCTGAGGGTGAGGTCGCGTGCACGCATCCGCCTAGATGACGGCAGACTGCTGGGCGAGCGCTGGCGCTTTGGCATGGGGGGTCAGATCAACATATGGAATGAATTCATATACGGAGCGTGTCTTGAGCGTACAGGGATGGATGAGGTCAGGTCAACATATGGAATGTCAGAACAGGTCAGCTCCATATATGGAGATCTAAGGGTGGCAGCTGTGGCAGTGTCCTGAGTGTACACAGAGTTTGATGAGGTCTGCCCATACATGGAGCGTCCGAGCGTGTCTTGAGCGTACAGGGTTTGATGAGGTCAGGTCAGCATGGAATGTCAGAACAGGTCAGCTCCATATATGGAGATCTAAGGGTGGCAGTGGGGGGCAGTGTCTTGAGTGTAGCCTACACAGGGTTTGATGAGGTCAGATCAACATATGGATTATGGAATTAATTTTGTACTGGCCATATATGGAGCGTGTCACGACTCACGAGACGTGCTGCGTGACAGACTGACTGACAGCTTTTCATAGTAAACCTACGGTTGCAATTGTTTTCACAACAGTCTGTTATAAAAAATATAATTCATAATCTGGTGATGTAAACCTGACTCTGAATAAATTCCTATGGACACTAGTAGTACGGCGGTACTGTCACTCGGGGGCGCTGTTTCCCCTTGCATAGCTCCTCTGCAGTGGTGTCTACGAGGAGTGCGTTTGATTGTTGCAGGGCTCAATGGCGGACAGAGCGGGATGGTAGCGCTGTTAGCACGGAGGAGCAGAGAGGAGGACAACAATAACACCTCTAAAACCCACCGAGCAATCCCCGGGGCGTGCACGAAAACCCCTCGCGTGCATTTAGACGGACGTTTTGCGGCGAGGCAGAGAGCCAGTAAGCCAGATAACGTGACTGACTTCTCGTGTTGCTCTTTCTCGCTTTTTTTTTTTTTTTTTACATGGTGGCTGCTACTACTACTACTACTACCACTCGAAGCTAACTAGGCTAACGGTGCTAGCCACAGGGTAGATAGAAACATGGGGGACTCCTCTCTGGAGCTCATAGGGAAGAGGCTTCTGTTGCTCCTCGACGACGCGGCGGCCAGCGGCGGTTCCACCGCGGCCGCCGAGCCCGGCAGCAGCACTCCGGCGGTCCGCAGCGCCGACGACTGGCTCCGCGGCACGGTGAGGGCGGTCAGTGTCATCGGCCTGGCCCGCCCGGAGGCTCCCGGAGGCGGAGAGACGACAACAACAGCCTCGGGTCTCACGGTCAGTGATGTGTTTACATTATTTGGGAGCAGCGATAATCCTTGCCAATGTACTCTGTGGTACATTTGTTTTGACTACACGACCTGCAGATTTTTTTTGATTTGCAAATATATAAATCTTTTTTTTTTTTTTACCATTATAAACTATGAACAAACGACTCAAATGAATGGAACTAGCCTCCAAAAGACTGCTTTGTAATTCTGATATACGCACTGGCCTGACTGGCTCATGTTTCCCTTCCCCACTCAGGCCAGATTATTTTGGTAACATCTCTCTCTCTCTCTGTCCATTTTAACGTCGACCGTTTCAGGTTAAAGTAAAGAGTGTTCTGGAGTGGACGACGAACGCGTGGCTCGGTTAAATAAGGACGTTATTTTGTATCGACTACTTGTTGTTTTCACGCCGTTTCTTTGTCCTCGTTTTCTTTCTCGTTTTTTTTTTTTAAGTCGATGAAGTCTTAATAAATGAGACGGAACAACTGCAGGCCGGGGATTTCATTCTGGCCCTGCTGCCCTGCTTTGTTAGCTCGTTATTACTAACAACGTCATTAACGTCGGATGGATGGATGGATGTGTAGTCTATAGTCGCAGTATCGCTGCAGTAATGTCACTATCACGGGGGCAAAAGATAAAAACATGGCTGCATTTGTGCTTAGTTTAACCGGATGAGTTATTGTCGAGGTAGTTTTGCTGGGTTGTTGCCGTAAACAAACCCGCTGGAGACAGACGGAGAAGGAAGGCTAGCGGTTAGCATTTAGGAGGTGATGGTTTGTTTAGTCCAAGGCCTTGTTGTTGCAAGTTCAACCGAGGGCTGCAAATGAATCAACTCGTTCTACTTATGAAGAAAGCATGCATGCATGTCGTCTGATAAGATGAAAAGATGACATTTGTTTTGACTACAACCTGCAGATTGTTTGATTTGCTGATTTTTATCATTATAAACTATGAACACACTCAAATGAATGGAACTAGTCTCCCAAAGACTGCTGTGTGTGTATGTAACTATGTATGTGTATATATATATAAGCATTTTAAACACAAAATAAGACGCACAACTTAATATAGCCTTGCTTGTGTAAATAAAATAACATTCTGCAGAATGAAAAGAGACAGAAATTGTTTATTTTGGTTTTCCACCATTTAAACCCATGTGAAATGCATTTCTTGGACCTGGCTTTGGACATTTGACTAGACATTTTTTTGGGGGGGGGGGGGGAACTTCCACTTAAACCACTTAAACAGGGATGGTCAAAAGACCAAAGACCATCCCTGTGCATCCATGCAAACACACTGTTGTACATTACCTGTCTAGTAATCAGAAATGCAGTGTGCTAATCACAATTGATTACTTCTGAATATTTGTCAAATGGGGGGGGGGGGGGGGGGGGGATGCTGAAGGTCATGGTGACCCAATTCCAGATCCCATTTCTTCAAAATGAATTCCTGGAGTGGAAGTTGTTCTTGTAGGTGTAAAGTTAAGTGGTTCTAGTCTTAGTCTTAGTGCTGCGCAATTAATCGAACAAAGATCATGGTCTAGATTCAGACACCTATGCGATCTCATTTCAACATTTGAGCAAGAATTGTGCATCACTAGTTGGCTGTCCAGTTAATTTTGAATGACTCTTGTGTTTTTGCTACAAGAGAGACTTTAAGAGAGCTTTAAGTCAAGCACTTAGATGTTGTCTGTTTAAAACCCATTTTGACCTGAGATTCTAAAAATGTCTTCTACATCCTGACAGTTTTCTGAAAAAGCTATGTTTCTATGACAGTCATTCTTCGATTTTTCAAAAATAGCAGAGTGGCGCGCTACGCCGCTATGAGCTTGTAGATCTGCTATTTTTCAATGGCTAAAGCATAACATAATGCTAACACCAAAAGGGGTTCCCCGCCCAAATGGGTTAAAGCCACAGTAGTTTGGCTCCAGGTGCCACATTTAGAATGTTCAGCAATTTAGTTAATGATGTTGATTTGTTGTTGCATGGATATTGCACTACCAATCCCCAATAGCCTTCAAGTTCACACATGGGGCAGTAGCCCAAGCTCAATGACTGGGCCTGTGGAGAAGAGGGAACAATGGAGCACATCATTGAAGTTTGTCCCCTTCCAAAGACTGTCACCCTCCATACAGTAGATCAGGAGGCAACTGCTTGGCTTAACCCATTCTGAACGGGCACCCATTTTGGTGTCAGCATCATGTCATGCTTTAGCTATTGAAAAATAGCAGATCTACAAGCTCATATCGCGCCACCGAGTGGCGCGATACGAGCTTGTAGGTCTGCTATTTTTGAAAAAAATCGAAGAACGACTGACATTTTTAGAATCTGATCTCAGGTCAGAATGGGTTAATCAGACCAGTGTGTGTCCAGTGGAAACCTCGTATGAATCTGATCTCAGGTCAGAATGGGTTAAGGACTTTGCATTCGCTAATTGCATACTGAGCAGCCTGTAATTTACTCTCTTGTCCTGGCACCAGTCAATAACCAAGCTGGTTATTATAACATAGAATCGGGTAACATTAAGCAGTTTAGGTGTACTTGTTTAATGTACCATTCAACATCATACATGAAATGCACTGAGAGGAATGCACTCCATACATTGGTCGGTGTCTCTCTTCAAAAATAGTGATAATAAAGTATTGGTCTCACGTGTTGAGAGAACATGACAGTTTAATACCAATAGGACCAAATGGGCTATTCAAGCATGGTATAATATATTATTTAAGCTTTTATATATCAATTATGCTAGTACTGAACAATAGCTCACCGTTTTGATAAAAAACAACAACACGAGGATGCTGGAACGCCACTATCTGATAGATTATGGAGGAGCATCTGTGGTCTAATGCAACGTTAAGGCTAATAATAATGATATATTTTTTTATATATAGTGATTAGTGAATAGTGAGTGTAGTACTCAAAGACCCTTTACCCTCTAACTTTATTAGAAAAATAAATGAATACATCAATTTGCCAAATGGTGGTCTCACTGGCCTATAATGGCTGTGGCTTCTAAGGAGATAACGTACACAACTAGGGTTCTTGCCAAGGAAAGTTTAGCCCATTCTGACCGGGCACCCATTTTGGTGTCAGCATCATGTTATGCTTTAGCTATTGAAAAATAGCAGATCTACAAGCTCATATCGCGCCACCGAGTGGCGCGATACGAGCTTGTAGGTCTGCTATTTTTGAAAAATCGAAGAGCGACTGACATTTCTAGAATCTGATCTCAGGTCAGAATGGGTTAATCAGACCAGTGTATGTCCAGTGGAAAACCTCGTATGAATCTGATCTCAGGTCAGAATGGGTTAATAGTAGATAAAACGCAACCAATGGGTATAGAGGGAATGCGTGTGAGTCGGTGTGACATCATCATACCATACGCCTACTGAGTGGCAAAAAACTACTTTCTGGCCTTGCCAGACCATGCATCAACAACATAAAAGTCCTATCTGATTAAACTCACTTGGCCACTTGCCACTCAATTTATGCATGTGCATACTGCATTACACCCTATTGCATGCTTGCATACAGATATTGCCAATTCGATTTAGCTCATTAGGGTCAGCGGTATGTCACCACAACAATCTAGCACTAGCAGCGACAAACAGGTTGCAGACACAAGGCATTTCCCATCTCTAATTAATGAGAAGCAGGATTTTTTTCTTAACTTAAGAAGCCTGTTAGGTTTTCAATTGTAGTGGGTCAGACTGGGTCCACGGGTGGCCATTTAAATGGGTCGCCTTTACTTAAACTTAGAGACTACTCAGAGTAGATTAGTTAAATTGGACTTAAAAAGATAATTGGCATTCAATGAGACTGCCCAAGTAATTAGTGGTACTTTTCCCTGGGAAGTTAAAATATTGGAAGACTTGATAGTATAAAAGGTCCTTACACTGGCAAATTAGCGATGCAATTTGTTGGAGCGAATAATTAGCTTAAAAAAAAAGAATTAACACAAAGTCAATGCAAGCTTCCACATGAGTGGCAAAAATGCAACTGTTTTCGCTCCTTATTTTTTTCGCTCTGGTGTCGAATTTTGCAGACTTTCGCTGGCGAATGGCGAATGCTACACTTATGACCAATCAAAATGCAGCCCAAACTGCGTTTTTGTCTATAAACTGAGACGTACCGCACAGCAGTTGTGAACTGAACAGAGCAGCAGCCGGCCCGGCCTGCCCCTGCAGCTCTGTGAGGTCGTGGGGGCACACTTTTACTTTTATTTTAATTCTTTATTTACCCTGGGTAAATATAGAATTAAAATGAGCACATGTGCTCATTTTCAGCAACGCCCTGCACATAGAAACAGACAGACACACACACACATTAAAACCTGGGAGCTGACCAGTACAGCCACAGTCTTATACTGTTGGCCACTAAGCAGCTCCAGGGGGAGCAGTTGGGGGTTCAGTGCCTTGCTCATGGGCACTTCAGCGGTGTTGGGTGAGTGATGACAATCACTTCCCCACCCAGATTTTTCCTGCCCGTCCGGGGAATCGAACCGGCAACCTTTCGGCAACAAGGGCGCTCCTCGGCCCAGGCCGTAGCGTAACGGTCTGGGCACCGGACTGGTGATCCAGTCGCGGTGTGCCGCGGGTTCGACTCCCGGACCCGACACGGCCTTTACCGCATGTCATCCCCCCATCTCTCCCGTTTCCTGTCAGCCTACTATCTGTCCCTTAAAAAATCAATAAAAGGCGTAAGCCGCAAAAAAATATCTTAAAAAAAAAAACAAGGGCGCTCCTCTAACCCTTAGGCCACACTGCACCCTACCATTGACATAAAGCAGGAGGAGGAGAGGAGTGGCGAATATAATCACATATACGGGTCGCATTTTGCCGGCCAAATTAGCATTTTCGGGGTTGTGTATTCGCATCGCATCACTAATTCGCCAATGTGTACGGACCTTAAATCACTAGCCTCTAAGCCTTGGAATTGTAATTTACTTTTGTCTGTATTTCATAACAACTTTAGTTGCTGTTGTGCAAGCAGGACTGAGAAGAATTCAAAGGCTTCCTTAAAAATCATACCAGGGTATAATGACTCACTATACCATAGTCTACTCTATATACCAAATATAGTTTCAATATCAATTATTTTTCATTTGCTGGATTTTAGCTGTTTTGACAGAGGGGCGGGCGCATTCGAACATCAAAATCTGTTTTTTTTGCAAAAGAAAAAGCGATTTCATTTTCTTTTCTTTTTCTTTTTCTTTTTTACTATAGTCCTACTAGACTCCAAGAAATGATATTTGACCACAAAAGATCACAGGATCTACTGAATGTGTCAAACTGACATATTGAGCCTATGACACAGTGTGGCTTTCCCCAGTAGGCCTCCTTCACATTCAGTAGATCCTGTGATCTTTTGTGGCCATATGTAATTTCTTCTGGTCTAGTAGGACTATATTAAATAATAATAAAATGAAATCGCCATAATATTTTGTTAATAAAGACTTATTTAGCCCCGTGTTCGATCGCTAAAACAAAAGAAACAGCAAATGAAAAAAAATGAACACTCATCTTTTACTTTCTCTAATAACAACTTAAAACTTGAACCTTGGTTGAAAAAAACTAAAGTTGTCCTTTAACTTTACTTAATTCAAAGATTAGTTAGTTAGGTAATTTAGTTACTGTAAATGTGATATTTCGAAACGTAAAATACAGCAGAGCCTCTTCAGCATTACCAGTGTGCTTTGGTGATACTGCTTATCTTGTCTTGCACCTGGGCTACGGATGTGCATACGCGGTACGCGCACTACCGTCCCTGTACTTCATGTAGTGCCAGAGAAAAGCTGAGATGGATCTTTCTGTAACAAAAACACATTGATTTAACCCATATTAGACCCGAGGCCGTTTTTTCCCCAAAAACAATCCTTTGTTCAAAGAATAAAACTAAAATCCTGGTTCCATATGCATGGCTATGTCTGAAAAACAAAAAGGGTCCCGCACACTGTCAGACACAGGCCAAAATGTTGCTCTTTATTGGGTCGATGTTTCGGTCGATTAGACCTTCATCAGGACAGATGTCCCCTCACAGATGGGTTAAAGGTATAACAACATATTCCCGGTCTTAAAGGGGTTAATATAAAGTAAATATAAAGTTTTATTCTCTCAGTCTTGGCACATTTTTCCTGCGGTATCGAATATGTGGTATATATTGTGAGTTTTTAATAAATACCTTGAAAATCGATATTCAATATTAAAATTTTCGATACATACAATTCTAAAGCATGGTAGCGTAGTATCGTCACAATAATACTGGCATAAGTGGCATTTCTAAGTTCTAACGTCAACACAAGTATTTCGTAGTAAAGGGCACCCCTCCCAGTTTAAGCACAACAACTATGCAAAAAGACAATCGGCCAACCATTCGAGTCTATGAAAACTGATAGTAGTGGGTCAGTGTCACAGTGCCTTGGGCGAGGGTAGTGTGCAACCTCTTAGCACAACCCGACCCATTCAAATGATGGCAAAGCATGCAGTTGGTAGATTATAGCTAAAACAAAGGAAACCAGATATCCTTGGAGACGGTGACAGCTCCTGATCACCTCTGTGTAGACCGGCAGCAGACTGACGACTTTGCAAAGGTGTTCAGCCCTTTTATGGCCCCTCCCACTAAGACAGACCAAATAACAGGGTGATATACAATGTCACTTAAAATAAACCGGCACCAGAAATGCATGTACCGGTACATTTAATTTAAAGTCATAGATCATTTGCTTTTCATTCATAAATCTTTGCTTTGAGCGTCCAGTGTCCCGTGTCCCTTGTTGACACAGTGAAATCCTTGTCCACAAGGAATTGTTTTGGGCCAAATCGATGGTTGCAGGTGTGTTTCCAAGCAAACATATTTAAAGACCTGAACCCCATTTTGATTGTTTTAGGCTCCACAGCAGAGCTCCGGTGAGCGATAGATGTTTGTTGATTCCTTTATGGTTTTCTTGAATAAATACAGTTTGTAGTTTTGTTGTTTCTGTTTGTCCATGCACAAGCCAACAAGTGTGCGCCCTTGATGAGCATGTACAGCACAAATCAGTTGGAAACTGGTTCCTTTTTGTGACAAGTTTGGTCATTTGGTCACAGTCTGAGTCAGTGAGAGGTCTTTAATGATTGACAGGCAGCTCCTACAGGGAAGTAGCCAAATGGATCACTCACTGTTGAGCCATGAAAATATCTCAATAGTGTGTTATTCAGTCAGTCAGATCCTTGTCCTCTGCTGAGTCAGATGAGATGTCCAGAATGTGTCTTGCCAGCACAGGGCACAGTTTTGTTCATAGTAAGAAAATATACCCTCATTTGTTGGACATACTAACATTCAGACGGGCATTATCCCATTCTGACCGGGCACCCATTTTGGTGTCAGCATCATGTTATGCTTTAGCTATTGAAAAATAGCAGATCTACAAGCTCATATCGCGCCACCGAGTGGCGCGATACGAGCTTGTAGGTCTGCTATTTTTGAAAAAAATCGAAGAACGACTGACATTTTTAGAATCTGATCTCAGGTCAGAATGGGTTCATCAGACCAGTGTGTGTCCGGTGGAAACCTCGTATGAATCTGATCTCAGGTCAGAATGGGTTATAGTCTGACAACGCGGTCCGTCACTCCCGAAATGTGTGGCCGGTTACTACTAACCCGTGGCCGGGTTAAAACTCACCCATGGCTGGTTAAAACGAAGCCATGGCTCCCGACATGCATGGCCGTTTAACCCATTCTGGGCGGGAAAAATAGCAGATCTACAAGCTCATAGCGCGCCACCGAGTGGCGCGCTACGAGCTTGTAGGTCTGCCATTTCTGAAAAATCGAAGAACCACTGACATAGAAACATAGCTTTTTCAGAAAACTGTCGGGATGTAGACGACATTTTTAGAATCTGATCTCAGGTCAAAATGGGTTCAAACTAACCCGTGGCAGGTTAAAACTAAGTTGTGGCTCCCAGCATGCCTGGCAGGTTACAACTAACCCGTGGCAGGTTACTTAAAACTAACCTGTGGCTTCCTAAGTTCGTGTTGGGTTAGGTTTTTTTCATGACTGTAGGACTGTAGTAAGTCAGACCAAACACATCCCAAACTTCATCCCCACCTAAAGCAAAGAAACAACACTTAATGCAACACAAATGTAGCTATGAGGTACGTTAGCATGTTGGGTAGACAAGATATGTTTATTTTTATACGGAGATTAACTTTGTGCAATAGTTGCAGCCAGATCTGTATTTTCCGAATCCACTGTAATTAATACTTTTACAAACAGGTTTGTTTGTAGTCAGTCATACCAGGATGTATTTGAAACAAAACTAACCTCTAAGTAAACATTGTTAAACCAGATGAGCTACATTTGAAACGGCTGATGAAATGGGTTGCATATTATCGTTGCTGTCGGAAGGAAATCTCCTAACTCCATTTTTGAGGTTTCAGAGATTTTTGCATAAATCAGTGCTATATTAAATACCCTTTACGTCTGTATGTTTTTTCGAAAATATTGAACCAATGGAAAGTAGTAAAAAAACGCTTTGGACAAAACCTCTTAACTCCATTGGACTCTTAAACTGTCTGCTAAAGCAACTAACTCCACTACCTCTCCCCCTCTCATGCAAGAAATTGACAAAATATAAAGTCACAACACCAACTTTGATGAGGCAGTATTGCTTTGTTTTCAAAATATAAGTTTTCTCAATTTCCTAAAGATTTTATATTTTTAATTTCCTGAAAAATGAACATTTTGGAGTTAAGTGGTTTCTTCCCAACAGCAGAGATAAGCAGTATACAGAAACGGCTTTAAAAAATAATAGGGTTTCCATTCTTATTAATAATGCCCTAAAAGTAATTGTTAAATTCATGTCCTCTGGTATTGTACATTGCAGTATGTTGATGTACTGAACAGTTCTCCGATTTCATAGAAGACAAATGACAAAATAATGAAAATATACTTTTCTTTAATGCTAATTTCCCCATACATTTTTATGGTAGTGCTGCTGAATGCTTGCTGATATGAACACAAACGGTGTAAGTGTAATTATAGTTTTCCTCCTATGCAAAATGGTGCAACTATGTTCCTTTGGTTATCTGACCAGAGCTAATCTGACCAGACCTAATTGCTCCTGATGTGCTGGTTGGTGCCTTGTATGGTTTTCGCCGCCATCGGTGTATGAATAGAGAATATAGAGTCTGGAACTAAACCCCCCCCCCCCCATTTGCCATTTCCGTTCATTAAAATATATTTACATTTTATTTTTGTATTGCCTTTTCTGCTAAGCAGCAAGCTATATATGCTTAGATGATTTCTATTTATATTTGGATAAATTTGCGCTACTGTAAAGACGAAACGGAAGTAGGGAGGAGGCTCCACTTCCGATTTTATATTTCACTCATGATAGAACTTCCGTTGTTCCAGACTGTATGATGGAAGCATTTGAAAATTACGAGAGGCAACAGTCTGGTAACGCCAGACACATTTTTAGGCTGGTCCGATGCATCTCGGGAGCAGGACTGGTATGGAGGAGAAGGAAGGCACTGGAGCAGACTCTGGGACAGTTCATTTATTTATTTATTTAACACGGTGCAGGTAAAATAAAATAAACGTTTTTGTCACAAACTCTGCTCATGTAAGCACACTGCACAGTATACCTTGACTCAAAGTAACGGCCAGGCAGGAATGGATGCAATAACCCATTCTGAGTGGGAAGGGAACCCCTTTTGGTGTTAACCCATTCTGACCTGAGATCAGATTCATACGAGGTTTCCGCCGGACACACACTGGTCTGATGAACCCATTCTGACCTGAGATCAGATTCTAAAAATGTCAGTCGCTCTTCGATTTTTCAAAAATAGCAGACCTACAAGCTCGTATCGCGCCACTCGGTGGCGCGATATGAGCTTGTAGATCTGCTATTTTTTAATAGCTAAAGCATAACATGATGCTGACACCAAAATGGGTGTCCGTTCAGAATGGGTTAAACATTGTTATAATTTAGCTATTTTTGAAAAATCGTGAAAACTAAAATAAATAGGTCGGGCCTAAATGGGTTAAGATGAAGTGAAAGCAAATATAGCTTACTTAGTAGTTAATGGGTAGAGCAGCCAGCCAATCGCGGCAACCAGCTGATCAGTGAGTCTATGCAAGTGATACAAAGTTGACAATTCCGAGAAACGTAGAAAAACTAAGTGTGGTTGCCCTGTGGTTGTCAGTCATGGGGGCAGGCAGCCATCGAGATGAAAGGAATTGATGACAAACGGTACATTTTCCATTTGGGGTGCCTCTCCTCCTATGGTTCAAAAACGAAAGCCCTTCTTGGAGGTGTGCTCTATATAGAAGCCCCACAACCGCGTTTTTATCTCTGCCAGGCCAAATGATCTGGGGGGGGGGGGGTCAAAGTTCGTCTGTGCCTTGTCTTCTAATTTCTACTTGGTTTGCACAGTTTCCACAGTCATTCTAATTTCTTTCGTGCACCTTTTTGTTTCTTCAATTTGCAGGTGTTTCTGGAGATCGAGAACACGTCTCAGCGGTCCTGGGTGCAGCTTTACGGGGACGCCAGGGTGCGAGCCGTGCTGGTGGAAGACTCCATCATATGGGCCACTCGCAGTGACGGGGCTGCGGCTGCAGGAGCCTCACCGGCTGCCTGGCCTGCTCTGGTACGTGCATGCATGAGATGGGGCATTCACTTCTAGTCATTTTGACTAGTTGACTAGTTGCCTAGTTTACTAGTCGACTAGTTGTTTAACCCATTCTGACCTGAGATCAGATTCATATGAGGTTTCCACTGGACACACGCTGGTCTGACGAACCCATTCTGACCTGAGATCAGATTCTAAAAATGTCAGTCGTTCTTCGATCTTTTTCAAAAATAGCAGACCTACAAGCTCGTATCGCGCCACTCGGTGGCGCGATATGAGCTTGTAGATCTGCTATTTTTCCAATAGCTAAAGCATAACATGATGCCAACACCAAAAAATATATCTTTTTTTTTAAATTATTTTTATAAATATTTGTACATTTAAAAACGTTGTACATTGGTGACTGTAACTATATTGATATATAACTAACCTGATCTTGAGGCCTACAAAATCGGGGGGAAAAAATAAAATAAACTTTATTTTTTATTTTCTTATCAACTAGTCAACTAGTACCAGCAAGGTCGACTAGTGGATTTACTAAACTAGTCGACTAGTTGCTTAATGCCCTAGCATGAGATGAAAATGAGCTTTATATAGCTAAATCTGGCACGCCTATACATGAGATCACGATCAGCTGATTTTGAACGGTTTTGAAACTCACTTTTTAGTCGTGAGATTTCGTTCTGTAGCCTAATTGTCCATGGTGTAAATGAATCCTGTGAGCCACATGCACTGTATGCAAAGAGTGTGGTGTTGGGTAGAGTCGCGATACGCGTCGATTTTGAATAATGACTACTAAATGTCATACTAATACTAAATGTCCTACTAAATGTTACTCTTGCAATTTTGTTCGCCAAAAATGTACTAGTTTCCCGACTATTCCACCTAATGTCACCTATAGACATAATTATAGCGTCAGCTCCTCTTAGTCTTAAGGGAAAGATATCGTCACTCTACCTCATTATTTGACCTTCAACCTTCAACCACTGCCTATAAGAATATTTGGGCCCAGGACCTGGAGGAAGACATTTCTGATGAAACCTGGGAGGCCATTATGGGTCGTGTTCATTCTTCATCAATATGTGCTAAACATGGGGTGTTGCAATGTAAATTTCTCCACCGGGTGTACTGGACCAAGGTTCGGTTAGCCAGGATTTATGATAGTGTTGATCCAACGTGCGATAGATGCCACCAGGCTCCAGCTAATCTTCTTCATATGTTTTGGACCTGTTCAGCCTTACAGTCTTTTTGGTCAGCTATATTTGATACTATTTCAGATGTGTTACAGTTTCCCATAGAGCCATCCCCTATTATTTCCCTATTTGGCGTCCTTCCTGATACTATCCCCCTGCCTAAATATCAATCTGACCTTGTCGCTTTTGTGACGCTTCTGGCAAGACGTCTTATTCTCATGTATTGGAAAAAAACATACCCCCCTTCACATTCCTGTTGGATATCTGACATACTGCATTTTTTTAAATTGAAAAAAATTAAATATACATTGCATGGCTCAATCTCCAAATTCAGTAAAACATGGCAGCCTTTTCTGTCTCATGTTGACCGCCTTACACTTGTGCCCCCGATTGAACCTGATTAACTCTCGCCTGACTTGCCAGCCTGTCTTGCCTGGATGATGTTTGTGACCGAGATCTGCTTTGTATATTGACTAAATTGGAGTGCCTTTTCTATCTCATGTTAACCGCCTTACACTTGTGCCCCCGATTGAACCTGTATAACTGTCGCCTGACAGCCCAACCGGTCTTGTCTGGATGTTGTTTGTGACCATGATCTATGTATATTGACTATATTGGAGTTTTTATTTTATTTTTTATATATTGTTTTTATTGTTTTGTTGTGCTTTGAATGTTCTTTGGTTGTCTTGATTTGGAGTTTGTGTTTTGTTATTGTGTGTTTTAGTTTCTTTTTGTATTTGTTACTCTGTTTTTATTTCTGAATTTACTTCTATTTGTAAAAAATGAATAAACAGAACATAAAAAAAAAAAAAAGTTACTCTTGCAATGTCCTAGACCACTGATGGACGATGTTTTGACAAATATATTGTCAAGACATTCCAAAGTTTCCAAATCAATTTGACAAACTTGGTTGATGAAATAAATTGTTTTGGTGGATAAATGTGAAAGATTTAATCATATACATATGTATCGTAACTGTCGGGCAGATGCTGATGGTACCCCAAAAAACATCCTACAGGCCAGAGAGAACCCCTTTGGCAGGCTGCATCTGGCCCGTGGGCCGCCAGCTGGGCACCCTTATTGCTTACCTAGGAGTCATGTCCCCATGATGTAACCACACCTTGTCTTACCTAGGAGTCATAGCATGTCCCCATGATGTAACCACACCTTGTCTTACCTAGGAGTCATAGCATGTCCTCATGATGTAACCACACCTTGTCTTACCTAGGAGTCATAGCATGTCCCCATGATGTAACCACACCTTGTCTTACCTAGGAGTCATAGCATGTCCCCATGATGTAACCACACCTTGTCTTACCTAGGAGTCATAGCATGTCCCCATGATGTAACCACACCTTGTCTTACCTAGGAGTCATAGCATGTCCCCATGATGTAACCACACCTTGTCTTACCTAGGAGTCATAGCATGTCCCCATGATGTAACCACACCTTGTCTCACCTAGGAGTCATAGCATGTCCTCATGTTGTAACCTTGTCTTCCTCATCAGGCCTTCCGTTGCCTGGTGGACAGAGTGGGGTTGGGATCTCTGGTTCCAGTGGAGTTCTTCGGAAACAAGTCTTTTGAATTCCTCCCCGACAACAAATCCGTCCAGAGGTTTGAGGTGTGTACACTGTACTAATTAATGAAATCCATCACCGCTGCAATGTTCTTCATCTCGGTACTGTCGTGGAGTTCTGGATCAATCGATAATCGATGAGGCACTATAGGAGTTAAACCAGCTCAGTGGCCTTGTGGCTAGAGTGTCCGCCCTGAGACTGGGAGGTTGGGGTTCAATCCCCGGCCGGGTCATACCAAAGACTCTAAAAATGGGACCCAATGCCTCCCTGCTTGACACTCAGCATCAAGGGTTGGATTGGGGGTAAGTCCCTGCGACATACTAGCGTCATGTCCAGGGGGTGTACTTGTACATCAAGCTGCCTCACGCTACAGAAACAGGAGATTGGCTCCTGCCCTATGGGCCTCATGGCTCGGCAAGGCTACTTACTTACTTACTATAGGAGTTGAGACAATAATTCTCAGGTGCTTTTTGTAACATGATATCATGTGTAGATGTACACCAACACTCAGGTCAGTGGTACTGTAGTTCTGCCAAGAGCACAGAGCAGAAATCATAGTTGTACTGTAGCTGCTTCAAGCACAAAGTAAACCATAACATCATAGGCTATAACACAAACAACGGCCACTAGGCCCAGTGAAGACATCTAGGCCTTCACAGCGACCAAATAGCACAATGTATTATACAAGTATCATATGTGATCGGAAATTATAAAGGTTAGATATAAGCATTAACCCATTTTGGGCGGGAACCCCTTTTGGTGTCAGCATTACGTTATGCTTTAGCTATTGAAAAATAGCAGATCTACAAGCTCATAGCGCGCCACCGCGTGGCACGCTACGAGTCTGCTATTTTTGAAAAATCGAAGAACGACTGACATAGAAACATAGCTTTTTCAGAAAACTGTCAGGATGTAGAAGACCTTTTTAGAATCTGATCTCAGGTCAGAATAGGTTAAGCAATCATATAATTTCTTCCTCAATTCCCCATTTTGTTACACTGTGGTGTGTGTGTGTGTGTGTGTGTGTGTGTGTGTGTGTGTGTGTGTGTGTGTGTGTGTGTGTGTGTGTGTGTGTGTGTGTGTGTGTGTGTGTGCAGGTGGATAAAGACATCAAGCACTCTGTGCTGTCGGATCAGCCCACTATCCAGGCCGCCATCTCCAAGTGGTGGAGTGATTTTGAGCTACAGGAGATCTTCAGGAAGGGTGAGCTGGGCTCTTTGTGTCCATCTAATAGAAGAGTTACCATATTGAGGGGGCAGAAACCGAGCGCTGTTCATGCAGCCTGAACTGAGACACGCTGGAGTTGGAAATACATTGTTTTCAACGAGGGCGGAGCAAATAAGAGCTATTTTAAGCATGTGTGCAACATGACGACTGTTTTAAAAGTATTGCACAGTAACAACTAAAGTCTCTTTTATGTTGTACTATTACTACATAACAATCTAAAAGAAAGGGATTTAAGGTAATTAAAGCTGGGCTGTTGCTGGAGTCCAATGCATATCGCCCCCAGGCAAGATTAAGTCTGGCCCCTCTCAATTGTGAGGACTTCACGGACCCAAAGTGGTGACCGACGGCCAACCAGATTGGTCTTGAACCAGGCTATATCCAACCAGGGCCCAGTATGCAAATATGTTGCCGTACATTGGCAGAGATTCGTTCCTGGCTTAACCCATTCTGACCTGAGATCAGATTCATACGAGGTTTCCCACTGGACACACACTGGTCTGATGAACCCATTCTAACCTGAGATCAGATTCTAAAAATGTCAGTCGCTCTTCGATTTTTCAAAAATAGCAGACCTACAAGCTCGTATCGCGCCACTCGGTGGCGCGATATGAGATTGTAGATCTGCTATTTTTCAATAGCTAAAGCATAACATGATGCTGACACCAAAATGGGTGCCCGGTCAGAATGGGTTAATATGGCATTAAAACATTATGAATTTCTGGCGTCGGCTGGACTAGTGGTCCAGGCGCATCATGCCACATATGGGCTGCCACCATAGAGTTATATATCTATAGAGAAGACACCCGAGTTCTCCTTCCATCCACTTGCATTGAGTTGCTCAAAAGCGCATGAGGCGGATTCACTCCTCCTTCCTGGTAGGAACAGAGTGCATTCTGGGGTGATTGGCCCCAAACACATGAATGCGCTGCCGTTGACTATCATTGTGCCGTTTGTGCGCGTTCACGTATGAAACATTCGTTCACGTGTCATGGCCCCAATCACATGAACGTGCGCAATGATAGTCAACGGAGCAGCGCTGGCTCGAGCTGCAATACCAAATCCGGCCACTATGTCCATTTCGCCTCAGGGTTTCCTCTGGGTGCCTTCTCTAGAAATATATACTCTAAGGCTGCCACACGCAGGCTAATATTGTGTCTGTAGGAGAACGAGTAGTAGGAGGAGGTAGTGGGGTGCCCGTGCGCTAGAGGGACAGTGTGCTCTGATTTGGTTGTAGGTCTAACCCATATATGTCAAACTCAAGGCCCGGGGGCCAAATCAGGCCCGTTAATGAATTATCTTTGGCCCGCAGGATGATATTTAATCAGTATTAGAACTGGCCCTCTGGTATATTATTGCACGGACCACCACAATACTACAAGTCCTGCTTTGTGAGGATCATAGAACAGGAAACTGAGCTTAATAATAATGCATTTTCAGTTTTAAATGCATTTACTTTTTTTGCTATTTGCCTGGGACGTCCTCCTGACCGCGGTGCCCGTGTGTTGAAACACAGTCCGGCCCTTCACTTCTACCAATTTCTTTATTTTGGCCCACCGTGTATTTGAGTTTGACATCCCTGGTCTAACCCATAGAGTCTTTACTCCCAACTCCTGTGATACTGCCCTATACTGTCATGTCTCTTGTGTGCAGTTTGAGATGTAATGGCTCACTTCTACCCTGCTGTGTCTCTGTTCTACGCCATTATTAACCCATTCTGACCGGGCACCCATTTTGGTGTCAGCATCATGTTATGCTTTAGCTATTTAAAAATAGCAGATCTACAAGCTCATATCGCGCCACCGAGTGGCGCGATACGAGCTTGTAGGTCTGCTATTTTTTGAAAAATCGAAGAACGACTGACATTTTTAGAATCTGATCTCAGGTCAGAATGGGTTCATCAGGACCAGTGTGTGTCCGGCGGAAACCTCGTATGAATCTGATCTCAGGTCAGAATGGGTTAATATGGCATTAAAACATTATGAATTTCTGGCGTCGGCTGGACTAGTGGTCCAGGCGCATCATGCCACATATGGGCTGCCACACGCAGGCTAATATTGTGTCTGTAGGAGAACGAGTTAGTAGTAGGAGGAGGTAGTGGGGTGCCCGTGCGCTAGAGGGACAGTGTGCTCTGATTGGTTGTAGGTCTAACCCATAGTCTTTACTCCCAACTCCTGTGATACTGCCCTATACTGTCATGTCTCTTGTGTGCAGTTGAGATGTAATGGCTCACTTCTACCCTGCTGTGTCTCTGTTCTACGCCATTATTAATATCTAATAATTGCATGTCCTGCTTCCCTCAGGTTCCTACACCATCCAGGGCCGCAGGGTTCGGGTGTACCAGCCAGAAGAGCTGGAGGAGTGGGCCCTTGGACTGGTGTCCCAACACGACCCCGTTTCACACATTATGGAGATCACCATGGACAAGGTACACTATCAATACATTAAACTATAAATACTATTAAACTATAAACACATTATGGAGATCACCATGGACAAGGTCCACTATAAATACATTAAAACTATAAATACTATTACACTATAAATACTATTAAACTATAAACACATTATGGAGATCACCATGGACAAGGTACACTATAAATACATTAAACTATAAATACTATTAAACTATAAACACATTATGGAGTACACCATGGACAAGGTACACTATAAATACATTAAACTATAAATACTATTAAACTATAAACACATTATGGAGATCACCATGGACAAGGTACACTATAAATACATTCTGTTGTAGCTTAATTAGCTTATAGATATGGATGGATGTCACATAAAGGGCTTATGCTCTGTTAACAGGGAGACGAGAATCAGAGGGTGGATCCTCGTGTGATTCATGTAATGCTGGCAGAGAATGAGGTAAGTCTTAACCCATTTAGACCTGACGCCGACATTTAAAAAATGTTCATGTCATGTTAAATCATGACAGTTTTCTGAAATACCTACAGTATGTTCAGCTCAGTGGTGCTCAATATTTCATGTCATGTAATTGGCCGCCGACCCTCATCTGAAAATATGTTGTTCCAGGGCCCCCCTCAGAAGCAGAGATTTGAGTTAAAAACGTTCGCTCTCAAAGATTTGCTCGTAGCATCCCCTTAGTGACAATATAACTACAGTAAAGTGTTCCTTCCATTTACAGCCGTTATAACTGCATGCGTGGTCACACTAATGAACCATGCTCGTAGCACTTGGTGCCGCGCTATGAGCTTGTAGATCTGCTATTTTTCAATAGCTAAAGTATAACCATTGGCTTCAGCCTAAACCCTTTTGGTCTCAAAATAAATAAATAATAATAATACATGTAATGTAATGTCTTTGCTTTTTGACCAAAATAAAACTGAACTGAACTGAACTGAATAACATAATGCTTAACGCATGGAAACTGTAAGTAGGATGTTGTAATTTGGGTCACGCCGTTTCATCTCCGGACTTCTCTTCCTTTTTCCTCCTCAGCTGAGCAAGAATGGCCGACGCAGGAAGGAGGGCGAAGCGGCCAAGGGCGACAGCGTCCGCCGGCGTCGGACCGCCTCCGAGGGCGAGGACGACGTGAACATGAAGCGCTTCAAAGGCGCGGCGGGCGAGGCCGTGGCCGACGGACAGGGCTGTGGCGACTCCGCCAAGTCTTTAGTGGAGGGCGTGGCTATGTGGGGAGGAGACGCCGGCGCGGGAGGAGCACGAACCAACAACAGCAACGCCACCAAAAACGGCACCTCTCCCGACGCGGTGTCCAGCAGCCCCAGCACCACGACGTCGCCCCAAATGGACCAATCGAACGTTCCTCCTCCTCCCCCTCGCCACCACGCCTACATCAAGGAAAACGGGCGCGCGCTGCCCACGCAAGGGCCGGCGGACTCCACCACGCATCACACCCCCACCCCTCCTCCCCTGAAACCGGCACCCTCTCCCTTCTCCAACGCGTCCTTCCCCTCGCTGGGCCCGATGCCGTGCCTGTTCCCCGGAGCGCCCGGCTCCAAGCCCCCGGCTCCCCAGTCGGACCGAGAGGAGCCGTCCCAGTCGTCGTACCCTAAAACCGCTGCTCTCGTGTCCCCGGGGCCCGTGACCATCTCCTCGTCCTCTCACGGCGGTGGTCCCAGTGTGGCACTTTCAGCCCCGCAGGGAATCAGCCCCAAAGCGTCGACTTGGGGGAACCCAGCTGAGGTGAGCCATGCAATGTCTCTCAACCATACTAACAATGCATGTCTTTATAGTAGGTCGGAGTTCTTCTCACTTTCCTGTCAAGGTCCACCAAATAGTTGTGTGTACTGTATAAAGCCTTGTTATAAGATGCTCTTCCAAGGACATCCATATAATGTTGTGGACATGATTTAGTATAGATCCGGACCCATGGCTCAAGAAAAGGATATTATTTTATTATGTAGCCCTCTCAAACTGCTCTCCCTCTGCTATGGCTCAATGCTGCTGGTTGAATTTTTAACGCATTGTAAGTAGCCTACTTAACAACGCATTGTAAGGTTGAAAACAAACATCAGTAGCCTACTTAACAACGCATTGTAAGTTTGAAAACAGACATCAGTAGCCTAATTAACAACGCATTGTGAGGTTGAAAACAGACATCAGTAGCCTACTTAACAACACATTGTAAGGTTGAAAACACATCAGTAGCCTACTTAACAACGCATTGTAAGGTTGAAAACAGACATCAGTAGCCTACTTAACAACGCATTGTAAGGTTGAAAACAGACATCAGTAGCCTACTTAACAACGCATTGTGAGGTTGAAAACAGACATCAGTAGCCTACCTAACAACGCATTGTAAGGACTCAAACCTTCATACCGTCTATGTTCTGTTCAGAATCAACGCTAGTTAAGAAGCCATCAAGTTGTCAACACATCTGTGAACAACTCGACCTCCCCACCCCTGTCTGTCAGTCTCAACCAGGTTCCTCAATCAATGCCAGTGCATGACATGCAAGACGACGACAATCTTGTTATGGAACCTTTAGACATTTTGGAGACGTCCCGAAAATGGAACGATTTTTGCCCTGCAACGTGCATGAAAAGAACATTGTTCTGCATTCGACGGTGGTGATTTGAGAGGCAAAGCGAGCACTAACGTGACAGTCTACTCTAATTCATATTGACAAGGAGCAGCCTGTCTTTGGCCAGACACACAGCGTGGAGTCACTGACGCCTCCTCCTCCCTGCTATGAGTCTGAACGTCGGCCCATAGCAGGAAGCTGGAGAAATCAGTGACACACGGTCACGGTCCATGTGTATATGGTGACGTAACGTACATGCTGTTACTTTCAAAACAACAATGGCTGGGTTTAAGTTTCCACAGAAACAATAAAAACAGTTGTTTTTAAGTGGTTAGGTCAGATATAGACTCGCTCACATAGAAAGTAGAAACTAAACAGTCCTTTTAGCGCTGTAACTTTTAAAGCACTAGCACTGTGGCGTCAGTTTTTTGTTGTTGTTGATTGGCTAGATGAATCTGTCTGTCAAGGGAACCACTTAAACCTGCGGCACTCGGTGCCGCGCTATGAGCTTGTAGATCTGCTATTTTTCAATAGCTAAAGTATAACATAATGCTTGAAACACCAAAGGTGTTCCCCGGCCAGCCCAGAATGGGTTAAGCCCACTTTTCAAGCTGCCTGTGGGACGAAGTCCAGACTGATATCGACGGGGAGGAAGCCAGAGAGAATCCACGTTATCAGTCTGGCTAGAGCCAGGCTAGCAGCCTGTTGGATTTCAGTACCTGTATGCTGAACTGGTCCTGTATTAATATTTAGCCAGGCTATACAGTACCTGTATGCTGAACTGGTCCTGTATTAGTATTTTGTGCCTACTGTTTTTTTAATGGCTCAGAGTGAGTTGAAAGGCCTCCATGCGTATAACGTCATTTTCAGGACTCATGTAAATATATATATCCTCAAATGTATATATACCGCAGTAATATAATGTATATTCGGCTACTTCAACTTTATGATGCAAGTAAAGACAATTTCATAATTTAGGCATTTAGCAGATGCTCTTAATACAGAGCGGCTTACAGTAAGCAAGAACAACACATGGCAATACATCAAATACATATAAATAGTCATCAAGGAAGCAAGCTGAGAGCCTAACATCCGTCTAACAGCAGAATAACTGTACAATTAAACTATGAGTATACACTATAAAGTGTTATGTCTACATAACACTCTAAATTACCATAGTTTAGCCTTTGCATAGGCTGTAAGGTTGTTGAGGCTAGTGTAAGTGCTAATTCACAAATAAATATTTAATCGGTTACTTAAGAATTGCATAGTTGGTGCCTGGGCCGTGGCTCAGCGGTCCAGGCACCTTGCTTGGACGGTAGTCCAAGTCTGGCAGTGTGCCGCGGGTTCGACTCCCGATCCCGACGGCCTTCACTGCATGTCACCCCCCCCCCTCCCAATCTCTCTCCCCATTTCCTGTCGGCCTACTGTGATTCTATCCCTCTACACAAAAATAAAAATAAAGGCGAGAATTGCATAGTTGGTTGGCAGGTATGCATTATTGCATAAGTGCAGGTGGGGAGATAATATTATAGTGGGATTGTCGAGTGAGTTAAATTAGTGTGATGATAGATAGTAAAGTGTTTTTCTGAGGACCCCCCGAGGCCAGACATGTAACTGATCAGGGCTCGACGCTTAGCATTTTTCCAAGTAGCACGTGTGCGCCTAAGGTGAAAAATCTAGTAGCACACAAATTATTTTAGGAGCACGATGAAAAATGATGTATTTTTAAGGGGCGCTAGCCCCTCCTATATACAGCCTTTGTCCCCACACATATCAAAATGAGCCATTGACAATCAACAGAGAAATTACGTCAATTCTGCTAAATATGACATAAATTAAACGCCATTGACATTGAAGGGAAAATGTATGTCATATGTAAACGAGCAAATCAGCTAACCAATCACAGGCAACAGGCATTCTGATTGGCCAGTATGAGATATCTGATGATGTATGATGACAAGAGCGCCCCTCACTTAACATGGGTGTGATTTTTCTTTAATGAAGTAATATGAGGTAGGGGTGGAAAATAATGTCAAAATATTATATCACTATCTTTTCAGCAATCACAAATTAGTGATATTCATCATGATATCATTGTTATGTTTGTTTTCATATAATCTATATAATCAATTTGTTTTATGCTAATACTTTGTAGATAGATCGATAGTAGCTCTGTTCCATACCTCTAATACGTGCAACACATTAGAGCTATGGACCAGAGATAGATAGATAATATGTTGCTCATGGATGGATAGACGGGCTATCCGTTTTTATCCTTCTGTTTTCTATCATGTTAGTGTGACATTCAGACAGTGCAGAGGCTGCTCGATGGTGAATTAGTATTGTAACATTCTCCTTGGCTTTGACTGACTGACTGATATTAATACGGTAATCCAGCCAGTTCGGTCATTCGCATTATCATTTATGCTGGGCACACGCTTTTGTAAGCAAACGCTAAGCAAGGGTTGTTTTTGATAAACATCAATCCGTCCACTCGATGTGTGTGTGTGTGTGTGCGCGCGCGTGAACGGCTGCACGCTGTTTCACCCGCGTTTGGTTAAAAGTACGTTACGTTTGAACTTTGAGCATTACAAACAGACTTTGCAAATAACGTGTCGCCGTGTCGGGGTCCAAGCAATTCCTTCTGACTCTGTGCTATCATGCTAATGCTATCCCGCTGATTTCGCTCTGACTTATTTTCTGACTGCCGCTGCTGACAGTCAGCAAGCAGTGACAGCCGGGAAGAGCACGGAGCAGCAACACAGGGATGGGAGGAGCGGTGGGAGCAAAGGGGACAGATCTTTAAATGAACACTCCATTGAGCCTCGACACGTTGTTAGCTTGTAGCTCTTCTCTTTTTGGCGAATGACACCGCCGTTCAGAAATATAATAATATAGGTATAGAACCGCGACTATAGACTGTGCACTTGCTGTAGACAGAGACTTGTCTTTATCACGATTGAATGGTCAAATCCTGTAGTCGCACCTGTGCTACAAATTTAATTTTACAAGTCGCACAGTGATATTTTTAGTCGCAAATGCGAGTACCTAGTCGCACTGTCGAGCCCTGTAACTGATGCTATAATATGATGTTGCATTGTTTTGTGCTGCAGGGCTCCAAGAACTCCAGTTTCGGCGCGCCCCAGACGCTGCCCGGAGCCGCTCCTGTATTTGGAGAAGTCAGCTCCCAGGTGAACGGCGCCTCGGCCGCCACCAAGGACTCCTCCAGGCCCTTCGGCTTTGGCTTCGGAGGGGCCAAGAATGGCTCCCAAAAAACACAGCAAGACCAGAACTTGTTTTTACAGTGCATGACCCAGAGCCCCGGCTCCAACCAGACTCCAGGTTCCGGTCAGTCGCAATCCAAGGACACTAACTACTTCACAGCCGTGTCAGAGAGCCTGAGTAAAGCACCTCCGAGTCTGATCAAGCCTGCTCCTCCCAACGATGGGAAGATGTCCGCCATGGCCCCGACATCGGCGGGGCTCTTTGGGTCAGCGCCCGAGGCCCATCCGACCGGAAACGGAGTGCTCAACAAGCCCTTTGGAGGAGACGACAAAACGTCGTCATTCGCAGGCCTGAGTGGGCCCGGAGCGATGAGAGGTACCGGTCTGAACATGGGTGGCGTGGCGGCTCACGCAGCCACAGCCCAAGGTTCCGCTAAAAGGAGTGGCAGTAATTGTTCCAAGACTGCAGACAGCCACCAGAACCTGTTCCTGCAGGGCTCCAAAGAGCCCGCTAACCCCTTCCTGACATATGGAGACACGACGCCACACACGTCCTTCGCTGGCCTTTCTGGGTCCGAGGCTGAGAATCTGGACAGTAAGCCGAACCTGTTTACTATGGCAGAGCCACCCAAAGGTATGCTTTCTTCCCTTCCCTTTGCTGCTCTCTCGGCAGCAGCGACTTCTACTAGTTCCTCCTCTTCTCCGGGCCCCGTTTTCTCTCAGAAGTCACAGGGTGAAGGAATTAAGACCGAGGAGGACGAAGAGGAGCAGAGGCCCACCTCCACCTCCGCCGTGTTTGGAAGTGCAGGCGGGATTGAAGAGGCACCCGTGTCCTTTGACCAGAACCAGGAAAGGGGCCAGGCGTCCAAGCGTGACTCTGACTCCAGCACAAACAGCGACCTCTCGGACCTGAGTGACAACGAAGAGGGCCAGGGTCCAGGAGGGACACCGGGCCTCACCAAGGACCCTGCCGCGCTTCAGAAACCCAAGATCTCTGCGGCCGTAAAGGGCCGTCCACGCAACAAACCCTTCAAAGGTAAGGCTTGCCAATACTGTATACTGGTACTGTATGTTCATTAACTCATTTTGGGTGGGAATCCCTTTATAATTTAGCTATTGAAAAATGGCAGATCTACAAGCTCATAGCACGCCACCAAGTGGCTCTACGAGCTTGTAGGTCTGCTATTTTAGAAAAATCGTGAAAAGGATTTAGAAGTACTATTAAATTTCGAGGTCAGGGTTAATCAGGGTGTTCCACATTATAAATGCTGGAATGGGGCGCGGGCATAGAGTATTAAAAGGACTGATCTGGCGCGAAGCTCCACCCCCCCCCCCCCGCTATTCATGTCAGTGGAAGTTTCTCAGTGGCGTTTTGAAGCACCTGGAAGGACCGTCTATACCAAATTTTGGTGCCCAAATGCGGAAGTGCAACCGAGCGCTCAATGTTAAAGCCCAGCTGCACGGGGTTTCCTCGGCATGAATCCACGGGTCCGCCTGCAGTCCTTCCTCTTACCACTAGGGCCCAGCGCTTCAACATTGGAGTGCCTAGCTGTCCCCTTGGGCGCGGGTCACTCACAAAATCTCGACGGAAACATACATTTTCTCTGAAGGCCTTCAATGTGTTGTGTTTTTTCCCAGTGGGTCAGTCAGTGTTAAAGGACATGGCTCAGGTCTGTCGTCTGAAGCAGTCTTCAATGTGTTGTGTTTTTTCCAGTGGGTCAGTCAGTGTTAAAGGACATGGCTCGGGTCTGTCGTCTGAAGCAGTCTTCAATGTGTTGTGTTTTTTCCCAGTGGGTCAGTCAGTGTTAAAGGACATGGCTCTGGTCTGTCGTCTGAAGCAGTCTTCAATGTGTTGTGTTTTTTCCCAGTGGGTCAGTCAGTGTTAAAGGACATGGCGAGGGTCCGTCGTCTGAAGCAGTCTTCAATGTGTTGTGTTTTTTCCCAGTGGGGCAGTCAGTGTTAAAGGACATGGCTCTGGTCTGTCGTCTGAAGCAGTCTTCAATGTGTTGTGTTTTTTCCCAGTGGGGCAGTCAGTGTTAAAGGACATGGCTCAGGTCTGTCGTCTGAAGCAGTCTTCAATGTGTTGTTTTTTCCCAGTGGGTCAGTCAGTGTTAAAGGACATGGCTCGGGTCCGTCGTCTGAAGCAGTCTTCAATGTGTTGTGTTTTTTCCCAGTGGGGCAGTCAGTGTTAAAGGACGTGGCGAGGGTCCGTCGTCTGAAGCAGTCTTCAATGTGTTGTGTTTTTTCCCAGTGGGGCAGTCAGTGTTAAAGGACGTGGCTCGGGTCTGTCGTCTGAAGCAGTCTTCAATGTGTTGTGTTTTTTCCCAGTGGGTCAGTCAGTGTTAAAGGACGTGGCTCGGGTCTGTCGTCTGAAGCAGTCTTCAATGTGTTGTGTTTTTTCCCAGTGGGTCAGTCAGTGTTAAAGGACGTGGCTCGGGTCTGTCGTCTGAAGCAGTCTTCAATGTGTTGTGTTTTTTCCCAGTGGGTCAGTCAGTGTTAAAGGACGTGGCTCGGGTCTGTCGTCTGAAGCAGTCTTCAATGTGTTGTGTTTTTTCCCAGTGGGTCAGTCAGTGTTAAAGGACATGGCGAGGGTCCGTCGTCTGAAGCAGTCGGGGGAGTCGTTCCTCCAGGACGGATCCTGCATCAACGTCGCTCCTCACCTGCACAAGTGCCGGGAATGCCGTCTGGAGCGCTACCGCAAATACCGTAACGAAGACGACACCGACGATGACGACGACCCTAACGTGGCCTGTCGCTTCTTCCACTTCCGCAAGTATGTACCTGAACACCAGCGTACCGATTGATTGAATTTGAATTTAATAGTTTATTAGACGGAAATGTAAAAACGGAACAGAGTGCAGTCAAACACTTTGTCCAAAAGGGTTGGCAACAAAAAAACATCCTTGTGGTCATTTAGGCCCTAGTATGCAATCAATTCATAGACATGACATGAAGAACAACGAAATTCAATATCTTCTTTCCGGCACCCCAGAGCTTCTATTTTGAAGGAATCTCAGCGCTGATTGTGTTACGGGTGAAGTGATCATTTCCTCATTTGGGCCTGCTGTAAGGTGGATTTTCAGGCCTGGTTTAAAAGATGCAAGTGATGGAGGGGAAAGGAACTGGTCGGAATAACGTGTTCCTTCCACTCGCTGCGTCCGACCAGGGACAACCCCCCCCCCCCTGTCAGGTGAAAAGAAGCAGCTTGGACTCCTCGTGCATAGACAGAAGCATGAGGTCAGTCCGCTGGCCTCCTCAAGTTGGCAGAGGAAGTGTAGCGGCCAGGAGTACATTCGATAATTGACATTGGGTGAAAAAATGGGTTGCAAAATCGTGGGATACAAATATAAAAAAATGAAAGATGCAAGTGTCTCATGTCGAGTCGAGAGACTCGCATCTCGTCTTCATTGAGTTCTTACCATTCCATCGAACCTTGAGCCAAAATAATTCAGTAATACTAGAAAGGAAAACGATAATAACTGCGTGTCCTCCAAACTGTAACTGTCTAGTAATTAACCCATTCTGACCGGGAACCCATTCTGGTGTTGGCATCGTGTCGTGCTTTAGCTATTGAAAAATAGCAGATCTACAAGCTCATAGCGCGCCACCGAGTGGCGCGCTACGAGCTTGTAGGTCTGCTATTTTTGAAAAATCGAAAAACGACTGACATTTTTAGAATCTGATCTCAGGTCAGAATGGGTTAATCAGACCAGTGTGTGTCCAGTGGAAACCTCGTATGAATCTGATCTCAGGTCAGAATGGGTTAATGTAACCGTTGTCTTCTCTGTCCAGGCTGGCGTTCACCCGTAAAGGCATCCTGCGCGTGGAGGGCTTCCTGAGTCCGCAGCAGAGCGACTCTCTGTCCATGGCGCTGTGGCTCCCCGCCCCGGCCATCCAGGAGGGCCTGGACCTCGACACCTCCAAGTACATCCTGGCCAACGTGGGGGATCAGTTCTGCCAGCTGGTCATGTCCGAGAAGGAAGCCATGATGATGGTGGAGCCCCACCGTGAGTAACCAGGGCAACCACACTTAATTAACCCATTCTGACCTGAGATCAGATTCATACGAGGTTTCCGCCGGACACACACTGGTCTGATGAACCCATTCTGAACTGAGATCAGATTAAAAAAATGTCAGTCGTTCTTCGATTATTCAAAAATAGCAGACCTACAAGCTCGTATCGCGCCACTCGGTGGCGCGATATGAGCTTGTAGATCTGCTATTTTTCAATAGCTAAAGCATAACATGATGCTGACACCAAAATGGGTGCCTGTTCAGAATGGGTTAATTAACCACATTTAACACATTTTGACCTGAGATCAAATTCTAAAAATGTTTCTATGTCAGTCGTTCTTAGATTTTTTTCAAAAATAGCAGATCTACAAGCTCATAGTGCGCCACCGAGTGGCTAAAGCATGGCTAACACCTAAAGGGGTTCCCGCCCAAAATGGGTTAACCATGGCATCCCTATTTGAGCATGTAATTATAGCAAAACATCTTTACCGATCTTTAAAAACATTTTTAAATGTTTTTTTCCTGAAATAGCTGAACTCTACAAGCTCTTGATCTCATATTTTGAATTGTTAAAAAAAAATCCCGGGGATGCCAGGTTAAAAGTGACTGACCATTGCACAATCCAGTTATGCTGCTATATTTTAAAATGTTTCAGACATAGCAACATAGACATCCCTAGCAATGTTTTAACGCTTCCGTCATACTGTCTGGAGAACGGATGCTCTTTCCATGAGTAAGCGATAAAGCGGATGTGACGCATCCCCTCACTTGGTGCAGCAGCAGAAACAAGTCCTACTCGAAGCAAAACGGCGTGTCGATTGTTGACTAGTTTTTCTCGCCGTTATTTGTTCTTTCACTAGTTTTGTCGGTGTTAATTCCATGCTACTTTTCTGTGTTAAACTATCCGCGCACAAAGAGACTGCTTCCGTTACTTGGGTCTTTGGGAGCTGTAGTTCCAGACTCTATAGCGTTCAGTGATTGTGAAATAGTTGTCTGGCTACGCGAGACTAGAGCCAACGGAGCAGGCGCAGCACTGGCGTTTCAGATGATAGAGGCACACACGCATTGCTGCAGAAAGCGTCCTAAAGTCTTGCAGTACCAGATTTGGCCTCCGGGCTTCTGTGGCTTCGATAATCCTCCACTGTTCTGGGGGCGTCTACTCTGTAATAAGGTTTGTTCGTTGTCTTCGTGCAGAGAAAGTGGCGTGGAAGCGGGCGGTGCGGGGCATCAGGGAGATGTGTGACGTGTGCGAGACCACCCTGTTCAACATCCACTGGGTGTGTCGCAAGTGTGGCTTCGGAGTTTGTCTGGACTGCTATCGACTCCGCCGGAACAGACCCCGGGAAGGTGAGGCTTAACTGGAGACACTTTGGCTTCATTTACAATATATATACAGTGTCATATTGGTCTATACATGTTTTTGAGGGGCGCTACCCCTCCTATATTCAGCTATTTGTGTAGACTTTTGTCCTACACAAACATTAAACTCCCATTGACAATGAATGGATAATTGATGTCATATGTGTCTGAGCAACTCTGTATTTTTGTGTTTTGTCCTATACAAACATTAAATTCCCATTGACAATGAATGGACAATTTCAGGTCATAGTGTCTGAGCAAATGGACATGTTACGGCATGATGATGTACGATGATTAGAGCGCCCCTCACTTCACATGAGCGATTTTTATTTTTTGTATCTCGATTTGAAACGTCCAGTCTGTGCAATAATGTGTTATTTTATTTCCCCTCAGATGTAGACGAGGTTCCAGTCTGTGCTGTAATGTGTTTTATTTCCCCTCAGATGTAGACAAGGTTCCAGTCTGTGCTGTAATGTGTTTTATTTCCCCTCGGATGTAGACGAGGTTCCAGTCTGTGCTGTAATGTGTTATTTTATTTCCCCTCAGATGTAGACGAGGTTCCAGTCTGTGCTGTAATGTGTTATTTTATTTCCCCTCAGATGTAGACGAGGTTCCAGTCTGTGCTGTAATGTGTTATTTTATTTCCCCTCAGATGTAGATGAGGTTCCAGTCTGTGCTGTAATGTGTTATTTTATTTCCCCTCAGATGTAGACGAGGTTCCCGAGGACGAGTGCTTCTCTTGGCTGAAGTGTGCCAAAGGTCAACCTCATGAACCGCAGAACCTCATGCCCACACAGATCATACCAGGAGCAGGTAAGATCTCTAAAGCACGCACACACACACACACACACACACACACACACACACACACACACACACAGATAAATCAAAAATACTTTGAATGCAAAGTCCTTCTTCCACATGCCTAATTCATACTGTGTGCCGAAAATAACAAATGCAATGTATAGAGGGTATGCGTGTGACATCATCATCAAACCAGGAAGTTATGCAGGAACGCCTACTGAGTGGCAAAAAAACTACTTTCTGGCCTTGACAGCCCAGACATCCACACAGAAAAGTCATATCTGATTGCGTTAAACAACATTAAACAATGTTAAACTCACTTTACATGTTGCTTTGCCACTCGATGTGCCATTCACTTTAAGCATGCGCATACCCTCTATTGTCAGCTGGTGGGTCTGTTCTTTCTGGCACCCAAGTGCGATAAGTTATAAGCTTAATGTTTAGGTTTTTTTGTAGTCTGTGTCCTCCCTGTTGTATTGAATGAAAGTGCCCCCTCCCTCCCTCCCCGTTCAGCTCTCTACAACATCGGGGACATGGTCCATTCAGCCAGGGGAAAGTGGGGCATTAAGGCCAACTGTCCCTGCACCAGTCGACAGACGAAGCCTCTAGCGCGCCCCAGCGCCCCCAATGGGATTTCACAGGTATTGCAAAGCTGTGCTATCATTACCCGTTTAATGG
This sequence comes from Protomyctophum parallelum, assembly GCF_964188405.1. NCBI lineage: Eukaryota > Metazoa > Chordata > Actinopteri > Myctophiformes > Myctophidae > Protomyctophum > Protomyctophum parallelum. Next base: position 41,209,929 of record NC_139711.1, on the reverse strand, counting down.
AATGCATTTGACTGTCACACTCTAATGCAGTGGTTTTCAACCAGTAGTCCGGGGACCACCAGTGGTCCTTGAGGGGGGGTCCAGGTGGTCCTCAGCTAAATGATGGATAGTTGGTAACCAAATGGACTCTTGAGAGTGTAATATGAAACCAAATGCACCCTTGAGGGTCCATTTGGTTTCATTTTACACTCAAGAGCTCAACTATTTAAAAACATCTGCATAACTTAATTTATTTAAGTATACCCAATTAGAGAATGTAGAATAATTGTTATTTTGATCAACGTTTGCCTGTTTATCACTCCTATGGTACCAGCGCCACATCAATAAACCTTGGAATTGTGGACAACCTCTTATCCAACGATATCAAAATATTCTTTAGTTTTGGGTCGGAGAGGCTAAATGTCATCAAATGGTGGTTTCCGTGGCTCAAATGCCGAATAAATAATAGGCCCCCGACATGGAAACAGGTTGAAAACCACGTCTCTGATGTCTTCTCTATCAATTGCCCAATGCCATCTTATTACCGCCGACAGCAGTCTACAGGGAGTAACAGTGCTGCGGCGGCCTCCAGCCCTTCCGTCAAACTAGAGGCAGAGACGACGACGACGACGACAACGCCGGCGGTTAAGACGGAAGCCACGGCGTCGGACGGAGGAGGAGGAGGAGGAGGAGGAGGAGGGGGCGCGGCCGCCGGGGGGGAGGCGTTGGCGGCGGCGGCGGTGGCGGCGGCGGGGAACAGCGGTGCTTCGCCGACGTGTAGCACCACCACCGGCGCTCCTCCTCCCAGCGCTAACGCTAACCTCACTCAGAGCTCCGCCAAGGACGCTCGCTCCTCTGCGGGAGGAGAGGGCGGCGGCACGGCCCTGCACTGGCTGGCAGACCTGGCAACGCAGAAAGCCAAGGATGACACTAAAGGTACCTTCTTTAGAACCTCCGGGACATTCCGTCACCTAGAAGAGGGTTTTCAATGGAAAAACGTAACGTAACGTAACCCCTTTTGGTGTTAGCATTATGTTATGCTTTAGCTATTGAAAAATAGCAGATCTACAAGCTCATAGCGCGCCACCGAGTGGCGCGCTATGAGCTTGTAGGTCTGCTATTTTTGAAAAATCCAAGAACCACTGACATAGAAACATAGCCAAGGATGACACTAATTTCTTTAGAACCTCCGGGACGTTTCCGTCCCTAGAAGAGGGTTTTTCAATGGAGAAACGTAACAAAACTAACTTTCACAAAAATATAAAGTGAGCGTGTCAATGTGTAGCTATTTTGTGCCGTTTTCGAATGTAAAGCAAAATCAGTTTAACCCATTTTTGACCTGGGAACGATTCTATAAACGTCTTCTGAATCCTGAAAAAGCTATGTTTCTATGTCAGTGGTTCTTAGATTTTTCAAAAAATAGCAGACCGGCCCAGGCCGTAGCGTAACGGTCTGGGCACCGGACTGGTAATCCAGTCGCAGTGTGCCGCGGGTTCGACTCCCGGACCCGACACGGCCTTTACTGCATGTCATCCCCCCATCTCTCTCCCGTTTCCTGTCAGCCTACTGTCTGTCCCTTCAAAAATCAATAAAAGGCGTAAGCCGCAAAAAAAATATCTTAAAAAAAAAAAAAAAAATAGCAGACCTACAAGCTCGTAGCTCGCCACTCGGTGGCGCGCTATGAGCTTGTAGATCTGCTATTTTTCAATAGCTAAAGCATAACATAATGCTAACCCAAAAATGGGTTAACCTGTCTTTACTGTATAGCAATATACAGTAAATATATTAATCTAATAATACTAACACGTTTTGAGTTGCACTCTTAATTCTTAACCCCTTTCCCTAGCAGAAACCGGGTCCCTGCGCTCCATGATGGGCAGAGACTCTCGGCCACCCTTTGGCTTGGACTCGCTCAGCGCCCTGTCCAAGCCTTCTGCTTCCAGCCCCAAGCTCTTCAACAGCTTGTTACTCGGGCCCAACGCAGCCCAGCCTAAGCCTGAGGGCTCCAGTCTCCGAGACCTGCTCAACTCCGGTCCTGGCAGACTCACGCAGGGCCCTGGAGACAGCGGGGTACCTTTCCCTTCGGTCTTCTCCTCAGGAGGGGTGAGCATACCTACAAAAAAAACAAACATTGTGACTATAGGGATGGATATCTAAACCCTGTTCTAAATTTCTCAAAGCCTGAAAATCAGTAGCTTATCGTCCTAACGTGATGAGCTATTTTAATTTTAATATGAGCTTGTAAAGATCGTGAAAATGTGGCACAAATCTTTGAACATATATTCTTTCAGAGCGAAGGTTTTTAACTCTAATCTTTTCTGGAAAAACACATTTTCCGCAGCCAAATACAGATAATTCTGGGGGTCCTTCACAGAAAACATTTTAGAAGACATTTTGTAGAATCGTGGCAGCCACCTTTTTCCACACAGTTACGGGTTGCATACGTCTGTTAGACATACCAACAGTCATTAGTCAGACAAACCCGCGCTGCAGGTTAAATATCACCTGTGCTGCAGGTAAAAAAAAATCACCAGTGGCTCCCGACATGCGTTGAGGGTTAAAACTAATCTGTGCTGTGGTTTAAAAATCTCCTGTGTCTTCCTGTGAGTTTGGGTAAGGGTTAGGGTTTGGGGAGGGTGTCTGATTGTTGTTATGTCTAGTTACGGGAAGTAAACAGGAGAGGGCATATCAGTGACTCTGCAATGACAACATATCGGTGACTTAGCCATGACAACACCATCTACCACCTCTACACTGACAACATATCAGTGACTTAGCCATGACAACACCATCTACCACCTCTACTCTTGATGAGTCATAAAGCAACATTAACCCATTTTGACCTGAGATCAGATTAAAAAATTTTTTTTCTGTCAGTCGTTCTTCGATTTTCAGAAATAGCAGACCTACAAGCTTGTAGATCTGCTATTTTTCAATGGCTAAAGCATAACATAATGCTAACACCAAAAGGGGTTCCCGCCCCAAAATGGGTTAAATATTGAATCATAAACCAAACAGTTTCTTCAATATTTAGCACATTTTACCAAACAAAAAAAATGTCTCCGTCTTGACTACTTTGATTGATCACTTAAGACACAAGAAAGCCGGCAGGCTTATTTCCATTGTAGTCCTTTCGGGGAAAGGGGACAGGGAGAAATGTGTCAGGACGGCTCATAGAAGACTATTTGGATGTAAATGTAATGGCCCTAGTAATGAGTTGCCGGGTGGAAATATCTATTGTATGTATATATTTAACATTCAACAACACTTTGACAGGTACTTAATAAAAAGGAGAAAAAAAAACCAAGGTGATGGTGTTCCAGAATTGCTTAAGTCCTCATTGACCGAAATGTTTGCTGTTTGTCTTGTCAGGGTGACAAACTGAAGGGCAGCCTGCCCAACTTCCTGGACCACATCATCGCCTCGGTGGTGGAGACCAAGAAGGCGGAGGGCCGGCGGGGCCCCGGGGGCTCTGAGGGCGGCGAGCTGGGCGTGTTGGGGCCCCGGAGGGACGGCGTGATGGGGCTCAGTGTGTTGGACCCTCACACCTCCCACACCTGGCTCTGTGACGGGCGGCTGCTCTGCCTTCAGGACCCTGGCAACGCCAACAACTGGAAGATCTTCAGAGAGTGTTGGAAACAGGGACAGGTAAGGGAGATCGGCGTCTCACAGAAAGAACGGCAAGCCAAAGTTGTCGGCATTAGATTAGGGGGTTACAGTAGAATGAGGACAGGTTAATGGGTTACAATTAAATCAGTATCTATCAACAACATGTCACATTTAAACACGTGAGCTTAGGGCTGTCACGATTACACATAATTAGTTGATTAATTCTCACACTCATAATTTGCGATTTGTGTTTTTTGCGTTGAAACGTTCCAATTAGTTTCTCAGTTTGCCTTTTAGCCTTCGTAATCCCAAATGGCACAGGGCAGATATGACAATTAACTTAAATCTAAAACTTGAAATCACTGACACGTTTAATACATTTAAAAATAGTGAAAATGTCTTGAAAATGTGTGGCCATTTTTTCAACATGGAATCCATCGACGATTATGCAAGAATAATTGCGATTTTCTCAAATCATTGCGATTAGACGATTATGTAATAATTGTGACAGGTCTATGTGAGCTTGTAGATATCCTATTCTTGGCAACTAAGTACAGATGAAGCATTAGGTGTAGGAGACTAGGGTAGAACGAGGACATTTGACGTTGGACTTTGCTGTTTAATTCTCTCTTCTCTGGTGTTTGCCCGTAGCCTGTGTTGGTGTCAGGCATACATACGTTTAATTCTCTTGTTGTTTGCCCGCAGCCCGTGTTGGTGTCGGGCATACATAAGCGTCTGAAAGCCCACCTGTGGAACCCTGCAGCGTTCAGCCTGGAGTTTGGAGACCAGGACGTAGATCTGGTCAACTGTAGAAACTGTTCCATCGTCGCCGACGTCAAGGTCAGGGACTTCTTCGACGGATTCGAGATCATCTCCAGTGAGTATCCTTTTCCTTTTCACGTTCTGCTGTTTTAATTCACTCCGGCTGGTTTCTGTTACAGCCCATACATACATGCTGCTAACTGACTGACTGACGGGTCTGTGTTTGTGTCTCTCTGCAGAGCGTCTGAAGGGTGCTGATGAACAGCCCATGGTGTTGAAACTGAAGGATTGGCCACCCGGAGAAGACTTCAGAGATATGATGCCGACACGGTGAGAAATTACAGTGTAGTGATTTATGGCTCAACTGTTGTTGTTGTTTGGACTACCCAGCAAACAGCCTTAAACTATCCCCACCACTGAACACTGTCCCACAAGATCAGTGGCTATCAAAGTCGGGTCCAGGGACCACCAGAGCGTTAAAATGTTTGAGAACTTAGATCCAAGTCCATTCTGTCAGGCTGATGTCAGACTATTGTTTAGTATTTAGCCGCAACTCAAATGCTCAGCGCCTGATGTTCTCTCGCCCCAGGTTTGAAGATCTGATGGACAACCTCCCCTTGCCCGAGTACACAAAGAGAGATGGCCGTCTCAACCTGGCCGCGCGGCTGCCTAACTTCTTTGTGCGTCCCGACCTGGGACCTAAGATGTACAACGCTTATGGTGAGAGAGAAGACCCACATTCACTCTTCTCATAAAGAATATTTGCATTAATTTTTTCTCTGAATTGCTCCTCATCTTTTTGTGTGTTTACCTCTCTCACACCTCTCTTACCTCAGGGCTGGCCTCCACAGAAGACAGGAAGGTTGGCACCACCAACCTCCACCTGGATGTGTCTGACGCCGTCAACGTTATGGTCTACGTCGGTATCCCTCATGGAGACGGAGCTGATGAGCACGGTGAGTGGACTGTGACGCACACCGAATTTCAAGAGATTTCAAAAACTGTGAATATCGCTGTAAGCCTGCGTTGTGACAGCTTGTATGTCAGCTATTTTTGCACGCTGTTAGTTTGACAATGTATAAAACGAAGTGTTTAATTGCTAAGATTAATAATAATGAATGGATGGATGCAACTCTGCTGGACATTGACCGGTCCTGTCCTAAGTCTTTCTGGCGTTAATCAGAGCCCTGAAAAGACCTCACAGTGGGTCTCACTATTTTGATTGTGGCCGAATTTCTCATTCACAGAGGACGGTGTTGCTGACCGCAAAGGTATGTAGACTCTTCCATTGCATCAATGCTGTATATATACATTTGTTTTATTTAAATAAAGATGTGTAGCCTGTCTAGTGTTGTATTTGAGAATTAGTTTGACAGCATTTACTAAAAGGCTTGGGAATGGAGTTGGGGGTATTTTTAAGCTTTCTTTTTGAAAAGTGGAGCAGAGTGGTAATACAAAAGTAACCATTGTAACAAACCTCTTCTGGCGTAGATAAAGACTGGACTCAGGTATGAGGCATACATGCTGTCCCAGACAATGTTAAATGGCGGTATGAGGCATACATGCTGTCCCAGACAATGTTAAATGGCGATATGAGGCATACATGCTGTCCCAGACAATGTTAAATGGCGGTATGAGGCATACATGCTGTCCCAGACAATGTTAAATGGCGGTATGAGGCATACATGCTGTCCCAGACAATGTTAAATGGCGGTATGAGGCATACATGCTGTCCCAGACAATGTTAAATGGCGGTATGAGGCATACATGCTGTCCCAGACAATGTTAAATGGCGGTATGAGGCATACATGCTGTCCCAGACAATGTTAAATGGCGGTATGAGGCATACATGCTGTCCCAAACAATATGTTAAATGTGGGTAAATCAAGCCGTAGTATAATTAAATAAATAAGTAAATAAAGCAAACGGTGCTGGTTCTCGTATTGGTGTTCATAAAGGATTTTCTGATTTTCCAGATGTGAAGAAATACGTTTATATTCTAGTATATTTTTCAAAGACCTGTGAAAAACAGGGCAAAATTGATATAATATCAATATTCTATCCATATCAGGGATCTTAGACTGGATATTGTCTGTGATTTTGGATGTTGTACTATTGTGATATGGCATATCAAGTGTTCTATAAAAAAGATAAATATCGGCTAGGGAAATATCGGCAGATATTCAAAATCAACTGATCAGAATGGGCCTCACGGCATTGAGTATTATGGAATATATATCCTTACGTTGGTAATCGGCAGCATCTGTAGGCTGTCACGAGCCTGTATCGCAAGGCTTGACCATGTTGCTGCTGCCCAGTGCCAACGAACGCGGTATACATTTTGGCATGAAGCCTGAATCCATAACAATGACAGGCCGGGTTGGCGTTGCCCCGCTCTGAATCTTGTCCGTTATCGTCTCCACCCATGTTTGTTTATACCTGGGAATGCTGTACTGCCGTAAAGCGTGTTTTGCGACACGGCGATATAAACGACAGAGCTTCATATTAAACGATAGACCTTTTTCAATGGTACAGACGATATATAGCGGCATATCACCCAGCCCTAATCTAGATTATTCGATTAATAAAGTTTAATACAAACAGGAAGAAGCGCTGCCGTGGTCCGTGTGGTTCTAAAGACTGTAAACGGGTGCTCGTTGGCGAGGGTTCGATAATGGACAAACAAAAGGAGGTTCAAGGCACTCTGCTGCAGTCGGGTATAAAAAGCCTTTATTTAAACGTGTTTTGCCTTCAAGCCTTCGTCAGCGTCCCATAGTTATAAGTACAACATGACGTCAATTTATAGCGACCACATGTTAACACTTAACAATCATGATTGAAACCACTTGCAGAACAATTAATGTCATACAACAACATAATTATGTCCACAATAGTAAAAAATACATGACCCATATTAAATGGTTTACCAATACATTTTTTTTTTTTTTTAATGGAAGAATGGCGTCAATCAGAGCTCTGAAAAGACCTGACAGTGGGTCTCACTATTTTGATTGTGGCCGAATTTCTCCTTCACAGAGGCAGGTGTTGCTGGACGCAAAGGTCTGTAGACTCTTCCATTGCATCAACGCTGTAGCATGCCCTTCTTCCACTAACTCCCCTTTTCTCCACCGCAACCCCCCCCCCCCACCCCATCCCGTTGTAGTCTGTAGGTCTGTAGGGTGTGTAGAGCACACCGTTTCATCCATGTTTTAAAGTTATAAAGGTGACTCTAAAACATTTATTAACCCCTTGGATGAATGGACAGTGGTGTCGTAATTCTTTTCATATCCTTTTCCCTAATACTCGCATCTTAATAAACTCTTTTCACTCGTGCAGTAGATGTCAATGTTGGTTTCAAATGTGTTTTATTTTCAAGTCTATGAAGACCGAGGCTGTTACTTGACCAACTTTACTGCTCAGGATGGAGATCTCCGTCTTTTTTATTAATTTCGTCAACTGCCCAGGACTGAGATTTGTCCCAAAGACGGAGATTTAATTGATTGATATCAGCGAGCGATACACTACAGTCTAGCCTGTTGTGCAACTCTCTACGTCATTTCCGGTTTGTGTGTCATCAAAAGTGTTCCCCCTCCATTATAGCGGACGGGAGGAAAAGTCTTCTTTCTTTCTTTAACCTTTATTTATTCAGGGAAGTCAGTTGAGAGCAAGCTCTCTTTTTCAATAACGCCCTGATTACAGTAACACATAACACTAACGACTAATGACTCTGAATCTAAATCACTGATTTAAATTCTAACCAAAATCAGGGTTTGTGACAGCCCATCGCCCATAACGTTTCTGGTGAAAGATAAAGGGCGTGAGCTAATGCTAACATAAGCCGTTTCCTACAACGGAGGTCTGCGAGCCGGGAGAACGGAAGTGAATGAGTAGTAATCTCAGCAAGTTAAATACCATCTGTTGCCCCAAGGTGGCAGAGAGAGTTAAGGATACAGGTTGTCAGCGTTTTTTCAGAATCTAATGTCGGCAGGCAAAGACTTGGGCGTTAGCCATAGCTCAAATGCCAGTAGCTGTAGCTCAAATGAAGTTTAAGTGACTTGCATATACTGACCGAGCTATACCCTGTGCGTGTGTGTCCGTCCGTGTGTGTCCGTGTGTCCGTCCTACAGAGGTCATGACCACCATTGAGGAGGGTGATGTGGACGACATGACAAAGAGACGAGTGTACGAAGCCAAGGAGAAACCCGGAGCTCTTTGGCACATCTACGCGGCCAAGGACGCGGAGAAGATCCGAGAGCTGCTCCGCAAGGTCAGCTGAATATTGGTCTACGTCTCGGATCACATGTTGTCACTCTGTTTCTTTATGAATTGCCTGCGTCTGTCAGAATTTACGTTTTTATTTATTTTAATTAAAGGAGAATTCCATGCTAGAAGGCTTTCTTACCTTTCTTTGTAGTTGTTACGTCCCCACCAAAGGGGTCCAGGTGTTATTTTGTGCAAAAGCTCCTTATTGTCTATTTCCCCTACCATAAGCCCTACATGAATTGCATTGAATTGAATGGGAATTGAATGGGGCTATGTATGGGGTGTTGTGCTAATTCGGTTATTTCCATCGCTCAAAATTATAATTTCTTTGTATATATCCTCTCTTCATAATGTAAATAATATCCCAAGCGCTACACTTTACTACTTCTTTCGATGGAAATAAGCGAATTAGCATAACACCCCATAGCCCCATTCAATTCCCATTCAATGCAATTCATTGAGGGCTTATGGTAGGGGAAATAGCCAATAAGGAGTTTTTGCACAAAAAAACACCTGGACCTCTTTGGTGGGGACGTAACAACTACAAAGAAAGGTAAGGAAGATAAGAAAGCATTCTAGCATGGAATTCTCCTTTAATTAGTCGGGATAGTCTACTGTGTTTTCCTTAAGTTGTACGTTAAGGGATAGTTCACAATTTTTTAACTTAAGTTTTATGAAATACTTGCCATTAATATTGTGGTTGGAACTGTATTAATTGTTTGCCCGAGTCCCGTGGTGGGAGTTATGCTCTGGTTTTGGTGAATATTAAGTAGTTCTGGTCATTTTGTGGGGGGCACTGGGGCCACGCATTAAAAGTAAATTAATCCACAAAACTAGCGTCATTTTACCTATTTCTAAAATATTAGCAGAACTTTTGTTCAACTTTGACCCTTCTATCACATGGAACAATTTTTGGGGCGTAGTGATATGGACAAAAAAAAACATAGTTCTGTGTGGTAGAGGGGTCATACATGAACAAAGGTTGCACTGTGTGGTAGGTCAACAATACAAATGACGCTAGTTTTGTGAATTAATTTACTATTGATGTGTGGCCCCCTGTGCCCCCACAAAATGACCGGAACTACTTAATTCCGGCCAACCTTTTCACAAATAATTAATTAAAAACTTTTTTCATTTGAATTTCTAATGAAATGCCATGTAAACCAACTTTACTTTAACCAAAATATCCTCGGTAGTCAGGTAGTTTGCACTGTATATTTAACCCATTCTGACCGGGCACCCATTTTGGTGTCAGCATCATGTCGTGCTTTAGCTATTTAAAAATAGCAGATCTACAAGCTCATATCGCGCCACCGAGTGGCGCAATACGAGCTTGTAGGTCTGCTATTTTTGAAAATAATCGAAGAACGAGTTGACATTTTTAGAATCTGATCTCAGGTCAGAATGGGTTCATCAGACCAGTGTGTGTCCGGCGGAAACCTCGTATGAATCTGATCTCAGGTCAGAATGGGTTAAGTGCAGTCTGTGTGTTTGATATTGAAATATAATGTCCCCGTTTGTGTCAGGTGGGAGAGGAACAGGGTCAAGAGAACCCTCCGGACCACGACCCCATCCACGACCAGAGCTGGTATCTGGACCAACTCCTCCGCCGCAGACTTTATGAGGAGTTTGGAGTCCAGGGTTGGGCCATTGTCCAGTTCTTAGGAGATGCTGTCTTTATCCCTGCTGGTGCTCCACACCAGGTGAGACCTTTTGCTTTACGTTTAACATGAATAGAATGATAGGATTAAAAACTGATAATTTGTCTGTATTGGTTGTTCTCACGTCACCAGTCTTTCCACGTCGGAGGAAAGCCTGGTCTGTGTTACTAAATTGATCCGGTCGGGAGCGCATGATGTCTTTCTTAAGTCATGTTGTAGTCATTGTTTTGTAGTCATCAGGCCGGAACCCTCGAACCAGAACTTCCTTTCCCTCAAACTGGAAGAATAATACCTTCCCAATAAAAGCGTATTTAATTTTTAATTTTTTACAAAATAAATATAAATGTTAGTATGCTTCCCAGAGACTATTTATCGTCGTCTGTATATCTTTGTTATCCCACGGGGAAATTCTATTCTCAGCGCCGGCTACGAGAGAACGAGTCACGCTTTTATTGGGAAGGTATTATTCTTCCGGTTTGATGGGAAGGAAGTAGGCAAGGATTTAATTTGTATTGTATTTAAATGTAAATGTACGTGTACATTTTTGTCAAGTTGAAAATGGGGCTGGGGTTCATCTTTATCAGTGGGTTATATTCCGGTCAGTGTGGTAAGTAAGGGATAATGTATGGCTGAGTGGTCATTGTTTATAGATAAATTACAGACGGGCTGATTCATCTATAAGCTGACCACTCCAGCCATACATTATCCCCCGTATTACACGGCTAAACTTTAATACATAAATTAATGAATTGATCTAAAGCGCAACAAAACGAGGTATTTCCTGTGTCGCGCTGGCCAGCGTCTGCCCAGCTGCAGCACAGTCGGGAAAACAAGGAAGTGAGTTGATCAAATAGAATCCATATTCTGGTACTCCATCGTCTATTCCTTGTCAAAAAACATTTTTGAGAGCAATGTTTAGCTGTAAATGACGTAGTGGGTGTGTTTACATGGCTGTCATGTTGGAAACGGCAGTACATCAGCGGGGCACAGCGGGTGCTCTGAGGGTTTGATTAGGTATCAGTCTGTTATAGAGCGGAGCGGTCATTATCCAGAAATAACAGACCGCTGAATTTGGCGATTGACCAATCGGAATCAAGCATTCAACCAAGCCGTGTAATATGTGATATTGGATAAGGAAACGCATTTTCACTGGCTGTGGAGGTTTAACCATGTTGACATGAACCTTAAGTGCTAGGAGACCAGCTAGGAGTCACAACAGTTGTCTTTTGTGAATTATTAACTGTAGCAGCATTCAACAGGCTGAGAAGGCTGAGAATTGGTTGGCTGAGAGTCTGTTGCCATGCAGACAGAAAGCAGAAGAAGAATGCATACAAATACCAGGTGTAAATGCGTAGTGCGTGATCAAATTGCTTATTATTAACGGGTATAATTGGGTCGTCCTGAGAAACCGCGTCATAATGAACAACTTGTGATCTTTATTACCCTTTTTTTCTCCTGTGGGATGGAGTCAGTAGCCTGAAAGAGTCCTTCGGAAACTTAACTCGTCCATTATTTCTCCACTTTAATCATTGATTAGTCACCTTCCTGGACTGAGTAACACTCAACGTGTGGGTTGCACCCCCAAAACATTTGCCAACATGGCAAATGGCTGTAATTCAACCCTTGTTGCATAGTGGATTGGATGATTGCACTCTCCCACAGTAATAAGGAAAAAAACAACACATATTTTTACACTTTATTAACATTTTACACTCGGTGTTATGGACTCTGTAGCGGGTGGACGATCCAAAAGCAGCCATAACCGCTTGGCACCTCCTTCTCATGATGCTGGTCACCAACCTAGCCACATTCAGCTGTGGGATGGCAGTGGCACCCCATTCCTCAGGATGGCATCCCATTCCTCAACCAGGATGTGTTGCAAGTCAGCCAATGTGGTTCTGTTGGTAACTCTAGCACGTACAGCACGTCCAAGAAATGGTACCAGGGCTGACACCAAATAATGCTGCCGCTCTGTATGCTGGAGCACCAGCTTCCACTTTCCCTGTTGCACAGGCCTTATCCTGAAGGGACTAACGTGGCATCTTTCCACCAGTGTTGCTGCTGCTTGGAGCATTTAAACAATGTCCAGAAAGTGGCAGGACCCATGCTAATGTGCCTGGCACACACCTGACCCATGCTAATGTGCCTGGCACACACCTGACCCATGCTAATGTGCCTGGCACACACCTGACCCATGCTAATGTGCCTGGCACACACCTGACCCATGCTAATGTGCCTGGCACACACCTGACCCATGCTAATGTGCCTGGCACACACCTGACCCATGCTAATGTGCCTGGCACACACCTGACCCATGCTAATGTGCCTGGCACACACCTGACCCATGCTAATGTGCCTGGCACACACCTGACCCATGCTAATGTGCCTGGCCCACACCTGACCCATGCTAATGTGCCTGGCACACACCTGACCCATGCTAATGTGCCTGGCACACACCTGACCCATGCTAATGTGCCTGGCACACACCTGACCCATGCTAATGTGCCTGGCACACACCTGACCCATGCTAATGTGCCTGGCACACACCTGACCCATGCTAATGTGCCTGGCACACACATGTGACTGAGTGGCACACACCTGTGACTGAGTGGAACATACCTGTATCACTGGCACACACCTTCCAGCACTTGAAGCTCAAAACGAGAGTGAATGCCAACAGAACAATATTTCATTTTGGCAATTTTTTGGGGGTGCAACCCACACACGTTTAGCAGTGTTGCTCATTCCAGGAATGTCCGATCCCTACAGGCTGTACCTCGTTGTGAAGGTGACTAATAAATAATTTAAATTATATAAGATACAAATAATAAATTGGTATTATTAAAGTGGAGAAATAATGGAACAAAGTTAAGTTTCCGAACTTTGTGTGCCGAGTTTAGTTAAATGCCATGAAAGTAACATTTTGAAATAAGGGATGATTATTAATCATACCATCAGTTTCTTACTTTATTTGAAGGAAATAACCTTCCATAACTGTACTAATGTACATATGTCTCAATGTCTAAGTTGTAGAAATTCAACATTTTAAGCAGGAAAGTTAGTTACTTGCCGATGGAAGGTTTGCATTCATAAAAGCCACCAGGTGGAGACAGAGTGCATCAAGATAGAACTGACAATTCCTTTATGCTGAAACTTTATTCTTTGGTCTAGGAAAGTCGCTAGTTTTTTCACAGTTTCCGTTGGTTTCCAAACTAGCGCTGGCAACCGACGCCAACTTCCTCCCCCCGCGGCCGCCCTCCTCCCCTCCCCATTAGAACCCAGCTCGGAACACTGACGTCAACAAAGTGGACACCGACATTATTGGTTTCGAGAAATACAAAACGCCTGTGTTTTCTGAGGCTAGTGGATCTGTGATGTATTAATGGGGTTTTTGCATTGTGCCTACTATAGGTGCACAACCTGTACAGCTGTATCAAGGCGGCAGAGGACTTTGTGTCTCCAGAGCACGTGAGGCACTGTTTCCGACTGACGCAGGAGTTCAGACATCTCTCCACCACTCACTCCAACCACGAGGATAAGCTACAGGTTGGTGTTTTCCCTCTTTGACTAATAACAATCTTTAATTTAATTTGTTAGAAATAATGCATTTATTACGGCGAAGCTCCACTGACTGTGTTGCATCGCGGTGTGTTCTGACGGCTTAAAAAACATGACATTTTAAATTACGTTTTAAAACACAACGCAACGTCAGCAGCACCTAGTGCCGCACTATGAGCTTGTAGATCTGCTATTTTTGAACAATCGTGAATGTGGCACAAATCTTTGAATATACTTTCAGAGCGAAAATGTTTTACTCAAATCTTTGCTTCTGGAGGATCTCTGGAACAACATATTTTCAGGTGGGGGGGGGGGGGGTCGTAGGCCAATTTCATATATTTTAGGGGTCTTTGACATGAAAATGTTTGAGAACGACTGATGCGACATGTGTTTTTCAGAAGACATTTGTAGAATCGTCCTCGGGCCTAAATGGGTTTTAAAAGGGAACATTCCCTGCGACGATGTTGACCCGACCCGGCGTTAAGTGTCTCCCACATGTACGTGATGTCAGTGTTGTAAACGTATTGCTTTGTGTTCTTCAGGTGAAGAACATCATCTATCATGCAGTGAAGGACGCCGTTGGGACTCTGAAATGCCACGAGCCGAAGCGCCCTTAGTGGCTTTAACCACTGTCCAAGACCTCAAGGCACCCAAGACCACTCTTGACTACATACACACGTGTTCAAGTTGCATACCTTTTGCGTTCTCTCTCACACATACACGCATACACACACACACACACACGCACGCGCGCGCACGCACGCAAAAGCTGCATTGATAAAGCATAGGGATTTCCGCAGGGCAGTGAAGGCCTTGGTTTTATGGGGTTCAGGGAGACGTGAGAAGATGCTGCTGCTCACGCAAACAAATTTTTAGGTGCGACGCGGTCGTGTGTGACGGGGGAGGGTGGTAGGGGGGGGAGGGGGTGGGGGGGTTACGGGGTAGTTAGTCAGCGCTTTGATGAAGGAAGTTCACTTCATCACTGTTACACACGGTATGCTAAACAAAAAAAAAACACACGTCTAGTTGTTTTCCAATTCACTTTTGATTAACCCTGTATTTAAGGTCAGCGTGTTTGTTGCTCTATTGTTTTATTGTTGTTTATAATAAATGGAGTTGACGAGGGGGAGGGAGACTGTGAGGCAGAATGTTGATGTGCCTTCAGAGCAGAGACGTTCAGCTGCTGCGTTTGAGCATCTAAAATGTGAGCACTGGGCTAACTTCCTTTTTTTTGACAACGTCAATATTATTTTTCTTCAGTAGAAGAGCGGTTGGCTGTTGTTTTTTTTTTTTTTTTTTTTTTCTTTTTCTTATGTAGAGATTTAATTTTGTTTTTGTTAAAAGTTTTCACCAGCTGATTCCTTTTGCACTCTGGCTGAAAAATGGGTTTGTGATAAACAGCCAGTGAAGGGAAACAGACCAAAGTTTTCTATTTTCAGTTGTCCTGTTTTCACTTTTTAGAATTCAAACTTTCAGAAGTATGTTATCTACTTTGTTTTGTATAAAAAAAAATCAAGATAATAAAGGTAATAAAGAAGCTTGTTTTTTGATTGAATGCAATCTGGGAGGACCGGTGTCCTGGAGAGGCGTCCTCATTGGTTGGATCACTTCACCGGTGTCTGGAGAGGCGTCTTCATTGGTTGGATCACTTCACCGGTGTCTGGAGAGGCGTCCTCATTGGTTGGATCACTTCACCGGTGTCTGGAGAGGCGTGTTAATTGTTTGGGTCAACTCACCGGTGTCTGGAGAGGCGTCTTCATATGTTGGGTCACCTCACCGGTGTCCCACTGCAGACTCCAAACAACATTGTAAAAGTATCACGACTCCAGCCGAACAGAACTACTGGCCATTAACATTGTATCAATATATATATATATATATATATATATTGATCTTAGCAGTCTGTTTTGATTTTGTTTTTCCAAAATAAAGTTTCCCAAAAATAAATGTATGTGTGTTCATTATTCAATATTATTGAAAGATGGAGTTGGGTTCACCGAAAGGCTGTTGATGTTTGCTTGGTGGGGCGTGCGTGCGGGTGTCTGGGCGCGAGCGTGCGTGCATGCATGTCTAGTCTATTTTGACCCAGCTTTCACAGAATCACCCGCTTGTGTCTGAATTCGTAAGTGGATCACAAAAATGGGGTATAGTCACCAAAATGTCCGTTTGCATAGGAGACAATAGTACTACATTGTTTTGTGCCAGGCACACCAGTCACTACTGTGTATGTATGAATCTGAAAGTCTTTACAGGTTTTATTTGGTGACTTTTCATTGCCTTCACTAAATCGCAGTCAACACTGTCCGTCACACACTGACTATAGTCTCTCGAGACAGACTGCTGTTTGCCTGTCCCCCCCCCCCCCCCCACACACTTTTTTTTTACTATGGGTTCTCAGATTGCAGCACACCCCAAATATGAGTCACATAGAAAAAGCTGCACTGTTTCTTTAAGGGGAGTCGCACATCTCTTTGCAGCCGGTCCAGGGTCCACTCACTCACTGCAGCAGAGCAGAGTCAAGTAGTCAACCCACAGCAGGCAACCAACCATCACAGACAGAGACAGTATACCTGTGTGACAACACCGTTCACATCACCACCACCACAAACACACCGTGACAGACACCACGCACGGAGGAATGGAGGGGCACCTATATACGGCCAGCTCAACCCACCACTAAAAGATTCCCCAAAAAGTCCCAAGAAGAGAGAAGAAGCAGCCAGGCAAACCGTTGGAACAGTCAAGATGGTGTCCTGGATGATTTCGAGGATGGTCGTGTGAGTAATCTGGTTTGATTCATTGACGTCGCTGAATGTGGCTTGCCGAAGAAAAAGAGCTGACCTACAACAACAAAACGTTGGCTTTGTAGAGCGGCTCGTTTCGGCAAGCGACACTGTTGTACCGCTGCATATACACAGCCAGAAACCAAACCATGCATCCACACAAATGACATTCAGATTATGAAGTAAACTAGGTCTGTGTGTGATATAGCAACCGTCTGCTGCACAGTAATTTATATTATTATATTTATAATATAATGCAATGATCTATTTGGCCTTACATATTTAATAATTGACATTTTGTAGCAAGCACTTGCTGCATGCTGCTAGCCCAGGTTAGCTTCCCTCCTCTCACTACTATAGCCACCTGACAGATGCTGATGCGATGGATATCGTGGCAGGGGAATTATACACTTTAACACACGTTAAATTAAAAAAATAATTCTAATAATATAGTCACGCTGGCTGATAAAATGCAGCTTGATCAATACCATATGTTACAGGGAGGGAGTAATGATGGCTGATGCAAGTCCACCCACCCCATCCATCCATCCATTCACCATGCAGCGAACCTCCATCACTGTTTTTTTTTTATAGTTCTAGAAATAATTTAAATGCCTTAGAATATTTTTATTGACTGAGTGACACTATACATTGCTGATCATTTTTTACGAATATCTCCTAGGCCTGAGCTATTCCACCTGTGTGTGTGTGTGTGTACACACACACAATGTCAACGCATTCTAATCTAGACAGCGTGGATGACTCAACTAAAGCCAGCTGCCACATTATGCTGCCATCCTGTACAGTACGTGTTCACCTTATTGTTGCACAGCAGTGGTTTTCATATCAAGGCCCATTCTTTATTATTCATCATTTGAGCCACAGGCCACCATTTGATGAGATTTAGGCAGCCTCTCACTCTCAGACCCCAAACCTAGACAATGTTATCGTTGAATATAAGATTTGGTCCATGCTGTATATTGTCTAGGAGAGACAACAGGGCAGGCAAATTGTATGTAGATGTTTAACAATATTTTTTACTAAAATGTAAAATGAAACCATTTGGTTTCATTTTGGTTTTGGTTTTCAAGTTCTAATAAGGGTCCATTTGGTTAACTCCATTTAGCTGGGGTCCACCTGGAACCTCCTCAAGGACCACTTTCACTGGTTGTATAGTTGTTGACTTGTGTTGAGGATCGATGTGGTTTTTTTAACGTCTGTACCACCACTTCACACGTTCGGCTGTTCTACACTACTACATTATTTAACGATGTCGTGAACTTGGCATTGGTTTTAAATGGGAGTTAAGCCACAGCTTGGTGTTGCCTTAATTCATTGTCAAAAAGACAATGAATTGAATTTGTGAAAAGGGTAGCGGGCCGGGTCGGGGGCGCTTCCTTTTAAGACACAGGTGCAGAATTGTTTTTTGTTGTGCCATCATGCAATCCCTCTAATCAAATATTTGATTATATAAGCAGCAGAGAGAGTAACATTTGTTAGCACTATATTCAGGTGGCTCAGTCTAAATGAGTGCTTTTCAACCAGTGGTCCAGGGACCACCAGTATTCCTTGAGGGGTTTCCAGGTGGTCCCTAGCTAAATAAACACCTAAATTACTTAATTTACAAGAAGTCTACACAATTAGAGAATGTAGAAGAATTGTTATTTTGATTGTGTGCCTGGTATCTCTCTTACGGTACCACAGCATGGAATGGTGGACAACATCTTTTCGTCAACATCAATTACGTCATGATGACATCCTCTGGTGACTCCAGTGAGGTTCAGGACTAGGCCACATCACAGCCCATATGGGGATGATCTTTATCCCATTCTGACCTGAGATCAGATTCATACCAGGTTTCCACTGGACACACACTGGTCTGATGAACCCATTCTGACCCGAGATCAGATTCTAAAAATGTCAGTCGTTCTTCGATTTTTCAAAAATAGCAGACCTACAAGCTCGTATCGCGCCACTCGGTGGCGCGATATGAGCTTGTAGATCTGCTATTTTTCAATAGCTAAAGCATAACATGATGCTGACACCAAAATGGGTGCCCGGTCAGAATGGGTTATAGTACGTCATTTCCAGGACGTTTTCACCAGTTGAAACTAGAAATGCACTCCGTCGAGGTGCCAACTTGCAACACAAGTAGGCCATACATGGCCTAATTGTGCACAAGCAGAGCGCGCAAGTACTGCTACTAACTAAAGTCTATTACAACTGCTGTTCTAAATCATTTAGACCCGTTATTGACCTTATACCTACCTTGAAGCGTACCTTAGTTACATCACCGTCAAACAGCCAATTAGGGACCACAATTCTTACCGACGTACGTACATGCATACATAGTCCATCTTAGTGGGCAGAATTTTTGTTGGTTGAAATCGGGTGATATTCTGGGCCAGATCTGACTAGTCTTGGTTTGACTTGATCTGGCCCCAATGGAGACATCCTTGATTGGTCCAGGTCCTGACAGTGCTTGCTTGCTGGCTCAAATGTCTAATAAATTGTGGACCCTGATACGAAAAGGGTTGAAAACCAATGATTCGCTGCACCCCAGTGAGTCTCGACATGATGCTGTAACCAGCTAACTGTAGCCTATATATTTACTACAGTATGCAACACACAGGCAAAACCCTTATGCAACTGCACACAGCAGACTTGTACAAACCAATCCACTCAGCATGTAACTAACTAACTAAGTAGCTAACTTACATTGCTAGTGTTTGTATTACACCATGATTGGTTTGGTTATTCTAAGTGCTTGTTGTCATACACTTAACCACTACTTTCAATCTCATGTTCCTATTTTGGGCAGTCAAGAATCTTCAAACGCAAAAGTATAAAAGCTTGTTTTGTTTTGATAGTTCTCAGTTACTGTGACTGAGAGCAGCTAGCTAGTGTAACTCGAACCTGCCCGGTCCTCCTGGGTAAATCATGGTGCTGAGTGTCGCAGTGGGAGCATAGCTAGAGAGAGTCGGTGACGGCGAGTGAACCTGAGATTGGAACACAAAGGGACACGAGGCGTCTGCTGCAGTTTTTACCCAGAGGCCTGGCACTGCCACGCGGCCGCTTGACAGCGCAGCGCAGGGCAGAGGGGCTCCGCACACTTGACTTGGCAGCTCACACGCATAGTAGGACAGAGAAGCTAAATGCCCAGAAATATGGAGCACACACACACACACACACACACACACACACGGAAGGGAAAGATGACATTGGAGACCATTTCACTGAGCATGTTATTTGTAGGCCTGATGCCTTTAAAACTAGGACAGCAACTAGTCTAGGAGGTGCAGGATGAGAGAGAGACTGTCTGTGATGGTGGCAAAGCTGCTCTCACTCAGCATTCAGCTTCCATCCTGTCACATCAGCACAAATCACCACCACACACACAGTGGCTGCGGACAAGACCAAATACTGTGTGTGTGTGTGTGTGTGTGTGTGTGTGTGTGTGGGGGGGGGGGGGGGGGGGGGGGGTTCTCCATGAGCCACATGCCCCAGCACATGGTGACCTCTCGATCTGTCTGTCTGTTGTGTGTTTTTCCAGTTTATCTCAGTGAGTGCAGTCAAACCGTCTCCTTTGGTTTCCATTTCTGTCCCTGTATCCTGGACGGTATGATCACATCAGTCCATGCTTGCTAATTGGATAAGCAGGGTTCCAAAACAAAGGTTTTGTGTTTTCAGTGAATGATGACGTATCACGCTAGGCATTTCTGTGTTTTTATAGCCTATTGTTTTTTGCTTGTTATAATAAATACGTTGAACTTCAGGGAGTCCTCAAAGTTACTACTGCCAACAAATTGTTTTTACATGATCCGTTTGAACCCTAGCATCCTTATTCTGAGAGGAACTTTACATTTATGAAAAGGTTTAATCTGCAATTCAATTTTGTACAATATGATTGTGGTAGAGGGGGGTCCCTGGCTCCTGCTTCATCTCTCTCTCAGTTAAGGGGTGCTTGGCCTGGAAAACGGTGTAGACCCCTGCACTGACCTATTCTTGTTATACTGATCAGCCAAGCTATCAATTAAACTTGAATTGATTTAATCATTAAAGAATTCGCTGTCGACACTGTATAAGGCAGGCTGTTTGATTGAATCATCAATGCACCTTGACGGTTTGTTCAGTGATGCCTGGCACGGCTGAATTAAGATGCAACACAGCACAATCAAAGGAATGTGTTGATTGAGACCAACTAATACATGCTTTCAGAATTTTGGCAAATACCCCCCATTTGTTTTTCTAGATCAATGATTGATTGATTGCTAGATTGAAAGATCCTATTTTTCATATCCAAACAACATACAGTCAAGTTCTTTGTAGTTATGTACTGTAGGACATTTTAAAAAGTTCCATTTGGCTAAATGCATAGGCCGGGGGTAGAAATGTATTGATACAGGAACGAGTTTGAAGTGTTTTCAACCCTGAGGTGTATCTCAGAGCCTCCACCTCTGACTGATATTCTTGCTCAAAATCTTGAGCAACAATCAATTCTTGGAGGAAAATCGAGATGCACATTTAATGTGAATCTCGATTTTCATCCATCAAGAGGTGAGATTACGATTCTCATTTTTCCATGAAAATATTGATAGTCTTTAGTTGCTGCACAGGACTACATTCTAAATGTGGCACCTGGAGCCATATAACTACTGTGGCTTTACACAGACAACATCAAAGTGCTCGACTTAAAACCTCTCTTAAAGTCTCTCTTGTAACAACTAGTGATGCACGATTCTTGCTCAAATTTAGAAAAGTCTGAATCTTTTTCGATTATTTGTGCAGTGCAGCACTACTAGGGCTGGGTATTGCCAACAACCTCACGATTGATACGTATAACGATACAGAGTCCACAATATGATATTTATCACTATACGCTACTAAATTGACCTTTGCAGGGTCCTAGTAGACCACCGATTGCAGATATTTTGACAAATAAGTCCGAACATTTTACGTTTCCAAATCAAATTAGAAAAACTTGGATAACATTTAAACAAAAAGCAAGGAAAGAAGTAAAAATTAATATCGTTTTGTTGGATAAATACAAGAATATTGAATCATATATATCGTAACTGTCAGACAGAAACTGATTTCTGATGGGTTTTTTTTTTAACCCATTCTGACCGGGCACCCATTTTGGTGTCAGCATCATGTTATGCTTTAGCTATTTAAAAATAGCAGATCTACAAGCTCATATCGCGCCACCGAGTGGCGCGATACGAGCTTGTAGGTCTGCTATTTTTTAAGAAATCGAACAACGACTGACTTTTTTTAAAATCTGATCTCAGGTCAGAATGGGTTAATCAGACCAGTGTGTGTCCGGCAGAAACCTCGTATGAATCTGATCTCAGGTCAGAATGGGTTAAAGCACACACAGCATTTCCTGCCATATCGACATGGTGCGATACGATAGGATTATTGCCGTATTGATTAATTGAACCCACCCCTTCTCGTCTCTCCAGCCTGGCCTTCGGGACTCTCTATCCGGCCTACTCGTCCTACAAGGCTGTGAAGACGAAGAACGTGAAGGAATATGTGAGTACATGATGCTGTGTTTCCACACAATGCTCTGCCTTTGGTTACGCTCTTCTATTTAGTTGAATCCCTTAAGACCGGAGACCAGGTTCTACAAATCTCTTCTAAAATCATGACTCGTGTCAAGGCCCCTGAAAATGACATGGAATTGGCCCATCTGAAAATATGTTGTTCCAGGGAGGGACCCCCCAGAAGCAAAGATATGACTTAAAAAAAACGTTTGCCATGAAAGAAGGTTTTACACACTGTTTCACAATAAAAAAAATAGCAGATCTACAAAAAAACACTACCTTTTTTTTGTTCTAGTAGCCTAATTAGGGTAGACGTACGGTAACTTTAGATGAAACACCCATGAACTCTAGCAGTGCCCTGTTGGCTCCCAGTGTTATACCAGTGTCGGTGGAAATGGATCAAAGGAAAAAGCAGTGCTAAATAGTTTCCGGCTGGGAAACATGCACCTTTATCCATCCTGTGGAAACCAGCATACCACTCAGATATTCAGATTGTCTGGTCTGTCTAACCACTTAACACCCTCTTTCTAGAGATTAGGCTAGATTTAGTAAACTGGACCTGGCTCTGTACTTGGACTACTTCATTTTCCATCTACACCAGATCTATTTGGCTAATGTTTTTGGTCATATTAAATGCAGTCATCCCAGCTTAACCCATTCTGAACGGGCACCCATTTTGGTGTTAGCATCATGTTATGCTTTAGCTATTGAAAAATAGCAGATCTACAAGCTCATATCGCGCCACCGAGTGGCGCGATACGAGCTTGTAGGTCTGCTATTTTTAGAAAAATCGAAGAACGACTGACATTTTTAGAATCTGATCTCAGGTCAGAATGGGTTCATCAGACCAGTGTGTGTCCGGCGGAAACCTCGTATGAATCTGATCTCAGGTCAGAATGGCTTAAATGCAGTCATCCCTGCTTTACCAGCTCAGTGGCCTCGTGGTTAGTGTCCCCCGCCCTGAGACTGTGAGGTCGGGGTTCGATCCCCGGCCGGGTCATACCAAAGACTCTGAAGAATGGGACCCAGTGCCTCCCTGCTTGGCACTCGGCATCAAGGGTTGGATTGGGGGTAAGTCCCTGCGACATACTAGCGTCATGTCCAGGGGGTGTACTAATACTTCAAGCTCTCTCTCTCTCTCTCCCTCACGCTACAGAAACAGGAGATAGGCGCCTGCCCTGTGGGCTCATGGATCAGCAAGGCTTACTTATTTACACCCTGCTTAGTTACCTCACTCTTGGCGAGAAAAGGCCACAGGAGAGAGAGAGAGAGTCAGCATTTCTGGCCCTCGGCCTAGCTACCAGCCTCCTCCCAGTTGGTTACCATAGCAACCACTTGAGAGAGAGAGAGAGAGAGAGAGGTAGCATGGCGGACACCATTTTTAGAAGTGTTTACATGCCTCGTGATCCTCCTTTTGAAAATGAGCAGTTATTCAATCAACTGTGGATGTTTATGTAACAGTATGTTAATGCTAAAGATATTCAGCCGTGTGTGTGTGTGTGTGTGTGTGTGTGTGTGTGTGTGTGTGTGTGTGTGTGTGTGTGTGTGTGTGTGTGCGCGCGCGCGCGCGCCTCTGGCCTACATGTGCCTAAGCACGTGTACACTGGAGGCTGTGGTTTTGATGTACTATAAATGTGATTCTCCTGTGTGTGTGTGTGTGTGTGTGTGTGTGTGTGTGTGCGTGCGCAGGTGAAGTGGATGATGTACTGGATAGTGTTTGCGTTGTTCACCACAGCCGAGACGGTCACAGACCTGCTCCTCTCATGGTGAGTCCTCATCACAGCAGCATAATAAACGGAGCACACTATTATTTTGGCCAGTACTCAAAGGAGTACAACGTTATGCTGCTTTCACACGGGCAGATGCAACTGCTGCAAAGCTACACTAGTACACCTAGAGTACACCTAGTCACAAACAGTGTCGTCGTTAAGCAGCAGTATATCCCACTGGCAGCACCTGTCCGTTTATCTCTAGCACAACCACAAACGTCCAACACATATACAATGAATTACTCACCTAATGCTGCCTGCAGAAACTGCCTCATCAAAATAAGAGCCACTTGTAATGATTAGTCAACACTAGTTTTATTTCTAAGTCTTCTTACAGGACTTTAACATCTCATTTGAGTTCCTTTTGAATGCCTGTCAGCATTCTCTAAATCCCTGTCTCTCAGCTGGTGTGCAAATGCGCCTCCATGCCTTTGATCTACCGCGCACCAAAACGTTTTGACGACGCATGCGCTCTGGCGCACCGATTGAGTGCACCCCTGATAAAAAAGTCCACCATAATGTGTCCTCATCACAGCAGCATCATAAAGTCCACCATAATGTGTCCTCATCACAGCAGCATCATAAAGTCCACCATAATGTGTCCTCATCACAGCAGCATCATAAAGTCCACCATAATGTGTACCCGCGTGGCTTCGTCTTTTCACTCCCTCTCTCTCATACTGATCCATGTCAGGTTTCCTTTCTACTTTGAGCTGAAGATCGCCTTCGTCATCTGGCTGCTGTCTCCGTACACCAAAGGCTCCAGTGTCCTCTACCGCAAGTTTGTCCATCCCATGCTGTCCAACAAGGAGAAGGTAAAAGCAAAAAGACCTTCATTCAACCGTAATAATAGAGCACCGAAGTCCTGACGTAACTCGCTCATCCCCTCCATTCCCCTCTGGTTCTAAAGTCCTGACGTAACTCGCTCATCCCCTCGATTCCCCTCTGGTTCTAAAGTCCTGACGTAACTCGCTCATCCCCTCGATTCCCCTCTGGTTCTAAAGTCCTGACGTAACTCGCTCATCCCCTCGATTCCCCTCTGGTTCTAAAGTCCTGACGTAACTCACTCATCCCCTCGATTCCCCTCTGGTTCTAAAGTCCTGACGTAACTCGCTCATCCCCTCGATTCCCCTCTGGTTCTAAAGTCCTGACGTAACTCGCTCATCCCCTCGATTCCCCTCTGGTTCTAAAGTCCTGACGTAACTCGCTCATCCCCTCAATTCCCCTCTGGTTCTAAAGTCCTGACGTAACTCGCTCATCCCCTCGATTCCCCTTCTGGTTCTAAAGTCCTGACGTAACTCGCTCATCCCCTCGATTCCCCTCTGGTTCTAAAGTCCTGACGTAACTCGCTCATCCCCTCGATTCCCCTCTGGTTCTAAAGTCCTGACGTAACTCGCTCATCCCCTCGATTCCCCTCTGGTTCTAAAGTCCTGACGTAACTCGCTCATCCCCTCGATTCCCCTCTGGTTCTAAAGTCCTGACGTAACTCGCTCATCCCCTCCATTCCCCTCTGGTTCACAGAAGTCCTGACGTAACTCGCTCATCCCCTCGATTCCCCTCTGGTTCTAAAGTCCTGACGTAACTCGCTCATCCCCTCGATTCCCCTCTGGTTCTAAAGTCCTGACGTAACTCGCTCATCCCCTCGATTCCCCTCTGGTTCTAAAGTCCTGACGTAACTCGCTCATCCCCTCGATTCCCCTCTGGTTCTAAAGTCCTGACGTAACTCGCTCATCCCCTCGATTCCCCTTCTGGTTCTAAAGTCCTGACGTAACTCGCTCATCCCCTCGATTCCCCTCTGGTTCACGGAAGTAATTTCTCTATGGAGAATAACATGGGGCTCATCTTAAAATCGTGTCATATAAGCGTTGTGGTCCAAAAATAAACAAGCTGTCTCTGCGTTATTGTCAGAGAGGTGTCTCTGACTCTGTATCGTTTGCGACAGTCAGTCACTCATATATGATACAGTCTGCTTCTAGCAAAAATCTAACTAATTCAGTAGCGGTAACAATAGCGTTTTCTCTCAGTCAGTTGATTCTTCATATCCATACTGTATGAGTGAAGCGGCCGGGGTGACATGTTTATTTTTCAAACACAGTACTTATATGAGGCGTTCTAAAATCCCCCTATGGGGATTACAATGCAAATATAAAGTACACAAACCTGTGGATTTGAAATTGCGCCCTCTACCGATATTGACGTCAGACTTCGGTGCTCTATGCTCCCTTCAGTCGTTACAAATCTCTCTGAACTGGTCCGTGCATCCCACCATTTCAGAGGTGTGTAACTCTGAACTGGTCCGTGCATCCCACCATTTCAGAGGTGTGTAACTCTGAACTGGTCCGTGCATCCCACCATTTCAGAGGTGTGTAACTCTGAACTGGTCCGTGCATCCCACCATTTCAGAGGTGTGTAACTCTGAACTGGTCCGTGCATCCCACCATTTCAGAGGTGTGTAACTCTGAACTGGTCCGTGCGTCCCACCATTTCAGAGGTGTGTAACGGGTACATACAAACTAAGCAATGTTTAGTATTGCTTAACCCTAGAACACTAAACCCACATTTTGTCACACCATCATCACTAAACCTGGGTGTATATTACACGATGAAAGATAAAAATAATAATATATATATTCTTTTATATAATAAATATGGCACTTTTTTCCCATAATTTCAGTTGAAGCCGTTCTGTTATTTTGCACAGAGAATGTTTACATTTTGGAAGCCTTGTTGCATTTATGTCTTCACCAGTGGGGCATCACAGTACAATCAGAATGAAGACATGAACAGTGTTGATATACAACAAACTATTATAGAATCTGAAACTACTAATTAACAATGGTGGAACTACTATATTCAGATTCAAACTTCAACAGCGTTAATGGGTAGGGTAGGTACCCTCACAAAAAACATGCAGTAATCCTGTCTCTAAACTGCCTCCCCCTGGCCAGCCGGGGCACCTGATGGAGGGGAAAGGAACTGGTTGGAATAACGTATTCCTTCCACGCGCTACGTCCAACCAGGGAAACTCCCCCCCTGTCCCCCAAGGTCTAAAGAAGCGACTTGGACACTCATGCATGAAGGAAGCATGAGTTCAAGTCCGTTGCTCTCCCCAGGTTGGCGGAGGGTTTGTAGAGCCCAGGATCACAATAGATAATTGACACAGGGGTGAAAAATGTCTTACAAAATTGTGGGATAAAAAAATAATTAGAAAAACAAAAAACAAAACAAAAAACAGCGTTAATGCGAAATGCAGTTAAAATACGAATCCCGCCTCTGTCCATTCACACATTGAGCTGATGAGGCTCAATCAGACATTACAGCGACTTAGTACTAGGAAGTTGGCAGCGGCCGGCAGGTCTGTGACATGTTGTTTGGTGCTACTGAGTTGGACATGTGCGTTCTCAGACCCATCGGTTAATAACTTGGATCACTTCAAAGCTGCAGTGCATGTTGTGTGAAGGAGGCAGCCTAGTCTGTCCTAAACGTTAAGGAGGCAGCCTAGTCTGTCCTAAACGTTAAGGAGGCAGCCTAGTCTGTCCTAAACGTTAAGGAGGCAGCCTAGTCTGTCCTAAACGTTAAGGAGGCAGCCTAGTCTGTCCTAAACGTTAAGGAGGCAGCCTAGTCTGTCCTAAACGTTGGCGTGTTTCCTGTCTCTGAGTCCACAATAAACTATTGGCATCGGCAGCTACGATACTACTTTATTCTTTAAACCATTCCTCCTCTAGGCCACAACCAGCTAGTTTTTAATCTGGTTCAGGAACCTGTAGCGCATGATGTCACCCCTCCTCTCTACGCCCCTCTCTCTCTCTCTCTCTCTCTCTCTGTCTTTATGAATGAAACAGAAATGCCATGAAAATCACATTAACCAATTACTACCACCTTCCACCATCTGTCCCAGTACTTAGTTGGCGGTCGTTGACTTCATTCTGTTGTGTTCTTCCGGCCTTGCAGGAGATCGATGAGTACATAACGCAGGCCAAAGACAGGAGTTATGAGACCATGATGACATTTGGGAAGCGAGGTCTCAACCTGGCTGCCACCGCTGCCGTCACCGCAGCCTCCAAGGTACGTAGAAGACCATGGTACTGATGTTTAGTTTGTGCCTAAAGGCCACTTTCACACAGCCACGGTCCCTAAGGCCACTTTCACACAGCCATGGTCCCTAAGGCCACTTTCACACAGCCATGGTCCCTGAGGCCACTTTCACACAGCCACGGTCCCTAAGGCCACTTTCACACAGCCACGGTCCCTGAGGCCACTTTCACACAGCCACGGTCCCTGAGGCCACTTTCACACAGCCACGGTCCCTGAGGCCACTTTCACACAGCCACGGTCCCTAAGGCCACTTTCACACAGCCACGGTCCCTAAGGCCACTTTCACACAGCCACGGTCCCTGAGGCCACTTTCACACAGCCACGGTCCCTAACCCATTCTGACCTGAGATCGGATTCTAGAAATGTCAGTCGCTCTTTGATTTTTCAAAAATAGCAGACCTACAAGCTCGTATCGCGCCACTCGGTGGCGCGATATGAGCTTGTAGATCTGCTATTTTTCAATAGCTAAAGCATAACATGATGCTAACACCAAAATGGGTTCCCGGTCAGAATGGGCTAAGGTCACTTTCACACAGCCACGGTCCCTAACCCTAACTAACCACTAACCCTAACCCTAAGGCCACTTTCACACAGCCATGGTCCCGTTGCCTTCTCACTTTTTATCCAGCATTTTACACGGAGACGAAACGGTGACGCTGTCGCCGTAGCGTGCATGCCAGGTGGCTAGGTGGCGGTAACGCGCTGCCAGGTAGACCAGGCACGGCCTGTACTAGAACTACTTCCTGTCACATGGCTGCTTGTTTACATCATGGTTCATACGTTCACCATCGCTAATCGCTGCTTTTGTATTCGTAGGCTGAGCGGGCGAGGAAGCGCTTTCTAGGAACTCCAAATGTCGCCCACGGCTCTGCAGTCTGCACCGATGTAATACACATAAGACTCTGCAGTCTGCACTGATGTAATACACATAAGACTCTGCAGTCTGCACCAATGTAATACACATAAGACTCTGCAGTCTGCACCAATGTAATACACATAAGACTCTGCAGTCTGCACCAATGTAATAAACATAAGACTCTGCAGTCTGCACCAATGTAATACACATAAGACTCTGCAGTCTGCACCAATGTAATACACATAAGACTCTGCAGTCTGCACCAATGTAATACACATAAGAGTCTGCAGTCTGCACCAATGTAATACACATAAGACTCTGCAGTCTGCACCAATGTAATACACATAAGACTCTGCAGTCTGCACCAATGTAATACACATAAGACTCTGCAGTCTGCACCAATGTAATACACATAAGAGTCCACGTTTTGTGGATTCATCGTTTTGCCCGTTTCCACTCTGGAAGGAGTTTTCACTTTGTTACATTTTCAACCACTGACGTCGTCGTCTAAACGTACCGATGCAAACGATACTTTATTTTGTCGTTTTCTATGGAAACCGTTCTCGTGTAAAAGGGGCCTAAGAAGCTACTATGCGCCATTGTGTCGATCTGAGCTGCCTCGACACGTACAACATACAACTCGTACAACGTGTGTGCGTGTGTGCGTGTGCGTGTGCCGTTCTCCAGGGCCAAGGCGTTCTGTCGGACAAGCTGCGCAGCTTCAGCATGCAGGACCTGACGCTGATCAACGCTGAGGACGAGCTGCTCCTCCGCTCGGCGGACCCTCGCATGAGGCGGCCGGACCCCCTGGACGACATGGGCTCAGGGTCCAGCACGCTGCCCCGCGCCAAGACCCCCACACGGCAAAGTAAGACCATATATGCACGCACACACACACACACACACACACAGTGTGTGCCGCATGGCAACCGGGAGGGTCCAAGTTAGTGTCGAAGTGTCCTTGAGCAAGACTCCGAAACCCTAATTGCTCCCCATGTGTAGGTTGGTTGGTTTCCTCCGCCATCGTTGTATGAATGTGTGTGTGTGAATGTGGGTGAATGTAATGCACAATCTATGTAAAGCGCTTTAGTATAAATGCACTATCCGGCCAGGGAAATTCCCCCCCTGTCAGGTGAAAAGAAGCAGCTTGGACTCCTCATGCATAGAAGGAGGCATGAGGTCAGTCCGCTGCCCCCCCCCAGGTTGGCAGATGAAGTGTAGCGCCCAGGATTACATTAGATAATTGGCACTGGGTGGAAAAACTGTGTTGCAAAATCGTGGGATAAAAAAAAACAATTTCACACTCTCAAGAGTTAAAGATCTATATTCTATAAGGGTCCATTTGGTTACAACCCCCCTCCTCCACCCCCCCACCACCGGTTGAAACCCACTGCTATAATAATGTCATGGCCAGGAGGATGGTGAGGCCAGGCTGAAAGGGGCTGAAAACTCAAGAGAGGAGTGTCAGTGGTTTGTCTGCACAGCTCTTTATCAGGCGGCTGCTGGTGCAGCAGCTAGTGCTGCTGGGTGGCGGAGTCATGTGATATACAGCCCTGCAGGACGCCAGGAGGGAAAGATGTGAAAGAAGAGGGTGAGGGAGGAAGGGAGGGAGCAGGGGAGGGAGGGAGGGAGCAGGGGAGGGAGGGAGGGAGGGAGGGAGCAGGGGAGGGAGGGAGGGAGCAGGGGAGGGAGGGAGGGAGGGAGGGAGCAGGGGAGGGAGGAAGGGAGGGAGGGGATGGCATGGCATGTGATTCCAGTGGAGGAGGATTCTTTGTCTCAGACGAGCCACTTCTGTCCCTCCGTCTGGCTGGCTGTGTGTGTGTGTGGGCCGGGGTGAGCTCGGAACTTAATTCAGAAGGAAAGGAGAGAGAGAGAGAGAGAGAACTTGTGGAGAGTTACAGCATGAGGGACTGTTCATGTGCTTTACAGGAAAGAGTGTCAAATCGGATCTTTCAAAGACTTGTAGTTGACTGCAATATAGGGAGATCATTCACAGCATATTGAGGCAAAGCTTTGTCTAGCTGACAGGTTGATCCCATGTTCTGTGCATCATCATCCTTTTTTTTTAAACATTAATCTTAAGAATGACACACATTGCATCCCAGTGGGCACAGGACATCTGGAAGATGTCATTTTTGTTGGTTGACTGATGCTGTGATGGGATAATCAACATCAGAATGATGTTTTCCAGAGTTCTGCCCACTGTTTCTTTTTTTTGCTCGGTAATAAATCTCCGTGAGGGATGGGTTAAAAACAAAAAAGGAAATCAAGAATAATGATTATTCTTTCTACCACAAAAACGTTAGCGCTTTACAATGTTCATTATTAATATTCTCACACATTCACACACCTATGTAAGTATGTATGTATTTTTTTAAATGTAGGAATGAAACAAGAGGATATATTTACATGCAACCCATAAAACCTTTTTCAAAGACATTAACCCATTCTGAACGGGCACCCATTTTGGTGTCAGCATCATGTTATGCTTTAGCTATTTAAAAATAGCAGATCTACAAGCTCATATCGCGCCACCGAGTGGCGCGATACGAGCTTGTAGGTCTGCTATTTTTGAAAAAAATCGAAGAACGACTGATATTTTTAGAATCTATGGGTTAAGGACAATAACCTGATAGCCAGGGATCAAAACGAGGAACCCGTTGGCCTGATATTTCTCTGACTGAACTCTGTAACGACCGCCCGGCTGACACTCTGCTCTAAAATCCACAGCGCGCTCCTTTTCATCCGCGTCCACAATCCCTGCCGACGACGCGTCATCCCAGCACAGCTCGGACCAATCGGACGCCAGGACTGAGCACTCGGACGAGGATGTCGTGGAGAAGGTGCCCGTTAAGCGCACGGCCAGCGTCAAGACCACCAAGAAACCTGCAGCTGCAAAGACAGACGTACGCACGCACGCACACACGCACGCACACACCCACGCACGCACGCGCACACCCACGCACGCACGCACGCTAGAGATGCGCAGCTGGACTCGGACCCGCGTGTAGTTTGCGTGAATGCGTGTACACATTCCAGGGGTTGACGCTAAAGGTCTCAGAGGCACTTGCTCGTCGGGCAAAGTACCTGTGACGTTCTAGTTGCCCAAAGGTCATGCCCACTTGCCCGCAAAGTAAATTGTCCCATTATAAAATGATAGGTAAAATTTGAATTACCGTTTCAATTTAACACTTTTTTTTTGTGTGATATAAAAATGTCATGTCTCAATTTTTATGCCAATTACCTACTGTACATACTGTAGCTATGAAAAAGACTATGGGTTCACACTTGTCTTTTTATATTTGTAAGTGTTTTTAAGGTCTTATTTTGCACTCCACAGAACAGAGGACAGATGAGTGCTCTGGCCACGTTCAGGTGTTTAAACGGATACCTCACGTTGTGTTAAAAGACTGTTTTAATTACCTGCCGGGGGGGCAGGTGGGCAACCCTTAGTGTCGACGCCTGACATTCATTATCCGTCTGGTATATCCAAGCGCAAATATCATCCTATTTATATTATCCGCACCGACCCGCACCGCAGGGGTGCACATGGGATTCTATATACTTAAAGGGACACTTCACCCTTTTTGCAAAAAAATATATGTTAATGACGTTTAGAAGCTTTAGATCACTTTCCTGGGGGTATTTATGTGTGTAATATGTGGTTTTAGATATTTTAGATTGTAGCAGTAAGCCTGTTGTCTCTGATGTCATGGACACTGGTCTCACTACCTTCCTGGACTACAATTCCCATAATTCTTTGGTGCACTGCTCCTCCTTGTGGATAGGGGGAGAGCTGTCTTACTGAGACAACATGTAGTCCAGGAAGGAAGTGAGCCCAGTGTCCATGACATCAGAGACAACAGGCTCACTGCTACAATCTAAAATATCTAAAACCACATATTACACACATAAAGACCCCCATGAAAGTGATCTAAAGCTTCTAAACGTCATTAACATATATTTTTTTGCAAAAAGGGTGAAGTGTCCCTTTAACCCATTTTGGACGGGAACCCCTTTTGGTGTTAGCATTATGCTATGCTTTAGCTATTCAGTATTTAAGTCCGACGTCATTTTGTAGTGCTACGTTACGTCCGGGTCCAAGTGGCACCAGCTCCCGTCCGCATCCCATTGTAAAATAGAATATCTAAACGCGTGAATCTTTTTAAATTGACGTTATTTTTCAGAAAGGAAGCCATAGAGGGTTAAAATGGGTCTTAATGCTTCCAACTCGAGTAGAATTATTAATGTTTTGTACAAGTGTCCATGACAACAAAAATATATGATGTGGAGACAATAAAGACTATTATTATCATTATTATTGAAGGTGGCAACAGTCCATTTGCTCGGTAAAATATTTCGGGGGATATTTACAATGTGTGCAGGCTTGAGTATGTTGAATCTAGTTTGCATTAATGAGGATTTAGTTGACACAATCAAATAAAATGGCGATAGTATTCCATGTGGGGCAGACGGCCTGTCACAGCCAGATTTTGGAGAGCAGTGCAGCTTTGTTGTTGCGAGGAAAGCAGTAAAATGAGACTTTCGTGGTTGTTTTCGTCTCAGATTTACTCGTCACAGTATAACTCCATGGGGACACAAAAGCGACACAAAAGTAGGACCCGGAAGTATCTCAGGAGGGGGCGCTCACGTCACAGCTAAAATACTGAATTGAAAAATACAAGCTCATAGCACGCCACTCGGTGGCGTGCTATGAGCTTGTATTTTTGTAGATCTGCTATTTTTGAAAAATTAAGAACCAGTGACATAGAAACAGCTTTTTCAGAAAACTGTCAGGATCTAGAAGACATTTTTATAATCCGTATAAATATCCATGGGAACAACAAGCCCTCCGCTCTGATGTCTTCATTCACGTTCTCACATCGCAACCTATCTTAAGGCATATCCACCAGTCGTAGGCAGGGTTAAGAACTTCTAACTAAAGCCAAGACAAAAGTCCCACTGTGTTGTTATTTTTGGCCGTTGAACGACCCCATGCCGGCGGCAACGTGTAGTAGGCGGCTAATTTGTTGCCTGAGCAAATATTTAAATTCTACTACTAACGCAGGCACACCGAGATTTATCGTGCTTTTTAAAAAGCTATAATTAGCGTACAGATAGTACAGATTTACATTTATTTCCCCACATTATTTCCCCCCGCAGTTTTATTAATTCATAATGATATTTGATTGACCCCAAACTGCGGTCAATCAAATATGCGGCAACCACGGCCAAACAAAACGTGATCCGCGCATCCCAAACGCTCACACAGACACGCAGTGTTCCTGACTACTGCTATCTCCATCAGGGATACTCCTGTGGGAGAGATGCTACTGTATGACGGTGGAAGTGTTTATGTAACACAGAGTTGTGTACTGTTCATCTAAGAACATCAGTAGCAGCTGTGTGTGTGTGTGTATGTGCCATGCTTTATCTACACACACGTTACTAAACTTTTGTTGCACAGGCTTGGTTGTTAGCATTATGCTATGCTTTATAGCTATTGAAAAATAGCAGCTCTACAAGCTCATAGCGCGCCACCGAGTGGCGCGCTATGAGCTTGTAGGTCTGCTACTTTTGAAAAATCGAAGAACCACTGACATAGAAACATAGCTTTTTCAGACGACTGTCAGGATGTTACTAAACTAAACACGTTACTAAACTTTTGTTGCACTGTAGCTTGTAAATCTTTAGTGCTTTTCTCCCGTGCACTTTGTGATGCGCATCTGCACATATCCACACACTGACGGGAGGGAACCGTGCAAGGCACATGTTTCTCTCCATATTTCAACTTTTAAGATTTGAGGCCGATTTCTACAAACCAATATAACTAATACTGAACTAATATAAATCCTAACAGGTTTTCTTTCTCTGAAAAACCTATGTTTCTAGTTTCTATACATCGTTGCTGTTGGGCAGAAGCATCTTATATCTTTCTATACATCGTTGCTTTTGGGCAGAAGACTCTTATCTCCATGTCGTTTTCCTAGATTTACACCTTTCTTGATCACACTACGGCGTCACGCCAGCAAAAGTACCAGCAGAAGCGAACTTGAGCTTCTGCCAATCTGCCACTTTTTAACTTTAATCCTGAAAAGTAACATAGTGAGTTTTGGACATATGAGGTTTCCACCTGACAGATGCCCTTGCTTCGTTATAAAAGAGTTGTCATTCAGAAGTAGTGAAAGTAAAATAGGACATGTTGAAAGAGACTTATTTTTCCTCTCCCTCTCTCAACCACCCTGTTCTTCTTCTTCTTCTCTCCTCCTGCAGACTCAAACCAAGACGGTGAAGAAACAGACAAAGAAGAAACCTACAGCTACTGCAGAGACGCCTTGAATCCTCTAGTCCACACTGTCTTCAGCACACACACACACACACACACACACACACACACACACACACACACACACACACATTTTACATTGCTCTTACTTGTTATTTTACTTTAAGACAAACGACGATGATTGAATGGGCTGATTGTTTGTTAGCTCAGCTCTTCAGTCTGACATGCTGATGTCTCCCGTTCATTAGCTCACAATCCACTGATGCTAGTGCTGTCATGGTAGGGAATGGTTTCTTAAAATAGAAAATGAACAGCAGTCTGTGGGGCTTTACTTAACGTTTTCAACCTTGGCTAACCTTCCAAGTCTTTTGTTTTTACGTTTTTCCTTTAATCCTCTGCAGACTATTTTAACCAAATTTAAACTTAAAAAAAAAAGAGGAAAATAAATAAATAAGAGTACGCCTTCTCTTTCTTCTTTGTACTGAGCAGGCGGCAGAGGTTGGCAGCTCCTCATCTAGAAGTAGTGGAGCTTGTAGACATGTCCACATCTGGAGATGTTCATATGTAAAGCCATTACCAAGGCAATTAGCTAGAAGTGTGTTCTGGTGACTTCTTTATTCCTGGACCAGAGGCTGCAGACTCAAACATGTAGTTCTTTATTCCTGGACCAGAGGCTGCAGACTCAAACATGTAGTTCTTTATTCCTGGACCAGAGGCTGCAGACTCAAACATGTAGTTCTTTATTCCTGGACCAGAGGCTGCAGACTCAAACATGTAGTTCTTTATTCCTGGACCAGAGGCTGCA
Source organism: Protomyctophum parallelum (assembly GCF_964188405.1). Classification (NCBI taxonomy): domain Eukaryota; kingdom Metazoa; phylum Chordata; class Actinopteri; order Myctophiformes; family Myctophidae; genus Protomyctophum; species Protomyctophum parallelum. The sequence continues at coordinate 41,173,954 of NC_139711.1, read as the reverse complement.
GACTCAAACATGTAGTTCTTTATTCCTGGACCAGAGGCTGCAGACTCAAACATGTAGTTCTTTATTCCTGGACCAGAGGCTGCAGACTCAAACATATAGTTCTTTATTCCTGGACCAGAGGCTGCAGACTCAAACATGTAGTTCTTTATTCCTGGACCAGAGGCTGCAGACTCAAACATGTAGTTCTTTATTCCTGGACCAGAGGCTGCAGACTCAAACATGTAGTTCTTTATTCCTGGACCAGAGGCTGCAGACTCAAACATGTAGTTCTTTATTCCTGGACCAGAGGCTGCAGACTCAAACATGTAGTCACGAGCTGACAGAGACCTGTTTGTTTCCTCTACAGGCCCACGCACTTACAACAGTACTGCACAGGCATGCAGTGTGTGTGTGTGTGAGCAAGCGTAAGTGTGTGTGTGTGTGTGTGCACACTCAACTCCTACCACGATCAGCAACCACTGGGTCTTACACTGTCGTGCATAACTTACCTAGTTAGACACTTACACTATTTATATCGGCCTAATGGTTGAATCACTTGTTTTTTTGAGTGCTTTACTTTTAAACTGACTGACACTGGACATGGACAGCGGTTTGATACTGTTGGTCGACTGTTTCTCTGTCATGCTGGGAGGGATGCTAGCATGGAGTCTTTCTTGTTTTAAGAGTAATGCAGACTAGTCCCTGCTGCGTACCTGATGCTCTGTCACGCGGCGGTGTCACGTGCCCGGAAATTGCAGACCTATAAGCTCACAACGCGCCCGCGATGCGTCTTGCCATGTTCAGCGTGCCACGCCATCAGGCTTGACGCGGTTTTCGTCTCTGCGAAAATCTTTGGTGTGAACTAGGCTTTTAAGAACCTCCGATGACCCTGGCTTCTCCGATCGAATCTCATCTCATCTTTAGGTGATCTCTCTCTCTGTCTCAGATGGACCTTCTTTCCTGTCGAGTCACACTGCAACGGGAGTTTAGCTATCCGTTCTCTTGAGACAGTTGTCTTAGATTGCAATATCCATGTTTAAGTTCCACCGTTTCTAACCTATTCTGATCAGGTCATCGCATATCGTTGCTGTCGGGCAGGATTCAGCTATCCATTTTTTTTCCTCAACATTTTCTGTTTTAATAAATCAGTGCTATTGAACACCTTTCACATCTATGTGTGAGTTTTACAAATATCGAACCAATGAAAAACTTTTTTAAAGCGCTTCTGACTAAACCTCCTAACTCCATTGGATCCTCAAACTGTCGTTCAAATCGCCTAAACTCCAACTTGTCCCGCATTCATTGATCAGAACAGGTCAGTCAGACAGGAAAAAAAGACCTGTCTCCTCCACATTAATGGTCAAACACTTTTGGGTAAATCTGTATCTGACAATGTATAAAGTCACCATACCGACTTGGATGAGGCAGTATTCAAAATGATGTTGTTTTTCCTGGAAAGTAAATATTTTGGACATGGCTGGTTTCTGCCCAACAGCAGAGCGATCCTATGAATCAGTGGTTCTCAGTGGGGGTTCCAGGTGGTCCCCAGCTTACTGTAAACGATGGAGAGTTGGTAACCATTTGGACCCTTATAGATCTTTACCTCTTGAGAGTGTAAAATGAAACCATTCATTTTACATTCAAGAGTTACATTATTGTTAAACATGCATTACATTTTAAAGTTAATTTGCAAGAAGTCTACACAATTAGAGAATGTAGAAGAATTGTTATTTTTGGTCAACGTTTTCCTGTTATCTCTGCTACGGTACCAACATCAATACGGCATGGAAATGTGGACAAAATCTTATCCAACGTTAAGAAAATCTTCTTTAGTTTGGGTCAGAGAGGCTAAAAGGTCATGAAATGGCAGTTCCGTGGCTCAAATGCAGGATGAATAATGTAATCGGCCTTGAAAACCACTGCTATAAATTATGCACATGCTGACCTCACAGTAGTGTCCACAGTAGTGTCCTCGCTGTCAGGTTGAAACCTTGTGTGTCCCAAAAAGAAACCTGTGCTCCAATGGATCATTTTCATTGATTTAACCCATTCTGACCTGAGATCAGATTCATACGAGGTTTCCGCCGGACACACACATGGTCTGATGAACCCATTCTGACCCGAGATCAGATTAAAAAAATGTCAGTCGTTCTTCGATTTTTCAAAAATAGCAGACCTACAAGCTCGTATCGCGCCACTCGGTGGCGCGATACGAGCTTGTAGATCTGCTATTTTTAAATAGCTAAAGCATAACATGATGCTAACACCAAAACGGGTGCCCGGTCAGAATGGGTTAAATATTTATCGAACCTACAGACAGACGGCTGAACCCCTTTCAACCTGGTGTCCCTATTTTGGGCACATCATTGTGGGTTTATTTTTTCAAAATCTTTAAAAAATACTTTTTTTTTTTTTGTTGTTGGTCACACCGAGATCCGAGATTTAATTTATGGAAAAAGAACACACCCAAAGATACAGAGATACAAGTTTTCTGCCAGACAGAAAGCATTATCCTAGCATCCTTTTAGGTTTGTGATGTATGGCAACAGTGTGGTTTGGTGAAGAATTGTTCCACTACATTAATAGACTACTACATTAATGGTGTGTGTGTAGTTTGTAACACTAGAGTACATGTTCAACCCATGCATCCAGTGCTCTGTGACTTTGAAAACATGGTACAATGGTTCCTAAACTTTTCCATTTCTAGGACCCCCACATGGGTATGCATTATTAGGGTCATGGACTCCCATAGCCGTCAAGAGTTGAAAGACCTGTAAGGGATGGATCCAAATTGGTTTCTAAACGGGAAGAATTTAGATGAGGACCGCCGGGGGTCCCCGGGTTCCACTTTGAGAACCACTGCTTTAACACAAGGCCTTCTAAGTTCTTACACAGAGATCGGGATAGGCCTAAAGTAAACAATATGGAAATGGCTTGACCTTAAGCTTGTGTCAGCATACTTAAAGCAGACATTTGCATATACCATTCTGTTGAAGTCATTTTAGGAGTTTGGCCTTATCGTTCCGAACGGATTGAATCTTAGTTTGGTGGCGGTTTGGTTTTCCATGCTATTTTACTGGACAGAGTTTCTTTTGAGTGTTTGGAAGAATGACACTAGTACTGCACTGTTACTGCTGTCAGTTTTAACCAGTAGGGGGAGACATACCCCACAAATGTTTGCAAAGTTTACTCACCAAATGTTAGACATATGTAAATAGTAAACCTTACTGTATAAATGAGCTTGCTTGCCTTAGTCACACACTTGAGAGACATACATTTAACTTTTGTTCATTTGTTTTGACTCTTATCTGAAATTCTTGACTAACCACTTTCATCTCAAATGGGAGGACCGTTCAGCCTTCATCAACTGGGGACTTTACAGATGTGAGAGAGAGAAGCTGTATTTGCTTTCAATGGAATCGCCTCTCGTGTCTATGTCTCTCCTCACCTCAAACTGTAACAGTTTTCAATGTATGACAGACATTCAAGTAAACACTGGAGAATACTTGAGGTTTAAACTCTGTTTATAAAACAGACAGTCAATGGGTTAAACCCATGTTCAGCCTGGCGTTGACTTTGTTGTTTTTCTCCTGGTTAAACAAGGATGGTTGTATGCTATTCCAGACTGGAAGGAACTTTTAATTTTGCCAATTGTTGTGCTGAGAAAGGAAAACTTGGTACAGTCCATCTGGATGTGGAACTTGAATCTGTTATTTTTGCTTGTGTTCTGACACAAATTGGTTTATATTAATTTCCCTTGAGCACATCTATTGTTGCTTATTTTCTGTGTTTCAGCGTCAGTATTATTGTGTAAAGGGGACTTTCATGTGAGATTATTCAAACATTAATATATTGTTTTGTGCCAATTCTCTATACTCAACTGTAATAAACAGTACAATGTTGGTGTTCTGGGATAATGACATCTAACATGGTCATGTACCACCAGTGACAAATACTTAATAAAGACAAATGAAACCGTAATTTGCCTCCCATTGTGACATACAATTTGTTTGTGCTATATTGCCATTGGCAATTCATTGGTAGTTTAAATAAATAAATCAAAAACTACAAACCATTTAAAAGTTAAAGGATCCATCATGTGTGTCCACAGTAAGCTGAATTATAAAAAGTGTGAATGGAGTATCTAGGAGAAAGTGATTTCTGCCACATTCCCCATTATAAATTTCTCAAATTTGAAAGCACTATATTTCTAAAACTATGAAACAACGAGATTCATTTTCAGGCAAACATGTCCACCATAACTGATGTTTTTAAAGTTTGAAAGGGGTTTCTACTTTCTAGGTGAAATTATGTAGGAGGTCAGGGTACCTTAGTAGGCTTATAATTGGCTTGTTTAATCTGAATCCAACATATATGAAACATATATTTAAAATTGTTTGTTCAATTTGAATTCAGCAAAGATTTTCCTTTTTTTTGTTCATTTTTTTTAGAGCGTAACATGGTTTCATTGATCAGATTAGATGTTTAACAGTAATGTGACTGTTGAGAGCGTAACATGGTTTCATTGATCAGATTAGATGTTTAACAGTAATGTGACTGTTGAGAGCGTAACATGGTTTCATTGATTCAGATTAGATGTTTAAGTAATGTGACTGTTGAGAGCGTAACATGGTTTCATTGATCAGATTAGATGTTTAACAGTAATGTGACTGTTGAGAGCGTAACATGGTTTCATTGATCAGATTAGATGTTTAACAGTAATGTGACTGTTGAGAGCGTAACATGGTTTCATTGATTAACAGTAATGTGACTGTTGAGAGCGTAACATGGTTTCATTGTACGCTCTCAAGAGTTAAAAATCTATAAGGGGTCCATTTGGTTACCAACTCTCCATCATTTAGCTGCATGGGGACCACCTGGAACCCCCTCAAGGACCCCTGGGGGTCCCCTGACCACATGGGGACCACCTGGAACCCCCTCAAGGACCCCTGGGGGTCCCCGGACCACATGGGGACCACCTGGAACCCCCTCAGGGACCCCTAGCTGGTTGAAATCCACTGCTCTATAACAATAAGCAATATAGAGCTATTTATGTAACGTGAAATCACTTCAAGTAGTTAATGCTACCAGTGGCCAGCAGAGGGCAGTGCAGTCATGTTGTGAGAGTATAGAGGTTCAATACGACAGTCATTCCCAAACTTTCATGTCAAGGACCCCCAGATTGACACTGATTAGGCCCGCGGACCCCCATTTGACAGAATATATGACAGAGACCCCCATAAGAGAAGATTTTGATGGCTCTAGCAGTGATTCTCAACCCGTTTAAACCCGTTTAATTTCCAGTTTGACATGCATTAGTCTACGGTCTACCCCCCCCCCCCCCCCCATTTAATGTAATTTCTATCTCTGAGACCCCCGATTTATATTGCAAAAAAATAATATATATATGTTAATTTAACTCTGAGAGTGTACAAATGGAACCTAATGGACCCATTCGTGTGTGTGTGTGTGTGTGTGTGTGTGTGTGTGTGTGTGTGTGTGTGTGTGTGTGTGTGTGTGTGTGTGTGTGTGTGTGTGTGTGTGTGTGTGTGTGTGTGTGTGTGTGTGTTGCTGTATTGTTGTATTGTACTTTCTGCTTTGGCAATGTAAACGTATGTTTTCTCATGCCAATAAAGCCCTTTGAATTGAATTGAAATTGAAGTGTGTGTGTGTGTGTGTGTGTGTGTGTGTGTGTGTGTGTGTGTGTGTGTGTGTGTGTGTGTGTGTGTGTGTGTGTGTGTGTGTGTGTGTGTGTGTGTGTGTGTGTGTGTGTGTGTGTGTGTGTGTGTGTGTGTGTGCGCGCGTGTGTGTGTGTGAGTGTGTGTGTGTGTGTGTGTGTGTGTGTGTGCGCGCGCGTGTGTGTGTGAGTGTGTGTGTGTGTGTGTGTGTGTGTGTGTGTGTGTGCATGTGCATTGTGCATGCGTGTAACTCCACCCAGATGCAGCGTGTGTCCGTGATGATCCAATCACTCTGACCAATGACGGACGGACTTTCATGTGACGTAGAGGGTTTAAATAGGGACACGGAAATGCACTCAGACATGTTTGGGCTGAGCTGCAGCAAGGTATGTTTGTTTGATAAAACACACGGTTTTATCCACCTTTAGACACTGCTATCGTTTAAACATTAGTGTTTTTATAGTACAGTTTATTGTTTATTGTGGCAGAAAATGGACAACAATGTGTTGAATGTTTGTTATTGAGAGGGAAGGAAACAAACAAAGTGTTCTAAACAGACAGCGGTGGAAAGTAAATGATTACATTTTAATACTGACGTATAGTGTGGAAAATATACTCCATTATTTGGAAACTTTGAACTACTAGCTGTATACCTTTGTAGATTTGGATTATTATTTCAAAACCTACTAGCCTACATGTTTTTATTTTACCACTACAGCCATGCATTTGAACATGGCTGATCTACAAGCACATAATCGTGCACAGTACAATGCTACAAATTGTGACCTTTTAGATCTGCTATTTTCAAATTATTTTTTTGTGAAACATTTCAAATGGGAAACTCTGCATAATCATTTTGATGCCAATACCTCTTTACTTTTACTCAAGTTGTATAATTAATATAATATAATTTTGAAGATCTTCTCCCTGCATAGTTTTATTTCATTTAAAAAAAACAGTCATTATCTACTCTGGCTTATGTGAACACCCCAGACAGTTTTTTTTAAGTTGCTTGATTCAGTAATTGGCTATTTGATATAAAGTTTAGCTGCCCCGCCCCTTCCTACACAAACCCATTGTAACTTCAAAATCATTTTTTTACCATGATAGATTCATCAAACAAATACCCAGCCTTTTCTCTGACTGTATTATGTTTTGCCTCAGACCTTTTCTCTGGTGACTGTATTCTGTTTTGCCTCAGACCTTGACTGTGACAATCCTATATGGGCTAGGCATTCGTTTTGGAGGTAAATAAATACCAAAAAAAGAGATCTACATTCTTGGACTGTCGGTTCTTGGAGCCTGGACCATTCGGCCAACTCTACAGGCCTACTTAAAAACTGTCTGCTGTGTTCACATAAGCCTAAGTAGACAATAAAATGACTGTTTTGTGAAAAGTGAAATATCCCTTTTAATATTGTATGTATTCGACACTGTATAAAATCTGGATAAAGAGTAATGTTGGTTTCTATGTCTGTCTTGCAGGTTAATCATGTGACCTTGGATGCAGTCATCAGGAGATGGCTGGTATTGGTAATAGAGTGTCTACTCGGCTGAGCTGAAACGAATAACGGTGTCAACGAACGCTCCCTGAGATTACGAGGCGTACGGTGCTCGGGACGTATTGTGCCATACAACCTACGCGGCTCTATTAATACCGGCTATCTTCAACCGAGCGACGGAAGCCCCCCCACGGTACGTACCTGGATTACATGTGGCTGTAGTAGAAACTAGGGCTGTGTCACCATTACAACATGATTGTGTTTGACGTTGAACATATGAATACATGCATGGCTTTTAGGCTTCATAATTTTTTTTTTTTGCATGAGGCAGATATGACTAATTATATACACTGTTAAATTGAAAAGGGCTTCGTTAAGACCTCCATGTTATTATGGTCAATGCCTGTGTGACAAGTGGGAGCGATTGGTGAGGAGATACGGCGGTGTTTCTGACAGACACATTCAGACATTGACTGAATTATAGTATGTTTATATGATTTCCCAAAAATAAATTAAAGGGACACTTCACCCCTTTTGCAACCAGATTTGAATGATGTTTCCTGGGGGTTTTATGTGGGTAATGTGCCCATGATGTCATGGACACTGGGCTCTCTTCCTTCCCAGACTACAATTCCCATAGTGTGTGTGTGTGTGTGTGTGTGTGTGTGTGTGTGTGTGTGTGTGTGTGTGTGTGTGTGTGTGTGTGTGTGTGTGTGTGTGTGTGTGTGTGTGTGTGTGTGTGTGTGTGTGTGTGTGTGTGTGTGTGCATCAAAATAAGAGCTGGTTGCAAAAGGGGTGAAGTGTCTCAATTGACCTTGTTCAGACCGCGGCCATCTTCCCAGCAAGGTGCTACCTAGGTGCAACTTCCCATAGACAGACAGCCCATTCATCCAAACAGAAAAGCTGTACGGAAAGCTTGAATTATCCTTTCTCTCTGCAAAGTGTTTGTTTCATAAAAATCCACCGTAGACATGTTATGAACTACTTACTGTCAAGGAATGGATTTTTTTTTAATTGTTAGAGTTTGGAAGCGCTTGTTGAATATCACTCAACATCCCAGGCGTACCACCTGTTTTGACTGTGCACATCATGCAGGAGGCAGCAGGAGGTTGCTTTACTGATAACGAGCGCTTCCAAACTTCTGATACTTGAAAATAATCATATGGAAGTAGCTCATAACATGTCTACGGTGGATTTGTACGAAACAAACACTTTGCAGATAGAGGATAATTCAAGCTTTTTGTACAGCTGCAATGTTGGTGAGTTTGACATTGTTTAATGCAATTGGATAGGACTTTTTCTGTTTGGATGACTGGGCTGTCAATGGGAAGTTGCACCTACTTGGCACCTTGCTGGAAAGATGGCCGAGGTCTGAATATAGTCAAATTAGCAGATGTACAAGCTAAAAACTTGAGCGGGTTAGATCTGCTATTTCCATCTATGTTTTTAATGTTTGAGAATACCTTGCCTTTAAAGGCTTATAATTCAGAGTATACAAATTGAACCACTGATCTGTAACTCTGTGTACAATTGGAACAAAGTTACAGGTCCATTTGGTGTCACAATTAAATGAGAATTGTCCCTTTATTTTTAAAAGGGACATTGACTGCAATTTCTTCCAGCAGTGAATATTATTTTTAGTAGATAACCATAGCACAATTTGAAATATGCGAGCTATGGCCAGTGTGTGTTTGACTGGATTGCTGAATTCCTACAATGCTTTAGTGCACTTTTCCTCCTTGTGGAGGCTGCATGGGGTGTGAATTTGTAGTCCAGGAAGGAAGTGAGACCACATTTTCATGGCATGTTTTTGGTCATGAACATGGCATGACAAAAACGTAATGCAAACCCCAGGAAAGTGTCTAGTGTCCTAAACATTAAAATAAGCTCTGGTTGCCAAAGGGGTGTAGTGGCCCTTCATTAATCACAATTTGACACTTTTAATACAGTCCAGACAAAAATAGAAGAGGGACCACCGCTCATCTGCTGAAAAAAACTTTAGGGAGGTGCTGGAGCCACAAAAGGAATATGAGGGAAAATAAAGGGAAGCTCCGCACACTCAGATCTGCGCACAATCGGTTTATTTTTTGCAAGCTTTCGGTCTACTGACCTTCTTCAGGCACTTTTAATACAGTAAAATAATGGTGACACAGCCCTGTCAGTGACTGTTATTAATACAGTAAATTAAATAATGGTGACACAGCCCTGTCAGTGACTGTTATTAATACAGTAAATTAAATAATGGTGACACAGCCCTGTCAGTGACTGTTATTAATACAGTAAATTAAATGATGGTGACACAGCCCTGTCAGTGACTGTTATGACTTCCAAAATGTCATCCTGTAGGCCGACAACTAAATTTGTTAATTTTCTTCCCTGTCATTTCAGAACGTGAAGGTGACAGTTTGTACCCCAATACCGATGTCTTCCTCTGCTGCTGCTGCTTGCTGTTAACAGTGAAGGTTAGTATTTAACCTTTTGATTCCTGCTGCTTCTTGTGTAAGTGGGCTACATGCTACCATACCGTATGTTGTCATTCGCTCCATGTATCGTTTCACACCATTTGTGTGTGTGTATAATGCCTAGGACCCTAGGCATTATACACACATTATACATACACTTCACTTTCATCTTTTCTTTGCTTATAATAAAGTTATCCATTTCAGTTGTCTGAGTTTTTTATCGCATTTCACTTTATTTTTTTTATAAGTAATTTCTTTCTTCTTGCCTATCTATTGCCCTAGTTCTTCACTAGTGGAGGTATGTGATTTATGTCTGTATCATTATGGTAGCATGTAGCCTGCTCAACACTGTTCACTAGGGGTGTAACGATATAGTAACTGCATCAAAAACTTTAATTTCAAGAATCTAAGCATATCTAAATGAAAACGGCAAAACATTGACTATATATTGTTTTGCAATGGAAATGATCGGTATCGAATCGTTTTGCTATGAAATTAATCTATTGTATCAATACTACATTTTTGTGTGGTATTACTTGATTTAAAAAAAAAATCTATATTTTAAATAGTTACTGTATCATGATTCGTATCGTTACACCCCTACTGTTTACAGCCTTCTATGCTGTAGATCTGTGCAAACTAACAGGAACAAAATGATGGCCGATGTGTCATTTTGTTCCTTGGTTAGTGTGTGTTTTGTTTAGTGCTGATATTGAAGGTAAGTGATCGTAGTTTATTATCTTTGGCTGTCGGGCAGAAACCTTGTATCTCCATAGTTCACCCTTTTGTAAATTAACTTCCTTACTTGGTCATGCTACAGTGTCAAACACTAAAGTAGCAAAAATGGCCGATCTACAAGCTCACGATGTAAAGATAATCCATTATGTAATTTGTTTAATATAACATGTTGTATTTTTTAATAAATTGAACCGGTGAAGTATCAACAAGAGCTTGTAACTAAATGGTAACATTGAAACAAGAGCTTGTAACTAAATGGTAACATTGAAACACAACAGATTATTATATTAATAATAAATATTTAAAGAAAATTGCCCAGAAAAGTAACTATTTTGGGCGTACAAGGTTTCTACCCGACCTTCATCTTTTCTCTTCTCTATTTGCTTTAATAAAGTTATTTGTTTTTGTGGTCTGAGTTTTTATTTTATTCGCATTTTATTTTTAAATAATTAATTTCTTTCTTCTTGCCTTTCTATCACTAGTTCTTCACTAGTGTATGTGATGCGTGATTCGGGTCGCGTCTCGCGTACAGTTTCTTAATTGATTGGAACTGTATCGTTTTACATTTCGTCATCCCATCGGTTCACATCACATATGAACACAGGCCGGTATGTGATGTGCATTTATGTGATTTTATTTTGGTGATTATTTCACAGCAATTGCGGATAGCTCGCCATTCACCTCGGTCTGCCTCATTTTATTTAGGTGAGGTACAGAACGGGAAATGATGTCGGCGCATCATTCACGCCATATGAAATTTGTTTGTTGCTGTTGTGTTCTGATGTCATCCATAGTGTTGTGTACTAATGTTCATAGTGTTGTATGTTGTGTACTAATGTTCATAGTGTTGTATGTTGTGTACTAATGTTCATAGTGTTGCTGTATTGTACACCTGTGCCCCTGTATACAAATACAGGGGCACAAAGAACATTAAGCAAATAAGAATGCTGCTGCCATTGCATAATTTGCACCTTGTATAATTCATGTCAATCGTCCACAAATGGCATGAATTCTTTCTCTCTTTCTCATTCACTCATTCTGTGAATGTTATTTTAAAATTAATATGTAGGAAACATGGGACAACTGGCTGGAAAAAATACTCGCGCCACGAAAACCTAATGACGACTACTTGGGCAGAGACCAAGAAAATCTATTAATTTTATTGTTCATGTTCATAAAGCGCTCTAAGTGCTCAAAGTCAACAGTGCAGCAGCAAACATCTAGGTCATAAGACCATTGTCTGCTATATAATATCATCAGATCTAATTTGTGAGTAAAGCTTCATCACGTCATCCCCACATCACATAATGCACACAGGGTAGGTTAGGGTTAGGTATGTGATGTGGATTGATGTGATGTCTGTCTTTTTATAATGTGCGAGTGAAGCTTCATTGCGTCTTTACACATACCATATGAACACAGGCCCGGTATGTGATGTGTATTGATGTGATTTATGCTTCGATTTGCAGTTAAAACTTAATAATTCACGCTGGTCAGTAGGCGAGGCACTGACGATGGGCCGATGACCCAAACGTTTTCTGCTGCACTTTTCACTTAGCACTTTGCAGCACTTTATGAGCATGAACAAATAACATTAATATATTTTCGTAGTTGACGTCTAGGAGTTTTCCTTAAGGTATTTGTGGAGTGAGTCTTCCAGTTTTCAACAACAGTCTCATGGTAATGACTTAAAAAAAACACACAAAACGAGGCACAGGCATGGCGCTTCTGGTTTACTGGAATGGGGTTCGATTCCCTGCTGCGCTCTAATCATTGTGTTTTGGCATTTACAAACTTTTTTGAATTGTAGGTGCCCTTTGAGAGCGGTTTTGAAGGAGTCAAGGGATTCACATGTCTTATTTTATTTATTTGACAGGGACAATGCACATTAATCAACAGTTTTCACATCTATGTAAATGGGCCAGAGTTAGCCAAAGCTAAATTTCATCTGTAGTCCCTGGGCAGGCTCTTAAAAGGTGAATGATAAAAGAGTGTAGGGCGGCTGCACACAACACCATGTGTTGATGCCATGTGTGCATATGTGCAGGCACCCATCACCACGTCCATACAAAAACACAGTACAATACAGATAAAAGAGTCAAAGTGTAGGGCGCCTGCCCACAACACCATGCGTTGATGCCATGTGTGCATATGTGCAGGCACCCAACACCATGAGTCCATGACCATACACGATACAATACAGATCAACATGGTACAGGGGACAGAACAACTGCAAAGTGAAATGAGAAATGACACCGAATACTAATTAGTTACTCATGATTACAGATTTGAATTGTTTTTAGGTTGAATTTGAAGGTCAGATAGTTGGAAGTCTCTCTTTCGTCTGTGGGGAGACTGTTCCAGTGATGGGAGGCTCTGACAGAGACTGTTCCAGTGATGGGAGGCTCTGACAGACTGTTCCAGTGATGGGAGGCTCTGACAGACTGTTACAGTGATGGGAGGCTCTGACAGAGACTGTTCCAGTGATGGGAGGCTCTGACAGACTGTTCCAGTGATGGGAGGCTCTGACAGACTGTTCCAGTGATGGGAGGCTCTAACAGACTGTTCCAGTGATGGGAGGCTCTAACAGAGAAGACTGTTTTACCAAACACACTACGTCTGATTGGCACTTCACAGTCCCCTCTGGTAGTCTCCCTTGTTGCTCTGTCACCACTATCCCTTCGATCTATGAACTGGTTCAGTGGTGGAGGTGCAAGTCCATTTAGGATCTTAAAAATGAGACGAGCATCTGCAAAGTGTTTGAAGCTGTTAAAATTAAATAACTTTGTACAAAATGTACTTTTGAACTATGTGGCAATGGTGGTAACGGAAGGGCTTTTGGTCAAGTTAATGTCTGCTTGTACAGTGATTCTATGGGTTTTAAAGTTGTCTGATTTGTCTGTGACCAGGTTGTCAAACAGTACGACTTAATGACTGTTGGTAGGGCGTTCCACATTTTGGTGGCATAGGAGCGAAAATAATTTAGTCCCTTGTTTGTGCCGAATCTGGGTTGTACATGGTTTGTTGGACTTCGTTTACATTAAGGAAGTATTTAGGTACATGGGTATCTTAGTGAAGTATTTAGACAGGTACATGGGTATCTTAGTGAAGTATTTAGACAGGTACATGGGTATCTTAGTGAAGTATTTAGACAGGTACATGGGTATCTTAGTGAAGTATTTAGACAGGTACATGGGTATCTTGGTGATGTGTCGAATCCATTGCAAGATGCTGTACTCTGTCGTCGACCCTAAGCCATTCCAGCCTGCCAAAGTGGGCAGGGGTGAGGTGGGGGTCATAACTTAACCTATGAAGAATCCTATGAACACTTTTAGAACATGCATATGGTCATTATGAGGATTATATCAATCATTGGATGCCCCAAAAATGACCTTTTGTAGATCTATTTTATTTACTAGTAGTATGCTGGTGAATGATACAATTCAGGCATTTAGCAGACTCTCTTAATCCAGAGCATGCTTACATTAAGCAATATCAAAGCATGGCAATGCATCACAAAGTAGTTGTCATGAAACATGCGTAAGCTAAGAACGTAACGGTGGAATATTTATATAATGAAAAACTATACATATAAACTATGCTATACTATAAAGTGCTAGGACTACATAAAATGCAATTCTAGTGCCGTCTACGTAACATGCTCTAAGTCGACAAAGTGCTCTCTACGGGGCTATGATTGTATTTTAGTGTCGTGCCACCTCTGTAGTGTGGGGTCACAACCCTACAGTCACTGGCAACTCGGACACTGATGGGACTGCGTCTTTCAAAAAGGTTTTGTATTCACGGAAAAGCGAAAGGCTATAGTCCATGGTCTCGGACGCGCTGCCGTCCACCTCCCATTATACAGGCTGACTAAAAAGCTGAATAACTCGATCTATATACGGAGGTGGTTTGGATAAAATCATACTGTAAAAGAATATGGACAAAGCGTTCCCCGGGTCTAACATGAACGTAAAATGAAGCCTGAAATCCCTGCACTGTAAATCGCCATCTTTCTAGATCCATTTTGGACCAGCTGGCCATTGGCTGGCTCCGTTTGGGTCCAGCTGGCCATTGGCTGCCCAGACAACGAGGCGGGACTTCCCCCCCTTCTTCTCCGTTGGTTTTTATTTTGACTCGAGTGGGAGGAGAAGACTCTTGAGTGGGAGGGGAATCCCGATCATAGACGGTAACGGTAGCCACGCCCCTCAGAACATACGCGACTTTATGGTCATTATTTTAATTAATGGGACCATAATTTTCCAAAAAGAATATTATGACATTAGAAATGAGACTTTAAACTAGTGACTGGAAGAAGAAAGTATTCATGACCATGTTTATTAAGGTAATACAGTCTAGGTGAAGTTGGGCCAAAATACATGGGCCTCTATGGAGCTATGGGGCTTTTTGGGTCCAGTCCAGCGCCACAACAGGCCATTATATGAACTACCGATTTCAAATGAGGCTTCACGAAATATCTGGCTGACTGCCCCCCTGGATAAAATGCGCAATGTTCGGAGGTCTTTGCTGATTTATCCGGTGGTTTAGATGGAAACATTGGCGCTTTCTAGAGCAAGGATGGCTTCATTTTAGCTTGCTAGCAAACACTGTTTATGTAGCATTAAAGATGGATGGCCAAAACAGGATGTGGGTCCAGCATGTGCAGCATTGAAATGGCCTCGGCAGTCTGAGGTTGGCTGTGTGTCCAGCAGGTGGCAGTATATGGGTTAATTACAGCCTTACTGGGGCCTCTACGGTGTTAATTACAAGCACTACTGGGAGACAAACACAACAAAGGTGTGGGGTTGGGTGGAGGGGTCCCCTTACTCACTTTTTCCTTTGTCGGGTGAGTACTGATGACTAGCTATAGGCTTTGTCCTAGAGAGGTTTTTAATGGTCCTAAATGTGCAGAGCGTGTCAGCCCCACAGACCGAAGCCTGGAGTAGGTTCCACAGAGGAGGTGCCTGGGACTTAAACGCCCTGCCTCCTATTGTCACTTTTGATATTTCTGGAACAGTAAGCATTGTTGCATTCTGTGAACGCACTCGTGTTCTGTTCAGGATTGTAGGGATCGATGCGTTCTTTGAGATATTGTGATGCCTGGTCGTTGAGAGCTTTGTATGTGAGGAGGAGGATTTAAAACTGTATTTAACCAGGAGCCAGTGATGGTTCTTATCACATGGTTCTGTATTTAACCAGGAGCCAGTGATGGTTCTGATCACATGGTTCTGTATTTAACCAGGAGCCAGTGATGGTTCTGATCACATGGTTCTGTATTTAACCAGGAGCCAGTGATGGTTCTGATCACATGGTTCTGTATTTAACCAGGAGCCAGTGATGGTTCTGATCACATGGTTCTGTATTTAACCAGGAGCCAGTGATGGTTCTGATCACATGGTTCTGTATTTAACCAGGAGCCAGTGATGGTTCTGATCACATGGTTCTCTGACCCCTAGTGTGGGGTTTCCTCAGCGTTGCTACAGAGGAGTTCCAAATCTTTTAGTATTCATTCATTCGTTCAGATCGTTAATGTAATAAATAAATCCATCCATTCATCCATCTTCATTTATGTATTTATTTATTACATTAACGACATCAACCCTAGAATCACTATTCTGACGGTTAGCAAAACAAATCAGATCTACAAGCTCACAAGCTAATGATTTTGGAGGTTTTGAAAATAGATGAAATCATGAAAAAAACGACATACTATAGATGGCCCATGTTTTCAGACCGCATGCCGTTTTTCATGATTTTGCAGGATTTGAGGAAAAAGTTGAAAATAATTAACCTGTAAATTACAACAACACAAACTAAGGCACTGGTGTGGTACTCCTGGTTTACCAGAACGGGGTTCAAGTCCCTGCAGTGCTCTGCTCAATTTGTTGTATCGTTTATTTAAATTTTCTGCTCATTGTGTTGCCTTTTCATAGATGATAACCCCAGGTTCCCTACTGTGTTTGAACTCCCTACAGTTTGGTTACCAAGTCTATTTATTACTCATGATTTATGTTCACTCCGAGACCATGGACTATATATAGCCTTTCGCTTTTCCCCGATTTCCCATTTTTTTCAAATCCTCAAAAATGTTGAAAAACGGCATGCTATAGTATGCCGTACGGTAGGGGCTATAGCCCATGTTCAAAAATGATGAAAAACGAGGTTAATTCTTTTTTTCAAAATATAAAAAAACGATGGGCTATAACCCATGTTTTTTTTTTTTTTAATTTTTTTTCAAATCCTCAAAAATGATGAAAAACTGCGTGCTATAGTATGCCATACGGTAGGGGCTATAGCCCATGTTCAAAAATGATGAAAAACGAGGTTATTTTTTTTTATTTAAAAAAACGATGGGCTATAACCCATGTTTTTTGAAATTTTGATTTTTTTACAAATCCTCAAAAATGTAGAAAAACGGCGTGCTATAGTATGCCGTACGGTAGGGGCTATAGCCCATGTTCAAAAATGATGAAATATGAGGTTAAAAAAAAATCAAAATTTCAAAAAACGATGGGCTATAACCCATGTTTTTTTAAATTTAGATTTTTTTTCAAATCCTCAAAAATGTAGAAAAACGGCGTGCTATAGTATGCCGTACGGTAGGGGCTATAGCCCATGTTCAAAAATGATGAAAAACAAGGTTACATTTTTTTTTTCAAATTTTCAAAAAACGATGGGGTATAACCCATGTTTTTTGAAATTTTGATTTTTTTTCAAATCCAAAAAAATGATGAAAAACGGCGTGCTATAGTATGACGTACGGTAGGGGCGCCCATGTTCAAAAATGATGAAAAACGAGGTTAAAAAAAATTCAACATTTCAAAAAACGATGGGCTATAACCCATGTTTTTTGAAAATTTGATTTTTTTTCAAATCCTCAAAAATGATGAAAAGAGTGCTATAGTATGACGTACGGTAGGGGCTATAGCCCATGTTCAAAAATGATGAAAAACGGCTTGCTATAGTATGCCGTACAGTATGGGCTATAGCCCATGGTCAAAAATGGGATAAAAAACGTCTAAAAATAGACGTCTAAAACACGTCTATTTTTAGACATTTTTATCCCATTTTTAGACGCTCGTCTAATAGCCCATACTGTACGGCATACTATAGCATGCCGTTTTTCATCATTTTTGAGGATTTGAAAAAAATGAAAAAATAAAGTAACCTCGTTTTTCATCATTTTTGACCATGGGCTATAGCCCATACCATACGGCATATTATTGCACGCCGTTTTTCATCATTTTTGAGGTTTTGAAAAAAATGGAAAAAAAAGCATAGGTTATAGCCCATCGTTTTTTGAAAAAAAAAAAAAAAAAAGTAACCTCGTTTTTCATCATTTTTGACCATGGGCTATAGCCCATACCATACGGCATATTATAGCACGCCGTTTTTCATCATTTTTGAGGTTTTGAAAAAATGAAAAAAAAAAAAAACATGGGTTATAGCCCATCGTTTTTTGAAAAAAAAAAAAAAAAAAGTAACCTCGTTTTTCATCATTTTTGACCATGGGCTATAGCCCATAACATACGGCATATTATAGCACGCCGTTTTTCATCATTTTTGAGGTTTTGAAAAAAAAGGAAAAAAAAAAAACATGGGTTATAGCCCATCGTTTTTTGAAAAAAGAAAAAAAAAAAAAGTAACCTCGTTTTTCATCATTTTTGACCATGGGATATAGCCCATACCATACGGCATATTATAGCACGCCGTTTTTCATCATTTTTGAGGTTTTGAAAAAAATGAAAAAAAAAAAAAAAAACATGGGTTATAGCCCATCGTTTTTTGAAAAAAAGAAAAAAAAAGTAACCTCGTTTTTCATCATTTTTGACCATGGGCTATAGCCCATACCATACGGCATATTATAGCACGCCGTTTTTCATCATTTTTGAGGTTTTGAAAAAAAAAAAAAAGGGTTATAGCCCATCGTTAAAAAAAAAAAAAAAAAAAAAAAGTAACCTCGTTTTTCATCATTTTTGACCATGGGCTATAGCCCATACCATACGGCATATTATAGCACGCCGTTTTTCATCATTTTTGAGGTTTTGAAAAAAATGAAAAAAACAAAAAAAACATGGGTTATACGGCATATTATAGCACGCCGTTTTTCATCATTTTTGAGGTTTTGAAAAAATGAAAAAAAAAAAAAACATGGGTTATAGCCCATCGTTTTTTGAAAAAAGAAAAAAAAAAAGTAACCTCGTTTTTCATCATTTTTGACCATGGGCTATAGCCCATACCATACGGCATATTATAGCACGCCGTTTTTCATCATTTTTGAGGTTTTGAAAAAATGAAAAAAAAAAAAAACATGGGTTATAGCCCATCGTTTTTTGAAAAAAGAAAAAAAAAAGTAACCTCGTTTTTCATCATTTTTGACCATGGGCTATAGCCCATAACATACGGCATATTATAGCACGCCGTTTTTCATCATTTTTGAGGTTTTGAAAAAAAAGGAAAAAAAAAAAACATGGGTTATAGCCCATCGTTTTTTGAAAAAAAGAAAAAAAAAGTAACCTCGTTTTTCATCATTTTTGACCATGGGCTATAGCCCATACCATACGGCATATTATAGCACGCAGTTTTTCATCATTTTTGAGGTTTTGAAAAAAATGAAAAAAATGAAAAAAACATGGGTTATAGCCCATCGTTTTTTGAAAAAAAAAAAAAAAAAAAAGTAACCTCGTTTTTCATCATTTTTGACCATGGGATATAGCCCATACCATACGGCATATTATAGCACGCCGTTTTTCCTCATTTTTGAGGTTTTGAAAAAAAAAAAAAAAAAAAAAAAAAACATGGGTTATAGCCCATCGTTTTTTGAAAAAAAAGAAAAAAAAAGGTAACCTCGTTTTTCATAATTTTTGACCATGGGCTATAGCCCATACCATACGGCATATTATAGCACGCCGTTTTTCATCATTTTTGAGGTTTTGAAAAAAAAAAAAAAAAAAAAAAACATGGGTTATAGCCCATCGTTTTTTGAAAAAAAAGAAAAAAAAAGTAACCTCGTTTTTCATAATTTTTGACCATGGGCTATAGCCCATACCATACGGCATATTATAGCACGCCGTTTTTCATCATTTTTGAGGTTTTGAAAAAAATGAAAAAAAAAAAAAACATGGGTTATAGCCCATCGTTTTTTGAAAAAAAAAAAAAAAAAAAGTAACCTCGTTTTTCATCATTTTTGACCATGGGCTATAGCCCATACCATACGGCATATTATAGCACGCCGTTTTTCATCATTTTTGAGGTTTTGAAAAAAATGAAAAAAAAAAAAAAAAACATGGGTTATAGCCCATCGTTTTTTGAAAAAGAAAAAAAAGTAACCTCGTTTTTCATCATTTTTGACCATGGGCTATAGCCCATAACATACGGCATATTATAGCACGCCGTTTTTCATCATTTTTGAGGTTTTTAAAAAAATGAAAAAAAAAAAAAAACATGGGTTATAGCCCATCGTTTGAAAAAAAAAAAAAAAAAAAAAAAAAGTAACCTCGTTTTTCATCATTTTTGACCATGGGATATAGCCCATACCATACGGCATATTATAGCACGCCGTTTTTCATCATTTTTGAGGTTTTGAAAAAAAAAAAAAAAAAAAAAAAACATGGGTTATAGTCCATCGTTTAAAAAAAAAAAGAAAAAAAAAGTAACCTCGTTTTTCATCATTTTTGACCATGGGCTATAGCCCATACCATACGGCATATTATAGCACGCCGTTTTTCATCATTTTTGAGGTTTTGAAAAAAATGAAAAAAATAAAAAAACATGGGTTATAGCCCATCGTTTTTTGAAAAAAAAAAAAAAAAAAAAGTAACCTCGTTTTTCATCATTTTTGACCATGGGATATAGCCCATACCATACGGCATATTATAGCACGCCGTTTTTCATCATTTTTGAGGTTTTAAAAAAAAAAAAAAAAAAAAAAAAAAAAACATGGGTTATAGCCCATCGTTTTTTGAAAAAAAAAAAAAAAAAAGTAACCTCGTTTTTCATAATTTTTGACCATGGGCTATAGCCCATACCATACGGCATATTATAGCACGCCGTTTTTCATCATTTTTGAGGTTTTGAAAAAAATGAAAAAAAAAAAAAAACATGGGTTATAGCCCATCGTTTTTTGAAAAAAAAGAAAAAAAAAAGTAACCTCGTTTTTCATAATTTTTGACCATGGGCTATAGCCCATACCATACGGCATATTATAGCACGCCGTTTTTCATCATTTTTGAGGTTTTGAAAAAAATGAAAAAAAAAAACAAAACATGGGTTATAGCCCATCGTTTAAAAAAAAAAAAAAAAAAAAAAAGTAACCTCGTTTTTCATCATTTTTGAGGTTTTGAAAAAAATGAAAAAAACAAAAAAAACATGGGTTATAGCCCATCGTTTTTTGAAAAAAAAAAAAAAAAAAAAGTAACCTCGTTTTTTATCATTTTTGACCATGGGATATAGCCCATACCATAAGGCATATTATAGCAAAAAAATTAAAAAAAAACAAAACATGGGTTATAGTCCATCGTTTTTTGAAAAAAAAAAAAAAAAAAGTAACCTCGTTTTTCATCATTTTTGACCATGGGCTATAACCCATACCATACGGCATATTATAGCACGCCGTTTTTCATCATTTTTGAGGTTTTGAAAAAAAAAAAAAAAAAAAAAACATGGGTTATAGCCCATCGTTTTTTGAAAAAAAAAAAAAAAAAAGTAACCTCGTTTTTCATCATTTTTGACCATGGGCTATAGCCCATAACATACGGCATATTATAGCACGCCGTTTTTCATCATTTTTGAGGTTTTGAAAAAAATGAAAAACAAAAAAACATGGGTTATAGCCCATCGTTTTTTGAAAAAAAAAAAAAAAAAAGTAACATCGTTTTTCATCATTTTTGACCATGGGCTATAGCCCATACCATACGGCATATTATAGCACGCTGTTTTTCATCATTTTTGAGGTTTTGAAAAAAAAAAAAAACATGGGTTATAGCCCATCGTTTTTTGAAAAAAAAAAAAAAAAAAGTAACCTCGTTTTTCATCATTTTTGACCATGGGCTATAGCCCATAACATACGGCATATTATAGCACGCCGTTTTTCATCATTTTTGAGGTTTTGAAAAAAATGAAAAAAAAAAAAAACATGGGTTATAGTCCATCGTTTTTTGAAAAAAAAAAAAAAAAAAGTAACCTCGTTTTTCATCATTTTTGACCATGGGCTATAGCCCATACCATACGGCATATTATAGCACGCCGTTTTTCATCATTTTTGAGGTTTTGAAAAAAATGAAAAAAAAAAAAAACATGGGTTATAGTCCATCGTTAAAAAAAAAAAAAAAAAAAAAAAAGTAACCTCGTTTTTCATCATTTTTGAGGTTTTGAAAAAAATGAAAAAAACAAAAAAAACATGGGTTATAGCCCATCGTTTTTTGAAAAAAAAAAAAAAAAAAAAGTAACCTCGTTTTTTATCATTTTTGACCATGGGATATAGCCCATACCATAAGGCATATTATAGCAAAAAAATTAAAAAAAAACAAAACATGGGTTATAGTCCATCGTTTTTTGAAAAAAAAAAAAAAAAAAGTAACCTCGTTTTTCATCATTTTTGACCATGGGCTATAACCCATACCATACGGCATATTATAGCACGCCGTTTTTCATCATTTTTGAGGTTTTGAAAAAAAGAAAAAAAAAAAAAACATGGGTTATAGTCCATCGTTTTTTGAAAAAAAAAAAAAAAGGAACCTCGTTTTTCATCATTTTTGACCATGGGCTATAGCCCATACCATACGGCATATTATAGCACGCCGTTTTTCATCATTTTTGAGGTTTTGAAAAAAAAAAAAAAAAAAAAAACATGGGTTATAGCCCATCGTTTTTTGAAAAAAAAAAAAAAAAAAGTAACCTCGTTTTTCATCATTTTTGACCATGGGCTATAGCCCATAACATACGGCATATTATAGCACGCCGTTTTTCATCATTTTTGAGGTTTTGAAAAAAATGAAAAAAAAAAAAACATGGGTTATAGCCCATCGTTTTTTGAAAAAAAAAAAAAAAAAAAGTAACATCGTTTTTCATCATTTTTGACCATGGGCTATAGCCCATACCATACGGCATATTATAGCACGCTGTTTTTCATCATTTTTGAGGTTTTGAAAAAAAAAAAAAACATGGGTTATAGCCCATCGTTTTTTGAAAAGAAAAAAAAAAAAAGTAACCTCGTTTTTCATCATTTTTGACCATGGGCTATAGCCCATAACATACGGCATATTATAGCACGCCGTTTTTCATCATTTTTGAGGTTTTGAAAAAAATGAAAAAAAAAAAAAAACATGGGTTATAGTCCATCGTTTTTTGAAAAAAAAAAAAAAAAAAGTAACCTCGTTTTTCATCATTTTTGACCATGGGCTATAGCCCATACCATACGGCATATTATAGCACGCCGTTTTTCATCATTTTTGAGGTTTTGAAAAAAATGAAAAAAAAAAAAAACATGGGTTATAGTCCATCGTTTTTTGAAAAAAAAAAAAAAAAAAGTAACCTCGTTTTTCATCATTTTTGACCATGGGCTATAGCCCATACCATACGGCATATTATAGCACGCCGTTTTTCATCATTTTTGAGGTTTTGAAAAAAATGAAAAAAAAAAAAAACATGGGTTATAGTCCATCGTTTTTTGAAAAAAAAAGTAACCTCGTTTTTCATCATTTTTGACCATGGGCTATAGCCCATACCATACGGCATATTATAGCACGCTGTTTTTCATCATTTTTGAGGTTTTGAAAAAAATTAAAAAAAAAAAAAACATGGGTTATAGCCCATCGTTTTTTGAAAAAAAAAAAAAAAAAAAGTAACCTCGTTTTTCATCATTTTTGACCATGGGCTATAGCCCATACCATACGGCATATTATAGCACGCCGTTTTTCATCATTTTTTAGGTTTTGAAAAAAATGAAAAAAAAAAAAAAACATGGGTTATAGCCCATCGTTTTTTGAAAAAAAAAGAAAAAAAAGTAACCTAGTTTTTCATCATTTTTGACCATGGGCTATAGCCCATACCATACGGCATATTATAGCACGCCGTTTTTTATCATTTTTGAGGTTTTGAAAAAACATGAAAAAAAAAAAAAAACATGGGTTATAGTCCATCGTTTTTTGAAAAAAATAATAAAAAAGGTAACCTCGTTTTTCATCATTTTTGACCATGGGCTATAGCCCATACCATACGGCATATTATAGCACGCCGTTTTTCATCATTTTTGAGGTTTTGAAAAAAAGGAAAAAAAAAAAAACATGGGTTATAGTCCATCGTTTTTTGAACAAAAAAAAAAAAAAAGTAACCTCGTTTTTCATCATTTTTGACCATGGGCTATAGCCCATACCATACGGCATATTATAGCACGCCGTTTTTCATCATTTTTGAGGTTTTGAAAAAAAAAAAAAAAAAAAAAAAAACATGGGTTATAGCCCATCGTTTTTTGAAAAAAAAAAAAAAAAAAGTAACCTCGTTTTTCATCATTTTTGACCATGGGCTATAGCCCATAACATACGGCATATTATAGCACGCCGTTTTTCATCATTTTTGAGGTTTTGAAAAAAATGAAAAAAAAAAAAAACATGGGTTATAGCCCATCGTTTTTTGAAAAAAAGAAAAAAAAAAAGTAACATCGTTTTTCATCATTTTTGACCATGGGCTATAGCCCATACCATACGGCATATTATAGCACGCTGTTTTTCATCATTTTTGAGGTTTTGAAAAAAAAAAAAACCATGGGTTATAGCCCATCGTTTTTTGAAAAAGAAAAAAAAAAAAAGTAACCTCGTTTTTCATCATTTTTGACCATGGGCTATAGCCCATAACATACGGCATATTATAGCACGCCGTTTTTCATCATTTTTGAGGTTTTGAAAAAAATGAAAAAAAAAAAAAACATGGGTTATAGTCCATCGTTTTTTGAAAAAAAAAAAAAAAAAGTAACCTCGTTTTTCATCATTTTTGACCATGGGCTATAGCCCATACCATACGGCATATTATAGCACGCTGTTTTTCATCATTTTTGAGGTTTTGAAAAAAATTAAAAAAAAAAAAAACATGGGTTATAGCCCATCGTTTTTTGAAAAAAAAAAAAAAAAAAAGTAACCTCGTTTTTCATCATTTTTGACCATGGGCTATAGCCCATACCATACGGCATATTATAGCACGCCGTTTTTCATCATTTTTTAGGTTTTGAAAAAAATGAAAAAAAAAAAAAAACATGGGTTATAGCCCATCGTTTTTTGAAAAAAAAAGAAAAAAAAGTAACCTAGTTTTTCATCATTTTTGACCATGGGCTATAGCCCATACCATACGGCATATTATAGCACGCCGTTTTTTATCATTTTTGAGGTTTTGAAAAAACATGAAAAAAAAAAAAAAACATGGGTTATAGTCCATCGTTTTTTGAAAAAAATAAAAAAAAAGGTAACCTCGTTTTTCATCATTTTTGACCATGGGCTATAGCCCATACCATACGGCATATTATAGCACGCCGTTTTTCATCATTTTTGAGGTTTTGAAAAAAAGGAAAAAAAAAAAAACATGGGTTATAGTCCATCGTTTTTTGAACAAAAAAAAAAAAAAAGTAACCTCGTTTTTCATCATTTTTGACCATGGGCTATAGCCCATACCATACGGCATATTATAGCACGCCGTTTTTCATCATTTTTGAGGTTTTGAAAAAAAAAAAAAAAAAAAAAAACATGGGTTATAGCCCATCGTTTTTTGAAAAAAAAAAAAAAAAAAGTAACCTCGTTTTTCATCATTTTTGACCATGGGCTATAGCCCATAACATACGGCATATTATAGCACGCCGTTTTTCATCATTTTTGAGGTTTTGAAAAAAATGAAAAAAAAAAAAACATGGGTTATAGTCCATCGTTTTTTGAACAAAAAAAAAAAAAAAGTAACCTCGTTTTTCATCATTTTTGACCATGGGCTATAGCCCATACCATACGGCATATTATAGCACGCCGTTTTTCATCATTTTTGAGGTTTTGAAAAAAAAAAAAAAAAAAAAAACATGGGTTATAGCCCATCGTTTTTTGAAAAAAAAAAAAAAATAAGTAACATCGTTTTTCATCATTTTTGACCATGGGCTATAGCCCATACCATACGGCATATTATAGCACGCTGTTTTTCATCATTTTTGAGGTTTTGAAAAAAAAAAAAACCATGGGTTATAGCCCATCGTTTTTTGAAAAAGAAAAAAAAAAAAAGTAACCTCGTTTTTCATCATTTTTGACCATGGGCTATAGCCCATAACATACGGCATATTATAGCACGCCGTTTTTCATCATTTTTGAGGTTTTGAAAAAAAAAAAAAAAAAAAAAAACATGGGTTATAGCCCATCGTTAAAAAAAAAAAAAAAAAAAAAAAGTAACCTCGTTTTTCATCATTTTTGACCATGGGCTATAGCCCATAACATACGGCATATTATAGCACGCCGTTTTTCATCATTTTTGAGGTTTTGAAAAAAATGAAAAAAAAAAAAACATGGGTTATAGTCCATCGTTTTTTGAAAAAAAAAAAAAAAAAAGTAACCTCGTTTTTCATCATTTTTGACCATGGGCTATAGCCCATACCATACGGCATATTATAGCACGCCGTTTTTCATCATTTTTGAGGTTTTGAAAAAAATGAAAAAAAAAAAAAACATGGGTTATAGTCCATCGTTAAAAAAATAAAATAAAAAAAAAAGTAACCTCGTTTTTCATCATTTTTGACCATGGGCTATAGCCCATACCATACGGCATATTATAGCACGCCGTTTTTCATCATTTTTGAGGTTTTGAAAAAAAAAAACAAAAAAAAAACATGGGTTATAGCCCATCGTTTTTTGAAAAAAAAAAAAAAAAAAGTAACCTCGTTTTTCATCATTTTTGACCATGGGCTATAGCCCATAACATACGGCATATTATAGCACGCCGTTTTTCATCATTTTTGAGGTTTTGAAAAAAATGAAAAAAAAAAAAAACATGGGTTATAGCCCATCGTTTTTTGAAAAAAAAAAAAAAAAAAGTAACATCGTTTTTCATCATTTTTGACCATGGGCTATAGCCCATACCATACGGCATATTATAGCACGCTGTTTTTCATCATTTTTGAGGTTTTGAAAAAAAAAAAAAACATGGGTTATAGCCCATCGTTTTTTGAAAAAAAAAAAAAAAAAAGTAACCTCGTTTTTCATCATTTTTGACCATGGGCTATAGCCCATAACATACGGCATATTATAGCACGCCGTTTTTCATCATTTTTGAGGTTTTGAAAAAAATGAAAAAAAAAAAAAACATGGGTTATAGCCCATCGTTTAAAAAAAAAAAAAAAAAAAAAGTAACCTCGTTTTTCATCATTTTTGACCATGGGCTATAGCCCATAACATACGGCATATTATAGCACGCCGTTTTTCATCATTTTTGAGGTTTTGAAAAAAATGAAAAAAAAAAAAAACATGGGTTATAGTCCATCGTTTTTTGAAAAAAAGAAAAGAAAAAAGTAACCTCGTTTTTCATCATTTTTGACCATGGGCTATAGCCCATACCATACGGCATATTATAGCACGCCGTTTTTCATCATTTTTGAGGTTTTGAAAAAAATGAAAAAAAAAAAAAACATGGGTTATAGTCCATCGTTAAAAAAAAAAAAAAAAAAAAAAGTAACCTCGTTTTTCATCATTTTTGACCATGGGCTATAGCCCATACCATACGGCATATTATAGCACGCTGTTTTTCATCATTTTTGAGGTTTTGAAAAAAATGAAAAAAAAAAAAACATGGGTTATAGCCCATCGTTTTTTGAAAAAAAAAAAAAAAAAAAGTAACCTCGTTGTTCATCATTTTTGACCATGGGCTATAGCCCATAACATACGGCATATTATAGCACGCCGTTTTTCATCATTTTTGAGGTTTTGAAAAAAATGGAAAAAAAAAAAAACATGGGTTATAGTCCATCGTTTTTTGAAAAAAAAAAAAAAAAAAGTAACCTCGTTTTTCATCATTTTTGACCATGGGCTATAGCCCATACCATACGGCATATTATAGCACGCCGTTTTTCATCATTTTTGAGGTTTTGAAAAAAAAAAAAAAAAAAAAAACATGGGTTATAGCCCATCGTTTTTTGAAAAAAAAAAAAAAAAAAGTAACATCGTTTTTCATCATTTTTGACCATGGGCTATAGCCCATACCATACGGCATATTATAGCACGCTGTTTTTCATCATTTTTGAGGTTTTGAAAAAAAAAAAAACCATGGGTTATAGCCCATCGTTTTTTGAAAAAAAAAAAAAAAAAAGTAACCTCGTTTTTCATCATTTTTGACCATGGGCTATAGCCCATAACATACGGCATATTATAGCACGCCGTTTTTCATCATTTTTGAGGTTTTGAAAAAAAACAAACAAAAAAAAAACATGGGTTATAGCCCATCGTTTAAAAAAAAAAAAAAAAAAAAAAGTAACCTCGTTTTTCATCATTTTTGACCATGGGCTATAGCCCATAACATACGGCATATTATAGCACGCCGTTTTTCATCATTTTTGAGGTTTTGAAAAAAATGAAAAAAAAAAAAAACATGGGTTATAGTCCATCGTTTTTTGAAAAAAAAAAAAAAAAAAGTAACCTCGTTTTTCATCATTTTTGACCATGGGCTATAGCCCATACCATACGGCATATTATAGCACGCCGTTTTTCATCATTTTTGAGGTTTTGAAAAAAATGAAAAAAAAAAAAAACATGGGTTATAGTCCATCGTTAAAAAAATAAAATAAAAAAAAAAGTAACCTCGTTTTTCATCATTTTTGACCATGGGCTATAGCCCATACCATACGGCATATTATAGCACGCCGTTTTTCATCATTTTTGAGGTTTTGAAAAAAAAAAACAAAAAAAAAACATGGGTTATAGCCCATCGTTTTTTGAAAAAAAAAAAAAAAAAAGTAACCTCGTTTTTCATCATTTTTGACCATGGGCTATAGCCCATAACATACGGCATATTATAGCACGCCGTTTTTCATCATTTTTGAGGTTTTGAAAAAAATGAAAAAAAAAAAAAACATGGGTTATAGCCCATCGTTTTTTGAAAAAAAAAAAAAAAAAAGTAACATCGTTTTTCATCATTTTTGACCATGGGCTATAGCCCATACCATACGGCATATTATAGCACGCTGTTTTTCATCATTTTTGAGGTTTTGAAAAAAAAAAAAAACATGGGTTATAGCCCATCGTTTTTTGAAAAAAAAAAAAAAAAAAGTAACCTCGTTTTTCATCATTTTTGACCATGGGCTATAGCCCATAACATACGGCATATTATAGCACGCCGTTTTTCATCATTTTTGAGGTTTTGAAAAAAATGAAAAAAAAAAAAAACATGGGTTATAGCCCATCGTTTAAAAAAAAAAAAAAAAAAAAAAGTAACCTCGTTTTTCATCATTTTTGACCATGGGCTATAGCCCATACCATACGGCATATTATAGCACGCCGTTTTTCATCATTTTTGAGGTTTTGAAAAAAATGAAAAAAAAAAAAAACATGGGTTATAGTCCATCGTTAAAAAAAAAAATAAAAAAAAAAAGTAACCTCGTTTTTCATCATTTTTGACCATGGGCTATAGCCCATACCATACGGCATATTATAGCACGCTGTTTTTCATCATTTTTGAGGTTTTGAAAAAAATGAAAAAAAAAAAAACATGGGTTATAGCCCATCGTTTTTTGAAAAAAAAAAAAAAAAAAAGTAACCTCGTTGTTCATCATTTTTGACCATGGGCTATAGCCCATAACATACGGCATATTATAGCACGCCGTTTTTCATCTTTTTGAGGTTTTGAAAAAAATGGAAAAAAAAAAAAACATGGGTTATAGTCCATCGTTTTTTGAAAAAAAAAAAAAAAAAAGTAACCTCGTTTTTCATCATTTTTGACCATGGGCTATAGCCCATACCATACGGCATATTATAGCACGCCGTTTTTCATCATTTTTGAGGTTTTGACAAAAATGAAAAAAAAAAAAAACATGGGTTATAGTCCATCGTTTAAAAAAAAAAAAAAAAAAAAAAGTAACCTCGTTTTTCATCATTTTTGACCATGGGCTATAGCCCATACCATACGGCATATTATAGCACGCCGTTTTTCATCATTTTTGAGGTTTTGAAAAAAATGAAAAAAAAAAAAAACATGGGTTATAGTCCATCGTTTTTTGAAAAAAAAAAAAAAAAAAGTAACCTCGTTTTTCATCATTTTTGACCATGGGCTATAGCCCATACCATACGGCATATTATAGCACGCCGTTTTTCATCATTTTTGAGGTTTTGAAAAAAATGAAAAAAAAAAAAAACATGGGTTATAGTCCATCGTTAAAAAAAAAAAAAAAAAAAAAAAGTAACCTCGTTTTTCATCATTTTTGACCATGGGCTATAGCCCATACCATACGGCATATTATAGCACGCTGTTTTTCATCATTTTTGAGGTTTTGAAAAAAAAAAAAAAAAAAAAAACATGGGTTATAGTCCATCGTTTTTTGAAAAAAAAAAAAAAAAAAGTAACCTCGTTTTTCATCATTTTTGACCATGGGCTATAGCCCATACCATACGGCATATTATAGCACGCCGTTTTTCATCATTTTTGAGGTTTTGAAAAAAAAAAAAAAAAAAAAAAACATGGGTTATAGTCCATCGTTAAAAAAAAAAAAAAAAAAAAAAGTAACCTCGTTTTTCATCATTTTTGACCATGGGCTATAGCCCATACCATACGGCATATTATAGCACGCTGTTTTTCATCATTTTTGAGGTTTTGAAAAAAATGAAAAAAAAAAAAACATGGGTTATAGCCCATCGTTTTTTGAAAAAAAAAAAAAAAAAAAGTAACCTCGTTTTTCATCATTTTTGACCATGGGCTATAGCCCATAACATACGGCATATTATATCACGCCGTTTTTCATCATTTTTGAGGTTTTGAAAAAAATGAAAAAAAAACAAAACATGGGTTATAGTCCATCGTTTTTTGAAAAAAAAAAAAAAAAAAGTAACCTCGTTTTTCATCATTTTTGACCATGGGCTATAGCCCATACCATACGGCATATTATAGCACGCCGTTTTTCATCATTTTTGAGGTTTTGAAAAAAATGAAAAAAAAAAAAAACATGGGTTATAGCCCATCGTTTTTTGAAAAAAAAATAAAATAAAGTAACCTCGTTTTTCATCATTTTTGACCATGGGCTATAGCCCATAACATACGGCATATTATAGCACGCCGTTTTTCATCATTTTTGAGGTTTTGAAAAAAATGAAAAAAAAAAAAAACATGGGTTATAGTCCATCGTTTTTTGAAAAAAAAAAAAAAAAAAGTAACCTCGTTTTTCATCATTTTTGACCATGGGCTATAGCCCATACCATACGGCATATTATAGCACGCCGTTTTTCATCATTTTTGAGGTTTTGAAAAAAATGAAAAAAAAAAAAAACATGGGTTATAGTCCATCGTTAAAAAAAAAAAAAAAAAAAAAAGTAACCTCGTTTTTCATCATTTTTGACCATGGGCTATAGCCCATACCATACGGCATATTATAGCACGCTGTTTTTCATCATTTTTGAGGTTTTGAAAAAAATGAAAAAAAAAAAAACATGGGTTATAGTCCATCGTTTTTTGAAAAAAAAAAAAAAAAAAGTAACCTCGTTTTTCATCATTTTTGACCATGGGCTATAGCCCATACCATACGGCATATTATAGCACGCCGTTTTTCATCATTTTTGAGGTTTTGAAAAAAAAAAAAAAAAAAAAAAACATGGGTTATAGTCCATCGTTAAAAAAAAAAAAAAAAAAAAAAAGTAACCTCGTTTTTCATCATTTTTGACCATGGGCTATAGCCCATACCATACGGCATATTATAGCACGCTGTTTTTCATCATTTTTGAGGTTTTGAAAAAAATGAAAAAAAAAAAAACATGGGTTATAGCCCATCGTTTTTTGAAAAAAAAAAAAAAAAAAGTAACCTCGTTTTTCATCATTTTTGACCATGGGCTATAGCCCATAACATACGGCATATTATATCACGCCGTTTTTCATCATTTTTGAGGTTTTGAAAAAAATGAAAAAAAAAAAAAACATGGGTTATAGTCCATCGTTTAAAAAACAAAAAAAAAAAAAAAAAGTAACCTCGTTTTTCATCATTTTTGACCATGGGCTATAGCCCATAACATACGGCATATTATAGCACGCCGTTTTTCATCATTTTTGAGGTTTTGAAAAAAATGAAAAAAAAAAAAAACATGGGTTATAGTCCATCGTTTTTTGAAAAAAAAAAAAAAAAAAGTAACCTCGTTTTTCATCATTTTTGACCATGGGCTATAGCCCATACCATACGGCATATTATAGCACGCCGTTTTTCATCATTTTTGAGGTTTTGAAAAAAATGAAAAAAAAAAAAAACATGGGTTATAGTCCATCGTTAAAAAAAAAAAAAAAAAAAAAAGTAACCTCGTTTTTCATCATTTTTGACCATGGGCTATAGCCCATACCATACGGCATATTATAGCACGCTGTTTTTCATCATTTTTGAGGTTTTGAAAAAAATGAAAAAAAAAAAAACATGGGTTATAGTCCATCGTTTTTTGAAAAAAAAAACAAAAAAAAAGTAACCTCGTTTTTCATCATTTTTGACCATGGGCTATAGCCCATACCATACGGCATATTATAGCACGCCGTTTTTCATCATTTTTGAGGTTTTGAAAAAAAAAAAAAAAAAAAAAAACATGGGTTATAGTCCATCGTTAAAAAAAAAAAAAAAAAAAAAAAGTAACCTCGTTTTTCATCATTTTTGACCATGGGCTATAGCCCATACCATACGGCATATTATAGCACGCTGTTTTTCATCATTTTTGAGGTTTTGAAAAAAATGAAAAAAAAAAAAACATGGGTTATAGCCCATCGTTTTTTGAAAAAAAAAAAAAAAAAAGTAACCTCGTTTTTCATCATTTTTGACCATGGGCTATAGCCCATAACATACGGCATATTATATCACGCCGTTTTTCATCATTTTTGAGGTTTTGAAAAAAATGAAAAAAAAAAAAAACATGGGTTATAGTCCATCGTTTTTTGAAAAAAAAAAAAAAAAAAGTAACCTCGTTTTTCATCATTTTTGACCATGGGCTATAGCCCATACCATACGGCATATTATAGCACGCCGTTTTTCATCATTTTTGAGGTTTTGAAAAAAATGAAAAAAAAAAAAAACATGGGTTATAGTCCATCGTTAAAAAAAAAAAAAAAAAAAAAAGTAACCTCGTTTTTCATCATTTTTGACCATGGGCTATAGCCCATACCATACGGCATATTATAGCACGCTGTTTTTCATCATTTTTGAGGTTTTGAAAAAAATGAAAAAAAAAAAAACATGGGTTATAGCCCATCGTTTTTTGAAAATAAAATAAAATAAAGTAACCTCGTTTTTCATCATTTTTGACCATGGGCTATAGCCCATAACATACGGCATATTATAGCACGCCGTTTTTCATCATTTTTGAGGTTTTGAAAAAAATGAAAAAAAAAAAAAACATGGGTTATAGTCCATCGTTTTTTGAAAAAAAAAAAAAAAAAAAGTAACCTCGTTTTTCATCATTTTTGACCATGGGCTATAGCCCATAACATACGGCATATTATAGCACGCCGTTTTTCATCATTTTTGAGGTTTTGAAAAAAATGAAAAAAAAAAAAAACATGGGTTATAGTCCATCGTTTTTTGAAAAAAAAAAAAAAAAAAAGTAACCTCGTTTTTCATCATTTTTGACCATGGGCTATAGCCCATAACATACGGCATATTATAGCACGCCGTTTTTCATCATTTTTGAGGTTTTGAAAAAAATGAAACAAAAAAAAAACATGGGTTATAGTCCATCGTTTTTTGAAAAAAAAAAAAAAAAAAGTAACCTCGTTTTTCATCATTTTTGACCATGGGCTATAGCCCATACCATACGGCATATTATAGCACGCCGTTTTTCATCATTTTTGAGGTTTTGAAAAAAATGAAAAAAAAAAAAAACATGGGTTATAGTCCATCGTTAAAAAAAAAAAAAAAAAAAAAAAGTAACCTCGTTTTTCATCATTTTGACCATGGGCTATAGCCCATACCATACGGCATATTATAGCACGCCGTTTTTCATCATTTTTGAGGTTTTGAAAAAAATGAAAAAAAAAAAAAACATGGGTTATAGTCCATCGTTTTTTGAAAAAAAAAAAAAAAAAAGTAACCTCGTTTTTCATCATTTTTGACCATGGGCTATAGCCCATACCATACGGCATATTATAGCACGCCGTTTTTCATCATTTTTGAGGTTTTGAAAAAAATGAAAAAAAAAAAAAACATGGGTTATAGTCCATCGTTAAAAAAAAAAAAAAAAAAAAAAGTAACCTAGTTTTTCATCATTTTTGACCATGGGCTATAGCCCATACCATACGGCATATTATAGCACGCTGTTTTTCATCATTTTTGAGGTTTTGAAAAAAATGGAAAAAAAAAAAACATGGGTTATAGCCCATCGTTTTTTGAAAAAAAAAAAAAAAAAAGTAACCTCGTTTTTCATCATTTTTGACCATGGGCTATAGCCCATAACATACGGCATATTATAGCACGCCGTTTTTCATCATTTTTTAGGTTTTGAAAAAAATGAAAAAAAAAAAAAACATGGGTTATATAGTCCATCGTTTTTTGAAAAAAAAAAAAAAAAAAAGTAACCTCGTTTTTCATCATTTTTGACCATGGGCTATAGCCCATACCATACGGCATATTATAGCACGCCGTTTTTCATCATTTTTGAGGTTTTGAAAAAAATGAAAAAAAAAAAAAACATGGGTTATAGTCCATCGTTAAAAAAAAAAAAAAAAAAAAAAAGTAACCTCGTTTTTCATCATTTTGACCATGGGCTATAGCCCATACCATACGGCATATTATAGCACGCCGTTTTTCATCATTTTTGAGGTTTTGAAAAAAATGAAAAAAAAAAAAAACATGGGTTATAGTCCATCGTTTTTTGAAAAAAAAAAAAAAAAAAGTAACCTCGTTTTTCATCATTTTTGACCATGGGCTATAGCCCATACCATACGGCATATTATAGCACGCCGTTTTTCATCATTTTTGAGGTTTTGAAAAAAAAGAAAAAAAAAAAAAACATGGGTTATAGTCCATCGTTAAAAAAAAAAAAAAAAAAAAAAGTAACCTAGTTTTTCATCATTTTTGACCATGGGCTATAGCCCATACCATACGGCATATTATAGCACGCTGTTTTTCATCATTTTTGAGGTTTTGAAAAAAATGAAAAAAAAAAAAACATGGGTTATAGCCCATCGTTTTTTGAAAAAAAAAAAAAAAAAAGTAACCTCGTTTTTCATCATTTTTGACCATGGGCTATAGCCCATAACATACGGCATATTATAGCACGCCGTTTTTCATCATTTTTGAGGTTTTGAAAAAAATGAAAAAAAAAAAAAACATGGGTTATAGTCCATCGTTTTTTGAAAAAAATAAATAAAAAAGTAACCTCGTTTTTCATCATTTTTGACCATGGGCTATAGCCCATACCATACGGCATATTATAGCACGCCGTTTTTCATCATTTTTGAGGTTTTGAAAAAAATGAAAAAAAAAAAAAACATGGGTTATAGTCCATCGTTAAAAAAAAAAAAAAAAAAAAAAGTAACCTCGTTTTTCATCATTTTTGACCATGGGCTATAGCCCATACCATACGGCATATTATAGCACGCTGTTTTTCATCATTTTTGAGGTTTTGAAAAAAATGAAAAAAAAAAAAACATGGGTTATAGCCCATCGTTTTTTGAAAAAATAAATAAATAAAGTAACCTCGTTTTTCATCATTTTTGACCATGGGCTATAGCCCATAACATACGGCATATTATAGCACGCCGTTTTTCATCATTTTTGAGGTTTTGAAAAAAATGAAAAAAAAAAAAAACATGGGTTATAGTCCATCGTTAAAAAAAAAAAAAAAAAAAAAGTAACCTCGTTTTTCATCATTTTTGACCATGGGCTATAGCCCATACCATACGGCATATTATAGCACGCTGTTTTTCATCATTTTTGAGGTTTTGAAAAAAATGAAAAAAAAAAAAACATGGGTTATAGCCCATCGTTTTTTGAAAAAAAAAAAAAAAAAAGTAACCTCGTTTTTCATCATTTTTGACCATGGGCTATAGCCCATAACATACGGCATATTATATCACGCCGTTTTTCATCATTTTTGAGGTTTTGAAAAAAATGAAAAAAAAAAAAAACATGGGTTATAGTCCATCGTTTTTTGAAAAAAAAAAAAAAAAAGTAACCTCGTTTTTCATCATTTTTGACCATGGGCTATAGCCCATACCATACGGCATATTATAGCACGCCGTTTTTCATCATTTTTGAGGTTTTGAAAAAAATGAAAAAAAAAAAAAACATGGGTTATAGTCCATCGTTAAAAAAAAAAAAAAAAAAAAAGTAACCTCGTTTTTCATCATTTTTGACCATGGGCTATAGCCCATACCATACGGCATATTATAGCACGCTGTTTTTCATCATTTTTGAGGTTTTGAAAAAAATGAAAAAAAAAAAAACATGGGTTATAGCCCATCGTTTTTTGAAAAAAAAATAAAATAAAGTAACCTCGTTTTTCATCATTTTTGACCATGGGCTATAGCCCATAACATACGGCATATTATATCACGCCGTTTTTCATCATTTTTGAGGTTTTGAAAAAAATGAAAAAAAAAAAAAACATGGGTTATAGTCCATCGTTTTTTGAAAAAAAAAAAAAAAAAAGTAACCTCGTTTTTCATCATTTTTGACCATGGGCTATAGCCCATACCATACGGCATATTATAGCACGCCGTTTTTCATCATTTTTGAGGTTTTGAAAAAAATGAAAAAAAAAAAAAACATGGGTTATAGTCCATCGTTAAAAAAAAAAAAAAAAAAAGTAACCTCGTTTTTCATCATTTTTGACCATGGGCTATAGCCCATACCATACGGCATATTATAGCACGCCGTTTTTCATCATTTTTGAGGTTTTGAAAAAAAAAAAAAAAAAAAAAAACATGGGTTATAGTCCATCGTTAAAAAAAAAAAAAAAAAAAAAAGTAACCTCGTTTTTCATCATTTTTGACCATGGGCTATAGCCCATACCATACGGCATATTATAGCACGCTGTTTTTCATCATTTTTGAGGTTTTGAAAAAAATAAAAAATAAAAAAAACATGGGTTATAGCCCATCGTTTTTTGAAAAAAAAAAAAAAAAAGTAACCTCGTTTTTCATCATTTTTGACCATGGGCTATAGCCCATAACATACGGCATATTATATCACGCCGTTTTTCATCATTTTTGAGGTTTTGAAAAAAATGAAAAAAAAAAAAAACATGGGTTATAGTCCATCGTTTTTTGAAAAAAAAAAAAAAAAAAGTAACCTCGTTTTTCATCATTTTTGACCATGGGCTATAGCCCATACCATACGGCATATTATAGCACGCCGTTTTTCATCATTTTTGAGGTTTTGAAAAAAATGAAAAAAAAAAAAAACATGGGTTATAGTCCATCGTTTTTTGAAAAAAAAAAAAAAAAAGTAACCTCGTTTTTCATCATTTTTGACCATGGGCTATAGCCCATACCATACGGCATATTATAGCACGCCGTTTTTCATCATTTTTGAGGTTTTGAAAAAAAAGAAAAAAAAAAAAAACATGGGTTATAGTCCATCGTTAAAAAAAAAAAAAAAAAAAAAAGTAACCTAGTTTTTCATCATTTTTGACCATGGGCTATAGCCCATACCATACGGCATATTATAGCACGCTGTTTTTCATCATTTTTGAGGTTTTGAAAAAAATGAAAAAAAAAAAAACATGGGTTATAGCCCATCGTTTTTTGAAAAAAAAAAAAAAAAAAGTAACCTCGTTTTTCATCATTTTTGACCATGGGCTATAGCCCATAACATACGGCATATTATAGCACGCCGTTTTTCATCATTTTTTAGGTTTTGAAAAAAATGAAAAAAAAAAAAAACATGGGTTATAGTCCATCGTTTTTTGAAAATAAAAATAAAAAAAAGTAACCTCGTTTTTCATCATTTTTGACCATGGGCTATAGCCCATAACATACGGCATATTATAGCACGCCGTTTTTCATCATTTTTGAGGTTTTGAAAAAAATAAAAAATAAAAAAAACATGGGTTATAGTCCATCGTTTTTTGAAAAAAAAAAAAAAAAAAGTAACCTCGTTTTTCATCATTTTTGACCATGGGCTATAGCCCATACCATACGGCATATTATAGCACGCCGTTTTTCATCATTTTTGAGGTTTTGAAAAAAATGAAAAAAAAAAAAAACATGGGTTATAGTCCATCGTTTTTTGAAAAAAAAAAAAAAAGAAAAGTAACCTCGTTTTTCATCATTTTTGACCATGGGCTATAGCCCATACCATACGGCATATTATAGCACGCTGTTTTTCATCATTTTTGAGGTTTTGAAAAAAATGAAAAAAAAAAAAACATGGGTTATAGTCCATCGTTTTTTGAAAAAAAAAAAAAAAAAAAGTAACCTCGTTTTTCATCATTTTTGACCATGGGCTATAGCCCATACCATACGGCATATTATAGCACGCCGTTTTTCATCATTTTTGAGGTTTTGAAAAAAAAAAAAAAAAAAAAAAACATGGGTTATAGTCCATCGTTAAAAAAAAAAAAAAAAAAAAAAAGTAACCTCGTTTTTCATCATTTTTGACCATGGGCTATAGCCCATACCATACGGCATATTATAGCACGCTGTTTTTCATCATTTTTGAGGTTTTGAAAAAAATGAAAAAAAAAAAAAACATGGGTTATAGCCCATCGTTTTTTGAAAAAAAAAAAAAAAAAAGTAACCTCGTTTTTCATCATTTTTGACCATGGGCTATAGCCCATAACATACGGCATATTATAGCACGCCGTCTTTCATCATTTTTGAGGTTTTGAAAAAAATGAAAAAAAAAAAAAACATGGGTTATAGTCCATCGTTTTTTGAAAAAAAAAAAAAAAAAAAGTAACCTCGTTTTTCATCATTTTTGACCATGGGCTATAGCCCATACCATACGGCATATTATAGCACGCCGTTTTTCATCATTTTTGAGGTTTTGAAAAAAATGAAAAAAAAAAAAAACATGGGTTATAGTCCATCGTTAAAAAAAAAAAAAAAAAAAAAAAGTAACCTCGTTTTTCATCATTTTTGACCATGGGCTATAGCCCATACCATACGGCATATTATAGCACGCTGTTTTTCATCATTTTTGAGGTTTTGAAAAAAATGAAAAAAAAAAAAACATGGGTTATAGTCCATCGTTTTTTGAAAAAAAAAAAAAAAAAAAGTAACCTCGTTTTTCATCATTTTTGACCATGGGCTATAGCCCATACCATACGGCATATTATAGCACGCCGTTTTTCATCATTTTTGAGGTTTTGAAAAAAAAAAAAAAAAAAAAAACATGGGTTATAGTCCATCGTTAAAAAAAAAAAAAAAAAAAAAAAGTAACCTCGTTTTTCATCATTTTTGACCATGGGCTATAGCCCATACCATACGGCATATTATAGCACGCTGTTTTTCATCATTTTTGAGGTTTTGAAAAAAATGAAAAAAAAAAAAACATGGGTTATAGCCCATCGTTTTTTGAAAAAAAAAAAAAAAAAAGTAACCTCGTTTTTCAGCATTTTTGACCATGGGCTATAGCCCATAACATACGGCATATTATAGCACGCCGTTTTTCATCATTTTTGAGGTTTTGAAAAAAATGAAAAAAAAAAAAAACATGGGTTATAGCCCATCGTTTTTTGAAAAAAAAAAAAAAAAAAGTAACCTCGTTTTTCATCATTTTTGACCATGGGCTATAGCCCATAACATACGGCATATTATAGCACGCCGTTTTTCATCATTTTTGAGGTTTTGAAAAAAATGAAAAAAAAAAAAAACATGGGTTATAGTCCATCGTTAAAAAAAAAAAAAAAAAAGAAAAGTAACCTCGTTTTTCATCATTTTTGACCATGGGCTATAGCCCATACCATACGGCATATTATAGCACGCTGTTTTTCATCATTTTTGAGGTTTTGAAAAAAATGGAAAAAAAAAAAACATGGGTTATAGTCCATCGTTTTTTGAAAAGAAAAAAAAAAAAAAGTAACCTCGTTTTTCATCATTTTTGACCATGGGCTATAGCCCATACCATACGGCATATTATAGCACGCCGTTTTTCATCATTTTTGAGGTTTTGAAAAAAAAAAAAAAAAAAAAAAACATGGGTTATAGTCCATCGTTAAAAAAAAAAAAAAAAAAAAAAAGTAACCTCGTTTTTCATCATTTTTGACCATGGGCTATAGCCCATAACATACGGCATATTATAGCACGCCGTTTTTCATCATTTTTGAGGTTTTGAAAAAAATGAAAAAAAAAAAAAACATGGGTTATAGTCCATCGTTTAAAAAAAAAAAAAAAAAAAAAGTAACCTCGTTTTTCATCATTTTTGACCATGGGCTATAGCCCATACCATACGGCATATTATAGCACGCCGTTTTTCATCATTTTTGAGGTTTTGAAAAAAATGAAAAAAAAAAAAAACATGGGTTATAGTCCATCGTTAAAAAAAAAAAAAAAAAGAAAAGTAACCTCGTTTTTCATCATTTTTGACCATGGGCTATAGCCCATACCATACGGCATATTATAGCACGCTGTTTTTCATCATTTTTGAGGTTTTGAAAAAAATGAAAAAAAAAAAAACATGGGTTATAGTCCATCGTTTTTTGAAAAGAAAAAAAAAAAAAAGTAACCTCGTTTTTCATCATTTTTGACCATGGGCTATAGCCCATACCATACGGCATATTATAGCACGCCGTTTTTCATCATTTTTGAGGTTTTGAAAAAAAAAAAAAAAAAAAAAAACATGGGTTATAGTCCATCGTTAAAAAAAAAAAAAAAAAAAAAAAGTAACCTCGTTTTTCATCATTTTTGACCATGGGCTATAGCCCATACCATACGGCATATTATAGCACGCTGTTTTTCATCATTTTTGAGGTTTTGAAAAAAATGAAAAAAAAAAAAACATGGGTTATAGCCCATCGTTTTTTGAAAAAAAAAAAAAAAAAAGTAACCTCGTTTTTCATCATTTTTGACCATGGGCTATAGCCCATAACATACGGCATATTATAGCACGCCGTTTTTCATCATTTTTGAGGTTTTGAAAAAAATGAAAAAAAAAAAAAACATGGGTTATAGTCCATCGTTTTTTGAAAAAAAAAAAAAAAAAGTAACCTCGTTTTTCATCATTTTTGACCATGGGCTATAGCCCATACCATACGGCATATTATAGCACGCCGTTTTTCATCATTTTTGAGGTTTTGAAAAAAATGAAAAAAAAACAAAACATGGGTTATAGTCCATCGTTAAAAAAAAAAAAAAAAAAAAAATAACCTCGTTTTTCATCATTTTTGACCATGGGCTATAGCCCATACCATACGGCATATTATAGCACGCTGTTTTTCATCATTTTTGAGGTTTTGAAAAAAATGAAAAAAAAAAAACATGGGTTATAGTCCATCGTTTTTTGAAAAAAAAAAAAAAAAAAAGTAACCTAGTTTTTCATCATTTTTGACCATGGGCTATAGCCCATACCATACGGCATATTATAGCACGCCGTTTTTCATCATTTTTGAGGTTTTGAAAAAAATGAAAAAAAAAAAAAACATGGGTTATAGTCCATCGTTAAAAAAAAAAAAAAAAAAGAAAAGTAACCTCGTTTTTCATCATTTTTGACCATGGGCTATAGCCCATACCATACGGCATATTATAGCACGCTGTTTTTCATCATTTTTGAGGTTTTGAAAAAAATGAAAAAAAAACAAAACATGGGTTATAGTCCATCGTTAAAAAAAAAAAAAAAAAAAAAAGTAACCTCGTTTTTCATCATTTTTGACCATGGGCTATAGCCCATACCATACGGCATATTATAGCACGCTGTTTTTCATCATTTTTGAGGTTTTGAAAAAAATGAAAAAAAAAAAACATGGGTTATAGTCCATCGTTTTTTGAAAAAAAAAAAAAAAAAAAGTAACCTAGTTTTTCATCATTTTTGACCATGGGCTATAGCCCATACCATACGGCATATTATAGCACGCCGTTTTTCATCATTTTTGAGGTTTTGAAAAAAATGAAAAAAAAAAAAAACATGGGTTATAGTCCATCGTTAAAAAAAAAAAAAAAAAGAAAAGTAACCTCGTTTTTCATCATTTTTGACCATGGGCTATAGCCCATACCATACGGCATATTATAGCACGCTGTTTTTCATCATTTTTGAGGTTTTGAAAAAAATGAAAAAAAAAAAAACATGGGTTATAGTCCATCGTTTTTTGAAAAGAAAAAAAAAAAAAGTAACCTCGTTTTTCATCATTTTTGACCATGGGCTATAGCCCATACCATACGGCATATTATAGCACGCCGTTTTTCATCATTTTTGAGGTTTTGAAAAAAAAAAAAAAAAAAAAAAACATGGGTTATAGTCCATCGTTAAAAAAAAAAAAAAAAAAAAAAGTAACCTCGTTTTTCATCATTTTTGACCATGGGCTATAGCCCATACCATACGGCATATTATAGCACGCTGTTTTTCATCATTTTTGAGGTTTTGAAAAAAATGAAAAAAAAAAAAACATGGGTTATAGCCCATCGTTTTTTGAAAAAAAAAAAAAAAAAAGTAACCTCGTTTTTCATCATTTTTGACCATGGGCTATAGCCCATAACATACGGCATATTATAGCACGCCGTTTTTCATCATTTTTGAGGTTTTGAAAAAAATGAAAAAAAAACAAAACATGGGTTATAGTCCATCGTTTAAAAAAAAAAAAAAAAAAAAAAGTAACCTCGTTTTTCATCATTTTTGACCATGGGCTATAGCCCATACCATACGGCATATTATAGCACGCCGTTTTTCATCATTTTTGAGGTTTTGAAAAAAAAAAAAAAAAAAAAAAACATGGGTTATAGTCCATCGTTAAAAAAAAAAAAAAAAAAAAAGTAACCTCGTTTTTCATCATTTTTGACCATGGGCTATAGCCCATACCATACGGCATATTATAGCACGCTGTTTTTCATCATTTTTGAGGTTTTGAAAAAAATGAAAAAAAAAAAAACATGGGTTATAGCCCATCGTTTTTTGAAAAAAAAAAAAAAAAAAGTAACCTCGTTTTTCATCATTTTTGACCATGGGCTATAGCCCATAACATACGGCATATTATAGCACGCCGTTTTTCATCATTTTTGAGGTTTTGAAAAAAATGAAAAAAAAACAAAACATGGGTTATAGTCCATCGTTTAAAAAAAAAAAAAAAAAAAAAAGTAACCTCGTTTTTCATCATTTTTGACCATGGGCTATAGCCCATACCATACGGCATATTATAGCACGCCGTTTTTCATCATTTTTGAGGTTTTGAAAAAAATGAAAAAAAAAAAAAACATGGGTTATAGTCCATCGTTAAAAAAAAAAAAAAAAAAAAAAAGTAACCTCGTTTTTCATCATTTTTGACCATGGGCTATAGCCCATACCATACGGCATATTATAGCACGCTGTTTTTCATCATTTTTGAGGTTTTGAAAAAAATGAAAAATAAAAAAACATGGGTTATAGTCCATCGTTTTTTGAAAAAAAAAAAAAAAAAAAGTAACCTCGTTTTTCATCATTTTTGACCATGGGCTATAGCCCATACCATACGGCATATTATAGCACGCCGTTTTTCATCATTTTTGAGGTTTTGAAAAAAAATAAAATAAAAAAAAACATGGGTTATAGTCCATCGTTAAAAAAAAAAAAAAAAAAAAAAAGTAACCTCGTTTTTCATCATTTTTTACCATGGGCTATAGCCCATACCATACGGCATATTATAGCACGCTGTTTTTCATCATTTTTGAGGTTTTGAAAAAAATGAAAAAAAAAAAAACATGGGTTATAGCCCATCGTTTTTTGAAAAAAAAAAAAAAAAAAGTAACCTCGTTTTTCATCATT
The DNA here is from genome assembly GCF_964188405.1 of Protomyctophum parallelum. Taxonomy (NCBI): domain Eukaryota; kingdom Metazoa; phylum Chordata; class Actinopteri; order Myctophiformes; family Myctophidae; genus Protomyctophum; species Protomyctophum parallelum. The sequence continues at coordinate 41,130,531 of NC_139711.1, read as the reverse complement.
TTTGACCATGGGCTATAGCCCATAACATACGGCATATTATAGCACGCCGTTTTTCATCATTTTTGAGGTTTTGAAAAAAATGAAAAAAAAAAAAAACATGGGTTATAGTCCATCGTTTTTTGAAAAAAAAAAAAAGTAACCTCGTTTTTCATCATTTTTGACCATGGGCTATAGCCCATACCATACGGCATATTATAGCACGCCGTTTTTCATCATTTTTTTGGTTTTGAAAAAAATGAAAAAAAAAAAAAAACATGGGTTATAGCCCATCGTTTTTTGAAAAAAAATGAAAAAAAAGTAACCTCGTTTTTCATCATTTTTGACCATGGGCTATAGCCCATACCATACGGCATATTATAGCACGCCGTTTTTTATCATTTTTGAGGTTTTGAAAAAAATGAAAAAAAAAAAAAACATGGGTTATAGTCCATCGTTTTTTGAAAAAAAAAAAAAAAAGTAACCTCGTTTTTCATCATTTTTGACCATGGGCTATAGCCCATACCATACGGCATATTATAGCACGCCGTTTTTCATCATTTTTGAGGTTTTGAAAAAAAAAAAAAAAAAGAAAAACATGGGTTATAGCCCATCGTTTTTTGAAAAAAAAAAAAAAAAAAGTAACCTCGTTTTTCATCATTTTTGACCATGGGCTATAGCCCATACCATACGGCATATTATAGCAAGCCGTTTTTCATCATTTTTGAGGTTTTGAAAAAAATGAAGAAAAAAAAAACATGGGTTATAGTCCATCGTTTTTTGAAAAAAAATAAAATAAAAAGTAACCTAGTTTTTCATCATTTTTGACCATGGGCTATAGCCCATACCATACGGCATATTATAGCACGCCGTTTTTCATCATTTTTGAGGTTTTGAAAAAAAAAAAAAAAAAAAAAAACATGGGTTATAGTCCATCGTTTAAAAAAAAAAAAAAAAAAAAAAAGTAACCTCGTTTTTCATCATTTTTGACCATGGGCTATAGCCCATACCATACGGCATATTATAGCACGCCGTTTTTCATCATTTTTGAGGATTTGAAAAAAATGAAAAAAAACAAAAAAAACATGGGTTATAGTCCATCATTTTTTGAAATTTTGAAAAAACATGTTATCCTCGTTTTTCATCGTTTTTGAACATGGGCTATAGCCCATACCATACGGCATATTATAGCACGCTGTTTTTCATCATTTTTGAGGTTTTCAAAAAACGATGGACTATAACCCATGTTTTTTTTTTTTTTTTTAATTTTCAAAACCTCAAAAATGATGAAAAACGGCGTGCTATAATATGCCGTATGGTATGGGCTATAGCCCATGGTCAAAAATGATGAAAAACTAGGTTACTTTTTTTTTTTTTTTTTCAAAAAACGATGGGCTATAACCCATGTTTTTTTTTTTTTCATTTTTTTCAAAACCTCAAAAATGATGAAAAACAGCGTGCTATAATATGCCGTATGGTATGGGCTATAGCCCATGGTCAAAAATGATGAAAAACGAGGTTACTTTTTTTTTTTTTTTTTTTCAAAAAACGATGGACTATAACCCATGTTTTTTTATTTTTTATTTTTTTCAAAACCTCAAAAATGATGAAAAACGGCGTGCTATAATATGCCGTATGGTATGGGCTATAGCCCATGGTCAAAAATGATGAAAAACGAGGTTACTTTTTTTTTTTTTTTTTTCAAAAAACGATGGACTATAACCCATGTTTTTTTTTTTTTTTTCAAAACCTCAAAAATGATGAAAAATGGCGTGCTATAATATGCCGTATGGTATGGGCTATAGCCCATGGTCAAAAATGATGAAAAACGAGGTTACTTTTTTTTTTTTTTTTTTTCAAAAAACGATGGACTATAACCCATGTTTTTTTTTTTTTCATTTTTTTCAAAACCTAAAAAATGATGAAAAACGGCGTGCTATAATATGCCGTATGTTATGGGCTATAGCCCATGGTCAAAAATGATGAAAAACGAGGTTACTTTTTTTTTTTTTTTTTTCAAAAAACGATGGGCTATAACCCATGTTTTTTTTTTTTCCATTTTTTTCAAAACCTCAAAAATGATGAAAAACAGCGTGCTATAATATGCCGTATGGTATGGGCTATAGCCCATGGTCAAAAATGATGAAAAACGAGGTTACTTTTTTTTTTTTTTTTTTTCAAAAAACGATGGACTATAACCCATGTTTTTTTTTTTTTTTCATTTTTTTCAAAACCTCAAAAATGATGAAAAACGGCGTGCTATAATATGCCGTATGTTATGGGCTATAGCCCATGGTCAAAAATGATGAAAAACGAGGTTACTTTTTTTTTTTTTTTTTTTCAAAAAACGATGGGCTATAACCCATGTTTTTTTTTTTTTTTTTTTTTTCAAAACCTCAAAAATGATGAAAAACGGCGTGCTATAATATGCCGTATGGTATGGGCTATAGCCCATGGTCAAAAATGATGAAAAACGAGGTTACTTTTTTTTTTTTTTTTTTCAAAAAACGATGGGCTATAACCCATGTTTTTTTTTTGTTTTTTTTCAAAACCTAAAAAATGATGGAAAACGACTTGCTATAATATTCCGTATGGTATGGGCTATAGCCCATGGTCAAAAATGATGAAAAACGAGGTTACTTTTTTTTTTTTTTTTTTCAAAAAACGATGGACTATAACCCATGTTTGTTTTTTTTTTCATTTTTTTCAAAACCTCAAAAATGATGAAAAACGGCGTGCTATAATATGCCGTATGGTATGGGCTATAGCCCATGGTCAAAAATGATGAAAAACGAGGTTACTTTTTTTTTTTTTTTTTTCAAAAAACGATGGGCTATAACCCATGTTTTTTTTTTTTTTTTTCGTTTTTTTCAAAACCTCAAAAATGATGAAAAACGGCGTGCTATAATATGCCGTATGGTATGGGCTATAGCCCATGGTCAAAAATTATGAAAAACGAGGTTACTTTTTTTTTTTTTTTTTTTTTCAAAACCTCAAAAATGATGAAAAATGGCGTGCTATAATATGCCGTATGGTATGGGCTATAGCCCATGGTCAAAAATGATGAAAAACGAGGTTACTTTTTTTTTTTTTTTTTTCAAAAAACGATGGACTATAACCCATGTTTTTTTTTTTTTTTTTTTTTCAAAACCTCAAAAATGATGAAAAACGGCGTGCTATAATATGCCGTATGGTATGGGCTATAGCCCATGGTCAAAAATGATGAAAAACGAGGTTACTTTTTTTTTTCAAAAAACGATGGGCTATAACCCATGTTTTTTTTTCATTTTTTGCAAAACCTCAAAAATGATGAAAAACGGCGTGCTATAATATGCCGTATGGTATGGGCTATAGCCCATGGTCAAAAATGATGAAAAACGAGGTTACTTTTTTTTTTTTTTTTTCAAAAAACGATGGGCTATAACCCATGTTTTTTTTTTTTTTTTCATTTTTTGCCAAACCTCAAAAATGATGAAAAAGGCGTGCTACAATATGCCGTATGGTATGGGCTATAGCCCATGGTCAAAAATGATGAAAAACGAGGTTACTTTTTTTTTTTTTTTTTTCAAAAAACGATGGGCTATAACCCAAGTTTTTTTTTTAATTTTTTTCAAAACCTCAAAAATGATGGAAAACGGCTTGCTATAATATTCCGTATGGTATGGGCTATAGCCCATGGTCAAAAATGATGAAAAACGAGGTTACTTTTTTTTTTTTTTTTTTTTAACGATGGGCTATAACCCATGTTTTTTTTTTTTTTTTTCATTTTTTGCAAAACCTCAAAAATGATGAAAAACGGCGTGCTATAATATGCCGTATGGTATGGGCTATAGCCCATGGTCAAAAATGATGAAAAACGAGGTTACTTTTTTTTTTATTTTTTTTTTTAACGATGGGCTATAACCCATGTTTTTTTTTAATTTTTTTCAAAACCTCAAAAATGATGGAAAACGGCTTGCTATAATATTCCGTATGGTATGGGCTATAGCCCATGGTCAAAAATGATGAAAAACGAGGTTACTTTTTTTTTTTGTTTTTTTTTTCAAAAAACGATGGGCTATAACCCATGTTTTTTTTTTTTTTTCATTTTTTTCAAAACCTCAAAAATGATGAAAAACGGCGTGCTATAATATGCCGTATGGTATGGGCTATAGCCCATGGTCAAAAATGATGATAAACGAGGTTACTTTTTTTTTTTTTTTTTTTTCAAAAAACAATGGGCTATTCTTTTTGTTTTTGTTTTCAAAACCTCAAAAATGATGAAAAACGGCGTGCTATAATATGCCGTATGGTATGGGCTATAGCCCATGGTCAAAAATGATGAAAAACGAGGTTACTTTTTTTTTTTTTTTTTTTTTTAACGATGGGCTATAACCCATGTTTTTTTTTAATTTTTTTCAAAACCTCAAAAATGATGGAAAACGGCTTGCTATAATATTCCGTATGGTATGGGCTATAGCCCATGGTCAAAAATGATGAAAAACGAGGTTACTTTTTTTTTTTGTTTTTTTTTCAAAAAACGATGGGCTATAACCCATGTTTTTTTTTTTTTTTCATTTTTTTCAAAACCTCAAAAATGATGAAAAACGGCGTGCTATAATATGCCGTATGGTATGGGCTATAGCCCATGGTCAAAAATGATGATAAACGAGGTTACTTTTTTTTTTTTTTTTTTTTCAAAAAACAATGGGCTATTCTTTTTGTTTTTGTTTTCAAAACCTCAAAAATGATGAAAAACGGCGTGCTATAATATGCCGTATGGTATGGGCTATAGCCCATGGTCAAAAATGATGAAAAACGAGGTTACTTTTTTTTTTTTTTTTCAAAAAACGATGGGCTATAACCCATGTTTTTTTCATTTTTTTTCATTTTTTAAAAATCCTTAAAAATGATGAAAAACGGCGTGCTATAGTATGCCGTACGGTAGGGGCTATAGTCCATGTTCAAAAATGATGAAAAACGAGGTTAAAAAAAAAATCAAAATTTAAAAAAACGATGGGCTATAACCCATGTTTTTTTAAATTTAGATTTTTTTACAAATCCTCAAAAATGATGAAAAACTGCGTGCTATAGTAAGCCGTACGGTAGGGGCTATAGCCCATGTTCAAAAATGATGAAAAACGAGGTTAAAAAAAAATCAAAATTTAAAAAAACGATGGGCTATAACCCATGTTTTTTGAAATTTAGATTTTTTTACAAATCCTCAAAAATGATGGAAAACGGCTTGCTATAATATTCCGTATGGTATGGGCTATAGCCCATGGTCAAAAATGATGAAAAACGAGGTTACTTTTTTTTTTTTTTTTTTTTAAACGATGGGCTATAACCCATGTTTTTTTTTTTTTTTTTCATTTTTTGCAAAACCTCAAAAATGATGAAAAACGGCGTGCTATAATATGCCGTATGGTATGGGCTATAGCCCATGGTCAAAAATGATGAAAAACGAGGTTACTTTTTTTTTTTTTTTTTTTTTTAACGATGGGCTATAACCCATGTTTTTTTTAAATTTTTTTCAAAACCTCAAAAATGATGGAAAACGGCTTGCTATAATATTCCGTATGGTATGGGCTATAGCCCATGGTCAAAAATGATGAAAAACGAGGTTACTTTTTTTTTTTGTTTTTTTTTCAAAAAACGATGGGCTATAACCCATGTTTTTTTTTTTTTTTCATTTTTTTCAAAACCTCAAAAATGATGAAAAACGGCGTGCTATAATATGCCGTATGGTATGGGCTATAGCCCATGGTCAAAAATGATGATAAACGAGGTTACTTTTTTTTTTTTTTTTTTTCAAAAAACAATGGGCTATTCTTTTTGTTTTTGTTTTCAAAACCTCAAAAATGATGAAAAACGGCGTGCTATAATATGCCGTATGGTATGGGCTATAGCCCATGGTCAAAAATGATGAAAAACGAGGTTACTTTTTTTTTTTTTTTTCAAAAAACGATGGGCTATAACCCATGTTTTTTTCATTTTTTTTCATTTTTTAAAAATCCTTAAAAATGATGAAAAACGGCGTGCTATAGTATGCCGTACGGTAGGGGCTATAGTCCATGTTCAAAAATGATGAAAAACGAGGTTAAAAAAAAAATCAAAATTTAAAAAAACGATGGGCTATAACCCATGTTTTTTGAAATTTAGATTTTTTTACAAATCCTCAAAAATGATGAAAAACTGCGTGCTATAGTAAGCCGTACGGTAGGGGCTATAGCCCATGTTCAAAAATGATGAAAAACGAGGTTAAAAAAAAATCAAAATTTAAAAAAACGATGGGCTATAACCCATGTTTTTTGAAATTTAGATTTTTTTACAAATCCTCAAAAATGATGAAAAACTGCGTGCTATAGTATGCCGTATGGTATGGGCTATAGCCCATGGTCAAAAATGATGAAAAACGAGGTTACTTTTTTTTTTTTTTTTTCAAAAAACGATGGGCTATAACCCATGTTTTTTCATTTTTTTTCATTTTTTCAAAACCTCAAAAATGATGAAAAACGGCGTGCTATAATATGCCGTATGGTATGGGCTATAGCCCATGGTCAAAAATTATGAAAAACGAGGTTACTTTTTTTTTTTCTTTTTTCAAAAAACGATGGACTATAACCCATGTTTTTATTTTTTTTCATTTTTTTCAAAACCTCAAAAATGATGAAAAACGGCGTGCTATAATATGCCGTATGGTATGGGCTATAGCCCATGGTCAAAAATGATGAAAAACGAGGTTACTTTTTTTTTTTTTTTTTTCCAAAAAACGATGGGCTATAACCCATGTTTTTTTGTTTTTTTTCATTTTTTCAAAACCTCAAAAATGATGAAAAACGGCGTGCTATAATATGCCGTATGGTATGGGCTATAGCCCATGGTCAAAAATGATGAAAAACGAGGTTACTTTTTTTTTTTTTTTTTTTCAAAAAACGATGGACTATAACCCATGTTTTTTTTTTGTTTTTTTTTTTTTCAAAACCTCAAAAATGATGAAAAACGGCGTGCTATAATATGCCGTATGGTATGGGCTATAGCCCATGGTCAAAAATGATGAAAAACGAGGTTACTTTTTTTTTCTTTTTTTTCAAAAAACGATGGGCTATAACCCATGTTTTTTTTTTTTTTTTTTTTTTTTTTTTAAACCTCAAAAATGATGAAAAACGGCGTGCTATAATATGCCGTATGGTATGGGCTATAGCCCATGGTCAAAAATTATGAAAAACGAGGTTACTTTTTTTTTTTCTTTTTTCAAAAAACGATGGACTATAACCCATGTTTGTTTTTTTTTTCATTTTTTGCAAAACCTCAAAAATGATGAAAAACGGCGTGCTATAATATGCCGTATGGTATGGGCTATAGCCCATGGTCAAAAATGATGAAAAACAAGGTTACTTCTTTTTTTTTTTTTTTCAAAAAACGATGGGCTATAACCCATGTTTTTTTTTTTTTTTTTCATTTTTTCAAAACCTCAAAAATGATGAAAAACGGCGTGCTATAATATGCCGTATGGTATGGGCTATAGCCCATGGTCAAAAATGATGAAAAACGAGGTTACTTTTTTTTTTTTTTTTTTTTTTTAAACGATGGGCTATTTGTTTTATTTTTTTTTTCAAAACCTCAAAAATGATGAAAAACGGCGTGCTATAATATGCCGTATGGTATGAGCTATAGCCCATGGTCAAAAATGATGAAAAACTAGGTTACTTTTTTTTTTTTTTTCAAAAAACGATGGGCTATAACCCATGTTTTTTTTCATTTTTTTTCATTTTTTTCAAATCCTTAAAAATGATGAAAAACGGCGTGCTATAGTATGCCGTACGGTAGGGGCTATAGTCCATGTTCAAAAATGATGAAAAACGAGGTTAAAAAAAAAAATCTAAATTTCAAAAAACGATGGGCTATAACCCATGTTTTTTGAAATTTAGATTTTTTTACAAATCCTCAAAAATGATGAAAAACTGCGTGCTATAGTATGCCGTACGGTAGGGGCTATAGCCCATGTTCAAAAATGATGAAAAACGGGGTTAAAAAAAATCAATTTCAGAAAACGATGGGCTATAACCCATGTTTTTTTTAATTTATATATTTTTTCAAATCCTCAAAAATGATGAAAAACGGTGTGCTATAGTATGCCGTACGGTAGGGGCTATAGCCCATGTTCACAAATGATGAAAAACGAGGTTGAAATTATTTTTCAAATTTTCAAAAAACGATGGGCTATAACCCATGTTTTTTTTTAATTTAGATTTTTTTTTTCAAATCCTTAAAAATGATGAAAAACGGCGTGTTATAATATGCCGTACGGTAGGGGCTATAGCCCATGTTCAAAAATGATGAAAAACAAGGTTAAAAAAAAAATCAAAATTTCAAAAAACGATGGGCTATAACCCATGTTTTTTTAAATTTATATATTTTTTCAAATCCTCAAAAGTGATGAAAAACGGCGTGCTATAGTATGCCATACGGTAGGGGCTATAGCCCATGTTCACAAATGATGAAAAACGAGGTTGAAATTATTTTTCAAATTTTCAAAAAACGATGGGCTATAACCCATGTTTTTTTTTTATTTTGATTTTTTTACAAATCCTCAAAAATGATGAAAAACTGCGTGCTATAGTATGCCGTACGGTAGGGGCTATAGCCCATGTTCAAAAATGATGAAAAACGAGGTTAAAAAAAAATCAATTTAAAAAAACGATGGGCTATAACCCATGTTTTTTTTAATTTATATATTTTTTCAAATCCTCAAAAATGATGAAAAACGGTGTGCTATAGTATGCCGTACGGTAGGGGCTATAGCCCATGTTCACAAATGATGAAAAACGAGGTTGAAATTATTTTTCAAAATTTCAAAAAACGATGGGCTATAACCCATGTTTTTTTTTAATTTAGATTTTTTTTTTCAAATCCTTAAAAATGATGAAAAACGGCGTGCTATAATATGCCGTACGGTAGGGGCTATAGTCCATGTTCAAAAATGATGAAAAACGAGGTTAAAAAAAAAAATCTAAATTTCAAAAAACGATGGGCTATAACCCATGTTTTTTTAAATTTATATATTTTTTCAAATCCTCAAAAATGATGAAAAACGGCGTGCTATAGTATGCCGTACGGTAGGGGCTATAGCCCATGTTCACAAATGATGAAAAACGAGGTTGAAATTATTTTTCAAAATTTCAAAAAACGATGGGCTATAACCCATGTTTTTTTTTAATTTAGATTTTTTTTTTTCAAATCCTTAAAAATGATGAAAAACGACGTGCTATAATATGCCGTACGGTAGGGGCTATAGCCCATGTTCAAAAATGATGAAAAACAAGGTTAAAAAAAAAATCAAAATTTCAAAAAACGATGGGCTATAACCCATGTTTTTTTAAATTTATATATTTTTTCAAATCCTCAAAAATGATGAAAAACGGCGTGCTATAGTATGCCGTACGGTAGGGGCTATAGCCCATGTTCACAAATGATGAAAAACGAGGTTGAAATTATTTTTCAAAATTTCAAAAAACGATGGGCTATAACCCATGTTTTTTTTTAATTTAGATTTTTTTTTTCAAATCCTTAAAAATGATGAAAAACGGCGTGCTATAATATGCCGTACGGTAGGGGCTATAGCCCATGTTCAAAAATGATGAAAAACAAGGTTAAAAAAAAAATCAAAATTTCAAAAAACGATGGGCTATAACCCATGTTTTTTGAAATTTTGAATTTTTTACAAATCCTCAAAAATGATGAAAAACAGCGTGCTATAGTATGCCGTACGGTAGGGGCTATAGCCCATGGTTTTATAGTTTCATAGTATGCAAACACAGTAAAGAACCTGGGGGTTATCATCTATGAAAAGGCAACAGAATGAGCAGAAAATAAAAATGAACCATGTAAATCCAACAAATTGAGCAGAGCACTGCAGGGAATCGAACCCCATTCCGGTAAACCAGAAGTACCACAACCAGTGCCTTAGTTTTCGTTTTGTTGTACGAGGTCCATTCGTTGAAATGTAAATTTTGCATTTCAACAGTAAAGTAATTTCACAATTTACATTGTAGGCAATAATTAATAACGGTATGGCACCAGGCCAAAGCCATGGGGAGAGTGTGTGTGAGTCAGTTTGTTAACAGCTAATCTCCAGCACCATTAACACTTACAGCACGTAGGACGCCTGAGAACGTCATAGGATAGAGTAGAGTAGAGTTCTAAGGACGTGTGAGGACGTCCTAGCGACATCCCAGCGATGCGGGGCGAGATATTAATATTCAGAATTTTTCCTATTTATTTTTTTGGCATTTCGCTTTTCGCTTGCCGTATGCTAACGCTCAGTGCAACTATTAGCTTGTCGTTGACTCCCATGTTAGCGCGGCGGAAAGAATGACTCGTAGCTCCTAATCCAGGGCGCTCTCCGTGGTGATGAATAGAGCGATATGCTGGCGCTTATTTTCTGCTCCTCATCCGTCTCTCCCGCAAAATATGAACGCTTTTTGGAGCGTAAAACAATATATTAAGATGATCGGGGATGTTGAGGTCACTTTGTAAAGTCAACTTTTTTAGGAAAGTGTTTCCGGTTCATGGCTTTCAAAGTAAAAGCGATCAGACACCTCCGGTATTCTATAGCCTATATTTTGAAGGCAGTCGGCGTACTCAATGTGTTAAACCGGTCGATGCCAAATTTTGCACACGCACTCCCTGGATGCCAACGATGAACCTCTGCCCCAAATTTTCCAGAACGGCCTGTATAGCACCACACATTTTTTTATGCCCTCCGAGACTATGGAGCAGTATAAATTACCTTCAATAAGACTAGTAAATTACCTTGACCAGAATAAATTACCTTGACAAGTACAAATGACCTTGACCAGTATAAATTACCTTCACCAGTACAAATGACCGTGACCAGTATATGACTGTGACCAGTATAAATTACCTTCATGAGACTAGTAAATGACCTTGACCAGTATAAATGACCTTCATAAGACTAGTAAATGATCTTCACCAGTATAAATGACCTTGACCAGTATTCGGTCCGTGACCATGGACTAAAGCCTTTTGCTTTTCCTTGATTTTCACCTTTTTTTTAAATCCTCAACAATGATGAAGAATCGCGCACTATAGTGCGCCGCTCAATGACCTGAGACCATGGACCAATGAATGAAATACACCACATTGAGCAGGGCACTGCAGGGAGTTGAACCCCGTTCCGGTAAACCAGAAGTCTGTGCGTGTGTAGGTGCATGTGTGCATGTGTGTGTGCACGCTTCAATGACCACTGTTGGACCCCATGGGGATCAAGGACCTCAGGGAGCCACCCATAATTCACAGCGGTCACAGCGAACTCTGTTGCATCACAACTGGTGGCCAACAGTCATAACCAACACCGCCGCCGACCCACAGGAGAATACCATCGCACAGTGGTATCAGACCAACCACAATCAGCCAGCCCTCAAACCAAACCCTTCGACCTAGAAGAACTCGAAACTGCAATGGGAAAGTTGAAACCCGGAAAAGCAGCAGGGATTGATGACATACTGGCAGAAATTATACAGCACCTGGAACCTAACGCAAAGACCTGGCTCGTGGGGATGCTGAACACATGCATGGCACAGAAAACCATCCCTTCTGTCTGGAGAAAGGCCAAAGTGGTTGCAATCCCCAAACCTGGCAAAGACCCATCATCCTCAAAGAGCTACCGACCCATTTCCCTTCTCTGCATCACCTACAAGAGAGGCTGCTACTCCAACGCCTCATGCCACTCATAGACACCAAGCTGACTAAAGACCAAGCTGGTTTCCGTCCCGGCCTGTGCTGGACAGAGCTCAACCTCACCCAACACATTGAGGATGGGTTTGAGGGAAAACAAATAACTGGAGCAGAAACTGGAGGGCGAAGCAAGCACGCAGGCAGCTAGTGCCTGCCTGCCTTCCTGCCTGCCTTCCTCATGTGGAAGCTGCATAGTTGACTTTGTGTGTGTCTTTCTTTTTCTGTCTGTCTTTCTTAGGATGAAGATCAAGGTAGACGCCGTTGGAAGGCTCAACACAAGCCGATGCCCCTAGAGATCCATCCCAAAGCTTCCCTCAGGGAGCCCAGCAAGCCAGCTAGCCAGCAAGCCCGCCCAGTCAGCCAACGCAGCCAGCCAGCTCTGCCAGTCAGCCAGTGTAGAAAGTCAGGCTGACAAGCCAGAGCATATCAGCTCTTGCAGTCCGCCATTGCAGCCATACCAGCCTTGCTCAGTCAGCTCAGCCAGGCCTCTCTCGAGGCCTGGCTCTCTGTCTGCCTGGCCCGGTCTGCCCTGCCCTGCCTTGCAGCAACAGAACCAGCCTTGCTAGCAAGCCAGCCAGCTCAGAATACGAGCTCAGCAAGCCAGCGCAGCTGGCAAGCACGCAGTTAGTCTAAACCAGTTTCAGACCGGCAGGCCAAGGCAGACAGACAGGAAGACCGAGGCGCCTAGGCAGGCAGACAGGCCAGGAAGGCAACAAAGTGCAGGCAGGGGGACTATCCGGCCTAAGGCTGCGCTGCAAGGGTTGGAGCCTGGCCAGCTCCTGCTGGTCTGGGCTGAGTGGCTGTGGCTGCACAGTAAGGCTGCGGTAACCTAGTCTGGGCTTGCTGCTGCACTGGCTTGCTCAGCTCGCATTCTGAGCTGGCTGGCTTGCCAGAAAGGCTGGTTCTGTTGCTGCAAGGCACGGCGGGGCAGACCGGGCCAGGCAGACAGAGAGCCAGGCCTCGAGAGAGGCCTGGCTGAGCTGACTGAGCAAGGCTGGTATGGCTGCGATGGCTGACTGCAAGGGCTGATATGCTCTGGCTTGGCAGCCTGACTTTCTACACTGGCTGACTGGCGGAGCTGACTGGCTACGTTGGCTGACTGGGCAGGCTTGCTGGCTAGCTGGCTTGATGGGCTCCCTGAGGGAAGCTTTGGGATGGATCTCTAGGGGCATCGGCTTGTGTTGAGCCTTCCAACGGCGTCTACCTTGATCTCCGTCCTAAGAAAGAAAGACAGAAAAAGAAAGACACACACAAACCCAACTATGCAGGTTTGAGGGAAAACAAATAACTGGAGCAGCATTCAGAGATCTCTCTGCTGCCTACGACACTGTCCAACACCGCACAATGGTCAGCACAAGCCTCCTCAACAACAGGCGCTTCTATGTCCAGTTAAATGACCAGAGGAGTAAATAGAAAGCCCAAAAAGAACGGCCTCCCACAAGGTAGCGTGCTCGCCCCCCTCCTTTTCAATATCTACACAAACGTCCAGCCACTACCCAAAGTAGTAGTACTGGAATGAAATGATAGAGAACACCTCACACACACATAGTTTCCTTTCGTGGCTGTTTACATTCGAGGGTCGCCGGTCCTCTCGAACGGAACAGTTTAACGTCATGCCCAGGACGAAAAGATATAGAGAACACCAACATGACAAATAACAGCAGGAAGGCATTATAAATTACCTTCATGAGACTAGTAAATGACCTTGACCAGTATAAATTACCTTCATGAGACTAGTAAATGACCGTGACCAGTATAAATGACCTTCATAAGACTAGTAAATGATCTTCACCAGTATAAATGACCTTAACCAGTATGCAGTCCGTGACCATGGACTATAGCCTTTTGCTTTTCCTTGATTTTCGCCTTTTTTTAAATCCTCAACAATGATGAAGAATCGCGCACTATAGCGCGCCGCTCAATGACCTCTGAGACCATGGACCAATGAATGAAATACAACACATTGAGCAGGGCACTGCAGGGAGTTGAACCCCGTTCCGGTAAACCAGAAGTCCGACACCAGTGCCTTAGTTTTTGTGTTGTTGTTCATTTAAAGGTCCAGGTGTGCATACGCATGTGCGCCTGTGCGTGTGTAGGTGCATGTGTGTGTGCACGCTTCAATGACCACTGTTGGACCCAATGGCGATTAAGGACCTCAGGGAGCCACCCAAAATTCACAACGGTCACAGCGAACTCTGTTGCATCACAACTGGTGGCCAACAGTCATAACCAACAACACCGCCGACCCACAGGAGAATACCATCGCACAGTGGTATCAGACCAACCACAATCAGCCAGCCCTCAAACCAAACCCTTCGACCTAGAAGAACTCGAAACTGCAATGGGAAAGTTGAAACCCGGAAAAGCAGCAGGGATTGATGACATACTGGCAGAAATTATACAGCACCTGGAACCTAACGCAAAGACCTGGCTCGTGGGGATGCTGAACACATGCATGGCACAGAAAACCATCCCTTCTGTCTGGAGAAAGGCCAAAGTGGTTGCAATCCCCAAACCTGGCAAAGACCCATCATCCTCAAAGAGCTACCGACCCATTTCCCTTCTCTGCATCACCTACAAGAGAGGCTGCTACTCCAACGCCTCATGCCACTCATAGACACCAAGCTGACTAAAGACCAAGCTGGTTTCCGTCCCGGCCTGTGCTGGACAGAGCTCAACCTCACCCAACACATTGAGGATGGGTTTGAGGGAAAACAAATAACTGGAGCAGAAACTGGAGGGCGAAGCAAGCACGCAGGCAGCTAGTGCCTGCCTGCCTTCCTGCCTGCCTTCCTCATGTGGAAGCTGCATAGTTGACTTTGTGTGTGTCTTTCTTTTTCTGTCTGTCTTTCTTAGGATGAAGATCAAGGTAGACGCCGTTGGAAGGCTCAACACAAGCCGATGCCCCTAGAGATCCATCCCAAACCTTCCCTCAGGGAGCCCAGCAAGCCAGCTAGCCAGCAAGCCCGCCCAGTCAGCCAACGCAGCCAGCCAGCTCCGCCAGTCAGCCAGTGTAGAAAGTCAGGCTGACAAGCCAGAGCATATCAGCTCTTGCAGTCCGCCATTGCAGCCATACCAGCCTTGCTCAGTCAGCTCAGCCAGGCCTCTCTCGAGGCCTGGCTCTCTGTCTGCCTGGCCCGGTCTGCCCTGCCCTGCCTTGCAGCAACAGAAACAGCCTTGCTAGCAAGCCAGCCAGCTCAGAATACGAGCTCAGCAAGCCAGCGCAGCTGGCAAGCACGCAGTTAGTCTAAACCAGTTTCAGACCGGCAGGCCAAGGCAGACAGACAGGAAGACCGAGGCGCCTAGGCAGGCAGACAGGCCAGGAAGGCAACAAAGTGCAGGCAGGGGGACTATCCGGCCTAAGGCTGCGCTGCAAGGGTTGGAGCCTGGCCAGCTCCTGCTGGTCTGGGCTGAGTGGCTGTGGCTGCACAGTAAGGCTGCGGTAACCTAGTCTGGGCTTGCTGCTGCACTGGCTTGCTCAGCTCGCATTCTGAGCTGGCTGGCTTGCCAGAAAGGCTGGTTCTGTTGCTGCAAGGCACGGCGGGGCAGACCGGGCCAGGCAGACAGAGAGCCAGGCCTCGAGAGAGGCCTGGCTGAGCTGACTGAGCAAGGCTGGTATGGCTGCGATGGCTGACTGCAAGGGCTGATATGCTCTGGCTTGGCAGCCTGACTTTCTACACTGGCTGACTGGCGGAGCTGACTGGCTACGTTGGCTGACTGGGCAGGCTTGCTGGCTAGCTGGCTTGATGGGCTCCCTGAGGGAAGCTTTGGGATGGATCTCTAGGGGCATCGGCTTGTGTTGAGCCTTCCAACGGCGTCTACCTTGATCTCCGTCCTAAGAAAGAAAGACAGAAAAAGAAAGACACACACAAACCCAACTATGCAGGTTTGAGGGAAAACAAATAACTGGAGCAGCATTCAGAGATCTCTCTGCTGCCTACGACACTGTCCAACACCGCACAATGGTCAGCACAAGCCTCCTCAACAACAGGCGCTTCTATGTCCAGTTAAATGACCAGAGGAGTAAATAGAAAGCCCAAAAAGAACGGCCTCCCACAAGGTAGCGTGCTCGCCCCCCTCCTTTTCAATATCTACACAAACGTCCAGCCACTACCCAAAGTAGTAGTACTGGAATGAAATGATAGAGAACACCTCACACACACATAGTTTCCTTTCGTGGCTGTTTACATTCGAGGGTCGCCGGTCCTCTCGAACGGAACAGTTTAACGTCATGCCCAGGACGAAAAGATATAGAGAACACCAACATGACAAATAACAGCAGGAAGGCATTATAAATTACCTTCATGAGACTAGTAAATGACCTTGACCAGTATAAATTACCTTCATGAGACTAGTAAATGACCGTGACCAGTATAAATGACCTTCATAAGACTAGTAAATGATCTTCACCAGTATAAATGACCTTAACCAGTATGCAGTCCGTGACCATGGACTATAGCCTTTTGCTTTTCCTTGATTTTCGCCTTTTTTTAAATCCTCAACAATGATGAAGAATCGCGCACTATAGCGCGCCGCTCAATGACCTCTGAGACCATGGACCAATGAATGAAATACAACACATTGAGCAGGGCACTGCAGGGAGTTGAACCCCGTTCCGGTAAACCAGAAGTCCGACACCAGTGCCTTAGTTTTTGTGTTGTTGTTCATTTAAAGGTCCAGGTGTGCATACGCATGTGCGCCTGTGCGTGTGTAGGTGCATGTGTGTGTGCACGCTTCAATGACCACTGTTGGACCCAATGGCGATTAAGGACCTCAGGGAGCCACCCAAAATTCACAACGGTCACAGCGAACTCTGTTGCATCACAACTGGTGGCCAACAGTCATAACCAACAACACCGCCGACCCACAGGAGAATACCATCGCACAGTGGTATCAGACCAACCACAATCAGCCAGCCCTCAAACCAAACCCTTCGACCTAGAAGAACTCGAAACTGCAATGGGAAAGTTGAAACCCGGAAAAGCAGCAGGGATTGATGACATACTGGCAGAAATTATACAGCACCTGGAACCTAACGCAAAGACCTGGCTCGTGGGGATGCTGAACACATGCATGGCACAGAAAACCATCCCTTCTGTCTGGAGAAAGGCCAAAGTGGTTGCAATCCCCAAACCTGGCAAAGACCCATCATCCTCAAAGAGCTACCGACCCATTTCCCTTCTCTGCATCACCTACAAGAGAGGCTGCTACTCCAACGCCTCATGCCACTCATAGACACCAAGCTGACTAAAGACCAAGCTGGTTTCCGTCCCGGCCTGTGCTGGACAGAGCTCAACCTCACCCAACACATTGAGGATGGGTTTGAGGGAAAACAAATAACTGGAGCAGAAACTGGAGGGCGAAGCAAGCACGCAGGCAGCTAGTGCCTGCCTGCCTTCCTGCCTGCCTTCCTCATGTGGAAGCTGCATAGTTGACTTTGTGTGTGTCTTTCTTTTTCTGTCTGTCTTTCTTAGGATGAAGATCAAGGTAGACGCCGTTGGAAGGCTCAACACAAGCCGATGCCCCTAGAGATCCATCCCAAACCTTCCCTCAGGGAGCCCAGCAAGCCAGCTAGCCAGCAAGCCCGCCCAGTCAGCCAACGCAGCCAGCCAGCTCCGCCAGTCAGCCAGTGTAGAAAGTCAGGCTGACAAGCCAGAGCATATCAGCTCTTGCAGTCCGCCATTGCAGCCATACCAGCCTTGCTCAGTCAGCTCAGCCAGGCCTCTCTCGAGGCCTGGCTCTCTGTCTGCCTGGCCCGGTCTGCCCTGCCCTGCCTTGCAGCAACAGAAACAGCCTTGCTAGCAAGCCAGCCAGCTCAGAATACGAGCTCAGCAAGCCAGCGCAGCTGGCAAGCACGCAGTTAGTCTAAACCAGTTTCAGACCGGCAGGCCAAGGCAGACAGACAGGAAGACCGAGGCGCCTAGGCAGGCAGACAGGCCAGGAAGGCAACAAAGTGCAGGCAGGGGGACTATCCGGCCTAAGGCTGCGCTGCAAGGGTTGGAGCCTGGCCAGCTCCTGCTGGTCTGGGCTGAGTGGCTGTGGCTGCACAGTAAGGCTGCGGTAACCTAGTCTGGGCTTGCTGCTGCACTGGCTTGCTCAGCTCGCATTCTGAGCTGGCTGGCTTGCCAGAAAGGCTGGTTCTGTTGCTGCAAGGCAGGGCGGGGCAGACCGGGCCAGGCAGACAGAGAGCCAGGCCTCGAGAGAGGCCTGGCTGAGCTGACTGAGCAAGGCTGGTATGGCTGCAATGGCTGACTGTAAGGGCTGATATGCTCTGGCTTGGCAGCCTGACTTTCTACACTGGCTGACTGGCGGAGCTGACTGGCTACGTTGGCTGACTGGGCGGGCTTGCTGGCTAGCTGGCTTGCTGGGCTCCCTGAGGGAAGCTTTGGGATGGATCTCTAGGGGCATCGGCTTGTGTTGAGCCTTCCAACGGCGTCTACCTTGATCTCCGTCCTAAGAAAGAAAGACAGAAAAAGAAAGACACACACAAACCCAACTATGCAGGTTTGAGGGAAAACAAATAACTGGAGCAGCATTCAGAGATCTCTCTGCTGCCTACGACACTGTCCAACACCGCACAATGGTCAGCACAAGCCTCCTCAACAACAGGCGCTTCTATGTCCAGTTAAATGACCAGAGGAGTAAATAGAAAGCCCAAAAAGAACGGCCTCCCACAAGGTAGCGTGCTCGCCCCCCTCCTTTTCAATATCTACACAAACGTCCAGCCACTACCCAAAGTAGTAGTACTGGAATGAAATGATAGAACACCTCACACACACATAGTTTCCTTTCGTGGCTGTTTACATTCGAGGGTCGCCGGTCCTCTCGAACGGAACAGTTTAACGTCATGCCCAGGACGAAAAGATATAGAGAACACCAACATGACAAATAACAGCAGGAAGGCATTATAAATTACCTTCATGAGACTAGTAAATGACCTTGACCAGTATAAATTACCTTCATGAGACTAGTAAATGACCGTGACCAGTATAAATGACCTTCATAAGACTAGTAAATGATCTTCACCAGTATAAATGACCTTGACCAGTATGCAGTCCGTGACCATGGACTATAGCCTTTTGCTTTTCCTTGATTTTCGCCTTTTTTTAAATCCTCAACAATGATGAAGAATCGCGCACTATAGCGCGCCGCTCAATGACCTCTGAGACCATGGACCAATGAATGAAATACAACACATTGAGCAGGGCACTGCAGGGAGTTGAACCCCGTTCCGGTAAACCAGAAGTCCGACACCAGTGCCTTAGTTTTTGTGTTGTTGTTCATTTAAAGGTCCAGGTGTGCATACGCATGTGCGCCTGTGCGTGTGTAGGTGCATGTGTGCATGTGTGTGTGCACGCTTCAATGACCACTGTTGGACCCAATGGCGATTAAGGACCTCAGGGAGCCACCCAAAATTCACAACGGTCACAGCGAACTCTGTTACATCACAACTGGTGGCCAACAGTCATAACCAACAACACCGCCGACCCACAGGAGAATACCATCGCACAGTGGTATCAGACCAACCACAATCAGCCAGCCCTCAAACCAAACCCTTCGACCTAGAAGAACTCGAAACTGCAATGGGAAAGTTGAAACCCGGAAAAGCAGCAGGGATTGATGACATACTGGCAGAAATTATACAGCACCTGGAACCTAACGCAAAGACCTGGCTCGTGGGGATGCTGAACACATGCATGGCACAGAAAACCATCCCTTCTGTCTGGAGAAAGGCCAAAGTGGTTGCAATCCCCAAACCTGGCAAAGACCCATCATCCTCAAAGAGCTACCGACCCATTTCCCTTCTCTGCGTCACCTACAAGAGAGGCTGCTACTCCAACGCCTCATGCCACTCATAGACACCAAGCTGACTAAAGACCAAGCTGGTTTCCGTCCCGGCCTGTGCTGGACAGAGCTCAACCTCACCCAACACATTGAGGATGGGTTTGAGGGAAAACAAATAACTGGAGCAGAAACTGGAGGGCGAAGCAAGCACGCAGGCAGCTAGTGCCTGCCTGCCTTCCTGCCTGCCTTCCTCATGTGGAAGCTGCATAGTTGACTTTGTGTGTGTCTTTCTTTTTCTGTCTGTCTTTCTTAGGATGAAGATCAAGGTAGACGCCGTTGGAAGGCTCAACACAAGCCGATGCCCCTAGAGATCCATCCCAAAGCTTCCCTCAGGGAGCCCAGCAAGCCAGCTAGCCAGCAAGCCCGCCCAGTCAGCCAACGCAGCCAGCCAGCTCCGCCAGTCAGCCAGTGTAGAAAGTCAGGCTGACAAGCCAGAGCATATCAGCTCTTGCAGTCCGCCATTGCAGCCATACCAGCCTTGCTCAGTCAGCTCAGCCAGGCCTCTCTCGAGGCCTGGCTCTCTGTCTGCCTGGCCCGGTCTGCCCTGCCCTGCCTTGCAGCAACAGAACCAGCCTTGCTAGCAAGCCAGCCAGCTCAGAATACGAGCTCAGCAAGCCAGCGCAGCTGGCAAGCACGCAGTTAGTCTAAACCAGTTTCAGACCGGCAGGCCAAGGCAGACAGACAGGAAGACCGAGGCGCCTAGGCAGGCAGACAGGCCAGGAAGGCAACAAAGTGCAGGCAGGGGGACTATCCGGCCTAAGGCTGCGCTGCAAGGGTTGGAGCCTGGCCAGCTCCTGCTGGTCTGGGCTGAGTGGCTGTGGCTGCACAGTAAGGCTGCGGTAACCTAGTCTGGGCTTGCTGCTGCACTGGCTTGCTCAGCTCGCATTCTGAGCTGGCTGGCTTGCCAGAAAGGCTGGTTCTGTTGCTGCAAGGCACGGCGGGGCAGACCGGGCCAGGCAGACAGAGAGCCAGGCCTCGAGAGAGGCCTGGCTGAGCTGACTGAGCAAGGCTGGTATGGCTGCGATGGCTGACTGCAAGGGCTGATATGCTCTGGCTTGGCAGCCTGACTTTCTACACTGGCTGACTGGCGGAGCTGGCTGGCTGCGTTGGCTGACTGGGCGGGCTTGCTGGCTAGCTGGCTTGCTGGGCTCCCTGAGGGAAGCTTTGAGATGGATCTCTAGGGGCATCGGCTTGTGTTGAGCCTTCCAACGGCGTCTACCTTGATCTCCGTCCTAAGAAAGAAAGACAGAAAAAGAAAGACACACACAAACCCAACTATGCAGGTTTGAGGGAAAACAAATAACTGGAGCTGCATTCAGAGATCTCTCTGCTGCCTACGACACTCTCCAACACCGCACAATGGTCAGGAAAAGCCTCCTCAACAACAGGCGCTTCTATGTCCAGTTAAATGACCAGAGGAGTAAATGGAAAGCCCAAAAGAACGGCCTCCCACAAGGTAGCGTGCTCGCCCCCCCTCCTTTTCAATATCTACACAAACGTCCAGCCACTACCCACAGAATGCCAGCGTTTCATCTACGCCGACAACCTCTGCATTACCACCCAACAAGCAGACTTCCAGAAGATTGAGTCTGTCCTTGAAAGTGCCCTCCAAGAAATGTCAAGCTACTACAATACAACCACCTGAAACCCAACCCATCAAAAACCCAACTATGCAGCTTCCACCTGAGGAACCGAGACGCAAAAAAAGAATTGCGCATCACAAACTCTCAAACCATACCCACCCCATGTATCTTGGATTTACACTGGACAGGACACTCTTCTTAAAAAAACACCTGGAGAACACAAAAGCCACGGTCAACAACCACAATAACATCCTGTGAAAACTAGTGAACTCCAAGTGGGGCGCAGACCCACAAACAATCCGTGCAACTGCCATGGCCCTGTCTTTCTCTACAGAAGAGTATGCCTGCTCAAGCTGGAGCCGATCACGTCACACCAAATTGGTCGACACAGCCCTAAATGACACCTGTCGCATCATCACGGGATGCGTCAAGACAACACCTGTCCCGTGCCTTTATGCGCTAGCCGGCACCTCACCCCGCACATCAGACGACTGTGTATCGCTCAAGATGAATGGAGAACACAGGAGATAGACATTGGATGAACGAAGGAAAGTCTGGAATGAAATGATAGAGAACACCTCACACAGACATAGTTTCCTTTCGTGGCTGTTTACATTCAACCTCACCCAACACATTGAAGATGGGTTTGAGGGAAAACAAATAACTGGAGCAGCATTCAGAGATCTCTCTGCTGCCTACGACACTGTCCAACACCGCACAATGGTCAGGAAAAGCCTCCTCAACAACAGGCGCTTCTATGTCCAGTTAAATGACCAGAGGAGTAAATGGAAAGCCCAAAAGAACGGCCTACCACAAGGTAGCCTGCTCGCCCCCTCCTTTTCAATATCTACACAAACGTCCAGCCACTACCCAAAGTAGTAGTACTGGAATGAAATGATAGAGAACACCTCACACACACATAGTTTCCTTTCGTGGCTGTTTACATTCGAGGGTCGCCGGTCCTCTCGAACGGAACAGTTTAACGTCATGCCCAGGACGAAAAGATATAGAGAACACCAACATGACAAATAACAGCAGGAAGGCATTATAAATTACCTTCATGAGACTAGTAAATGACCTTGACCAGTATAAATGACCTTCATAAGACTAGTAAATGATCTTCACCAGTATAAATGACCTTGACCAGTATGCGGTCCGTGACCATGGACTATATAGCCTTTTGCTTTTCCTTGATTTTCACCTTTTTTTAAATCCTCAACAATGATGAAGAATCGCGCACTATAGCGCACCGCTCAATGACCTCTGAGACCATGGAGCAATGAATGAAATACAACACATTGAGCAGGGCACTGCAGGGAGTTGAACCCCGTTCCGGTAAACCAGAAGTCCGACACCAGTGCCTTAGTTTTTGTGTTGTTGTTCATTTAAAGGTCCAGGTGTGCATACGCATGTGCGCCTGTGCGTGTGTAGGTGCATGTGTGCGCACGCTTCAATGACCACTGTTGGACCCAATGGCGATCAAGGACCTCAGGGAGCCACCCATAATTCACAACGGTCACAGCGAACTCTGTTGCATCACAACTGGTGGCCAACAGTCGTAACCAACACCGCCGCCGACCCACAGGAGAATACCATCGCACAGTGGTATCAGACCAACCACAATCAGCCACGCCCTCAAACCAAACCCTTCGACCTAGAAGAACTCGAAACTGCAATGGGAAAGTTGAAACCCGGAAAAGCAGCAGGGATTGATGACATACTGGCAGAAATTATACAGCACCTGGAACCTAACGCAAAGACCTGGCTCGTGGGGATGCTGAACACATGCATGGCACAGAAAACCATCCCTTCTGTCTGGAGAAAGGCCAAAGTGGTTGCAATCCCCAAACCTGGCAAAGACCCATCATCCTCAAAGAGCTACCGACCCATTTCCCTTCTCTGCATCACCTACAAGAGAGGCTGCTACTCCAACGCCTCATGCCACTCATAGACACCAAGCTGACTAAAGACCAAGCTGGTTTCCGTCCCGGCCTGTGCTGGACAGAGCTCAACCTCACCCAACACATTGAGGATGGGTTTGAGGGAAAACAAATAACTGGAGCAGAAACTGGAGGGCGAAGCAAGCACGCAGGCAGCTAGTGCCTGCCTGCCTTCCTGCCTGCCTTCCTCATGTGGAAGCTGCATAGTTGACTTTGTGTGTGTCTTTCTTTTTCTGTCTGTCTTTCTTAGGATGAAGATCAAGGTAGACGCCGTTGGAAGGCTCAACACAAGCCGATGCCCCTAGAGATCCATCCCAAAGCTTCCCTCAGGGAGCCCAGCAAGCCAGCTAGCCAGCAAGCCCGCCCAGTCAGCCAACGCAGCCAGCCAGCTCCGCCAGTCAGCCAGTGTAGAAAGTCAGGCTGACAAGCCAGAGCATATCAGCTCTTGCAGTCCGCCATTGCAGCCATACCAGCCTTGCTCAGTCAGCTCAGCCAGGCCTCTCTCGAGGCCTGGCTCTCTGTCTGCCTGGCCCGGTCTGCCCTGCCCTGCCTTGCAGCAACAGAAACAGCCTTGCTAGCAAGCCAGCCAGCTCAGAATACGAGCTCAGCAAGCCAGCGCAGCTGGCAAGCACGCAGTTAGTCTAAACCAGTTTCAGACCGGCAGGCCAAGGCAGACAGACAGGAAGACCGAGGCGCCTAGGCAGGCAGACAGGCCAGGAAGGCAACAAAGTGCAGGCAGGGGGACTATCCGGCCTAAGGCTGCGCTGCAAGGGTTGGAGCCTGGCCAGCTCCTGCTGGTCTGGGCTGAGTGGCTGTGGCTGCACAGTAAGGCTGCGGTAACCTAGTCTGGGCTTGCTGCTGCACTGGCTTGCTCAGCTCGCATTCTGAGCTGGCTGGCTTGCCAGAAAGGCTGGTTCTGTTGCTGCAAGGCAGGGCGGGGCAGACCGGGCCAGGCAGACAGAGAGCCAGGCCTCGAGAGAGGCCTGGCTGAGCTGACTGAGCAAGGCTGGTATGGCTGCAATGGCTGACTGTAAGGGCTGATATGCTCTGGCTTGGCAGCCTGACTTTCTACACTGGCTGACTGGCGGAGCTGACTGGCTACGTTGGCTGACTGGGCGGGCTTGCTGGCTAGCTGGCTTGCTGGGCTCCCTGAGGGAAGCTTTGGGATGGATCTCTAGGGGCATCGGCTTGTGTTGAGCCTTCCAACGGCGTCTACCTTGATCTCCGTCCTAAGAAAGAAAGACAGAAAAAGAAAGACACACACAAACCCAACTATGCAGGTTTGAGGGAAAACAAATAACTGGAGCAGCATTCAGAGATCTCTCTGCTGCCTATGACACTGTCCAACACCGCACAATGGTCAGCACAAGCCTCCTCAACAACAGGCGCTTCTATGTCCAGTTAAATGACCAGAGGAGTAAATAGAAAGCCCAAAAAGAACGGCCTCCCACAAGGTAGCGTGCTCGCCCCCCTCCTTTTCAATATCTACACAAACGTCCAGCCACTACCCAAAGTAGTAGTACTGGAATGAAATGATAGAGAACACCTCACACACACATAGTTTCCTTTCGTGGCTGTTTACATTCGAGGGTCGCCGGTCCTCTCGAACGGAACAGTTTAACGTCATGCCCAGGACGAAAAGATATAGAGAACACCAACATGACAAATAACAGCAGGAAGGCATTATAAATTACCTTCATGAGACTAGTAAATGACCTTGACCAGTATAAATTACCTTCATGAGACTAGTAAATGACCGTGACCAGTATAAATGACCTTCATAAGACTAGTAAATGATCTTCACCAGTATAAATGACCTTGACCAGTATGCAGTCCGTGACCATGGACTATAGCCTTTTGCTTTTCCTTGATTTTCGCCTTTTTTTAAATCCTCAACAATGATGAAGAATCGCGCACTATAGCGCGCCGCTCAATGACCTCTGAGACCATGGACCAATGAATGAAATACAACACATTGAGCAGGGCACTGCAGGGAGTTGAACCCCGTTCCGGTAAACCAGAAGTCCGACACCAGTGCCTTAGTTTTTGTGTTGTTGTTCATTTAAAGGTCCAGGTGTGCATACGCATGTGCGCCTGTGCGTGTGTAGGTGCATGTGTGCATGTGTGTGTGCACGCTTCAATGACCACTGTTGGACCCAATGGCGATTAAGGACCTCAGGGAGCCACCCAAAATTCACAACGGTCACAGCGAACTCTGTTGCATCACAACTGGTGGCCAACAGTCATAACCAACAACACCGCCGACCCACAGGAGAATACCATCGCACAGTGGTATCAGACCAACCACAATCAGCCAGCCCTCAAACCAAACCCTTCGACCTAGAAGAACTCGAAACTGCAATGGGAAAGTTGAAACCCGGAAAAGCAGCAGGGATTGATGACATACTGGCAGAAATTATACAGCACCTGGAACCTAACGCAAAGACCTGGCTCGTGGGGATGCTGAACACATGCATGGCACAGAAAACCATCCCTTCTGTCTGGAGAAAGGCCAAAGTGGTTGCAATCCCCAAACCTGGCAAAGACCCATCATCCTCAAAGAGCTACCGACCCATTTCCCTTCTCTGCGTCACCTACAAGAGAGGCTGCTACTCCAACGCCTCATGCCACTCATAGACACCAAGCTGACTAAAGACCAAGCTGGTTTCCGTCCCGGCCTGTGCTGGACAGAGCTCAACCTCACCCAACACATTGAGGATGGGTTTGAGGGAAAACAAATAACTGGAGCAGAAACTGGAGGGCGAAGCAAGCACGCAGGCAGCTAGTGCCTGCCTGCCTTCCTGCCTGCCTTCCTCATGTGGAAGCTGCATAGTTGACTTTGTGTGTGTCTTTCTTTTTCTGTCTGTCTTTCTTAGGATGAAGATCAAGGTAGACGCCGTTGGAAGGCTCAACACAAGCCGATGCCCCTAGAGATCCATCCCAAAGCTTCCCTCAGGGAGCCCAGCAAGCCAGCTAGCCAGCAAGCCCGCCCAGTCAGCCAACGCAGCCAGCCAGCTCCGCCAGTCAGCCAGTGTAGAAAGTCAGGCTGACAAGCCAGAGCATATCAGCTCTTGCAGTCCGCCATTGCAGCCATACCAGCCTTGCTCAGTCAGCTCAGCCAGGCCTCTCTCGAGGCCTGGCTCTCTGTCTGCCTGGCCCGGTCTGCCCTGCCCTGCCTTGCAGCAACAGAACCAGCCTTGCTAGCAAGCCAGCCAGCTCAGAATACGAGCTCAGCAAGCCAGCGCAGCTGGCAAGCACGCAGTTAGTCTAAACCAGTTTCAGACCGGCAGGCCAAGGCAGACAGACAGGAAGACCGAGGCGCCTAGGCAGGCAGACAGGCCAGGAAGGCAACAAAGTGCAGGCAGGGGGACTATCCGGCCTAAGGCTGCGCTGCAAGGGTTGGAGCCTGGCCAGCTCCTGCTGGTCTGGGCTGAGTGGCTGTGGCTGCACAGTAAGGCTGCGGTAACCTAGTCTGGGCTTGCTGCTGCACTGGCTTGCTCAGCTCGCATTCTGAGCTGGCTGGCTTGCCAGAAAGGCTGGTTCTGTTGCTGCAAGGCACGGCGGGGCAGACCGGGCCAGGCAGACAGAGAGCCAGGCCTCGAGAGAGGCCTGGCTGAGCTGACTGAGCAAGGCTGGTATGGCTGCGATGGCTGACTGCAAGGGCTGATATGCTCTGGCTTGGCAGCCTGACTTTCTACACTGGCTGACTGGCGGAGCTGGCTGGCTGCGTTGGCTGACTGGGCGGGCTTGCTGGCTAGCTGGCTTGCTGGGCTCCCTGAGGGAAGCTTTGAGATGGATCTCTAGGGGCATCGGCTTGTGTTGAGCCTTCCAACGGCGTCTACCTTGATCTCCGTCCTAAGAAAGAAAGACAGAAAAAGAAAGACACACACAAACCCAACTATGCAGGTTTGAGGGAAAACAAATAACTGGAGCTGCATTCAGAGATCTCTCTGCTGCCTACGACACTCTCCAACACCGCACAATGGTCAGGAAAAGCCTCCTCAACAACAGGCGCTTCTATGTCCAGTTAAATGACCAGAGGAGTAAATGGAAAGCCCAAAAGAACGGCCTCCCACAAGGTAGCGTGCTCGCCCCCCCTCCTTTTCAATATCTACACAAACGTCCAGCCACTACCCACAGAATGCCAGCGTTTCATCTACGCCGACAACCTCTGCATTACCACCCAACAAGCAGACTTCCAGAAGATTGAGTCTGTCCTTGAAAGTGCCCTCCAAGAAATGTCAAGCTACTACAATACAACCACCTGAAACCCAACCCATCAAAAACCCAACTATGCAGCTTCCACCTGAGGAACCGAGACGCAAAAAAAGAATTGCGCATCACAAACTCTCAAACCATACCCACCCCATGTATCTTGGATTTACACTGGACAGGACACTCTTCTTAAAAAAACACCTGGAGAACACAAAAGCCACGGTCAACAACCACAATAACATCCTGTGAAAACTAGTGAACTCCAAGTGGGGCGCAGACCCACAAACAATCCGTGCAACTGCCATGGCCCTGTCTTTCTCTACAGAAGAGTATGCCTGCTCAAGCTGGAGCCGATCACGTCACACCAAATTGGTCGACACAGCCCTAAATGACACCTGTCGCATCATCACGGGATGCGTCAAGACAACACCTGTCCCGTGCCTTTATGCGCTAGCCGGCACCTCACCCCGCACATCAGGCGACTGTGTATCGCTCAAGATGAATGGAGAACACAGGAGATAGACATTGGATGAACGAAGGAAAGTCTGGAATGAAATGATAGAGAACACCTCACACAGACATAGTTTCCTTTCGTGGCTGTTTACATTCAACCTCACCCAACACATTGAAGATGGGTTTGAGGGAAAACAAATAACTGGAGCAGCATTCAGAGATCTCTCTGCTGCCTACGACACTGTCCAACACCGCACAATGGTCAGGAAAAGCCTCCTCAACAACAGGCGCTTCTATGTCCAGTTAAATGACCAGAGGAGTAAATGGAAAGCCCAAAAGAACGGCCTACCACAAGGTAGCCTGCTCGCCCCCTCCTTTTCAATATCTACACAAACGTCCAGCCACTACCCAAAGTAGTAGTACTGGAATGAAATGATAGAGAACACCTCACACACACATAGTTTCCTTTCGTGGCTGTTTACATTCGAGGGTCACCGGTCCTCTCGAACGGAACAGTTTAACGTCATGCCCAGGACGAAAAGATATAGAGAACACCAACATGACAAATAACAGCAGGAAGGCATTATAAATTACCTTCATGAGACTAGTAAATGACCTTGACCAGTATAAATGACCTTCATAAGACTAGTAAATGATCTTCACCAGTATAAATGACCTTGACCAGTATGCGGTCCGTGACCATGGACTATATAGCCTTTTGCTTTTCCTTGATTTTCACCTTTTTTTAAATCCTCAACAATGATGAAGAATCGCGCACTATAGCGCGCCGCTCAATGACCTCTGAGACCATGGAGCAATGAATGATATACAACACATTGAGCAGGGCACTGCAGGGAGTTGAACCCCGTTCCGGTAAACCAGAAGTCCGACACCAGTGCCTTAGTTTTTGTGTTGTTGTTCATTTAAAGGTCCAGGTGTGCATACGCATGTGCGCCTGTGCGTGTGTAGGTGCATGTGTGCGCACGCTTCAATGACCACTGTTGGACCCAATGGCGATCAAGGACCTCAGGGAGCCACCCATAATTCACAACGGTCACAGCGAACTCTGTTGCATCACAACTGGTGGCCAACAGTCGTAACCAACACCGCCGCCGACCCACAGGAGAATACCATCGCACAGTGGTATCAGACCAACCACAATCAGCCACGCCCTCAAACCAAACCCTTCGACCTAGAAGAACTCGAAACTGCAATGGGAAAGTTGAAACCCGGAAAAGCAGCAGGGATTGATGACATAATGGCAGAAATTATACAGCACCTGGAACCTAACGCAAAGACCTGGCTCGTGGGGATGCTGAATACATGCATGGCACAGAAAACCATCCATTCTGTCTGGAGAAAGGCCAAAGTGGTTGCAATCCCCAAACCTGGCAAAGACCCATCATCCTCAAAGAGCTACCGACCCATTTCCCTCCTCTGCATCACCTACAAGAGAGGCTGCTACTCCTGTTTACATTCGAGGGTCGCCGGTCCTCTCGAACGGAACAGTTTAACGTCATGCCCAGGACGAAAAGATATAGAGAACACCAACATGACAAATAACAGCAGGAAGGCATGAGCCACAATCCACCGTCTTGGCAAAGACCACACCACCCATAATTCACAACGGTCACAGCAAACTCTGTTGCATCACAACTGGTGTAGGTATTGGATGGAGCCCGCACATCACAGGTATAAAAAAAACGTTCTGTAATGAAATACTGACAACGTTTCGATCTATTTGATCTTCATCAGGTCATGTGTACACAAAACATACACTTTTATACTAAGGGAGTGCCCCCATCAACCAATCAAAACACCACATTTTGGTGCCCCTCCCATCACTGCAGGTGTGACACGTCAACCCTGAGTGAGTAGGTGGGGACCCAGACATATTGATGTAAATATAGTCTGTTCAGAAATGTTAGTGCCTCTCATAGAGCTTGTAGGTGATGCAGGAGGGAAATGGGTCGGTAGCTCTTCGGGGATAATGGGTCTTTGCCAGGTTTAGGGATTGCAACCACTTCGGCCTTTTTCCAAACAGAAGGGATGGTTTTCTGTGCTATGCATGTGTTCAGCATCCCCACAAGCCAGGTCCTTGCGTTAGGTCCCAGGTGCTGTATCATTTCTGCCAGTATGCCATCAATCCCTGCTGCTTTTCCGGGTTTCAACTTTCCCATTGCAGTTTCACGTTCTTCTAAGTCGAAGGGTTTGGTTTGAGGGCTGGCTGATTGTGGTTGGTCTGATACCACTGTGCGATGGTATTCTATGTGAGTCGGTGGCGGTGTTGGTTACAACTGTTGGCCACCAGTTGTGACCAAGACCGCCACCGACCCACAGGAGAATACCATCGCACAGTGGTATCAGACCAACCACAATCAGCCAGCCCTCAAACCAAACCCTTCGACCTAGAAGAACTTGAAACTGCAATGGGAAAGTTGAAACCCGGAAAAGCAGCAGGGATTGATGACCTACTGGCAGAAATGTTACAGCACCTGGGACCCAACGCAAAGACCTGGCTTGTGGGGATGCTGAACACATGCATAGCACAGAAAACCATCCCTTCTGTCTGGGAAAAGGCCAAAGTGGTTGCAATCCTTAAACCTGGCAAAGACCCATTATCCACAAAGAGCTACCGACCCATTTCCCTCTGCATAACCTACAAGGCTATATGAGAAGCTGCTACTCCAACGCCTCATTGCCACTCATAGATACCAAGCTGACTAAAGACCAAGCTGGTTTCCGTCCCAGCCGCTCCTGTGCTGGACAGAGCTCAACCTCACCCAACACATTGAGGATGGGTTTGAGGGGAAACAAATAACTGAAGCAGCATTCAGAGATCTCTCTGCTGCCTACGACACGGTCCAACACCGCACAATGGTCAGGAAAAGCCTCCTCAACAACAGGCGCTTCTATGTCCAGTTAAATGACCAGAGGAGTAAATGGAAAGCCCAAAAGAACGGCCTCCCACAAGGTAGCGTGCTCGCCCCCCTCCTTTTCAATATCTACACAAACGACCAGCCACTACCCAATGCCTAATGCCAGCATTTCATCTACGCCGACAACCTCTGCATTACGACCCAACAAGCAGACTTCCAGAAGATTGAGTCTGTCCTTGAAAGTGCCCTCCAAGAAATGTCAAGCTACTACAATACAACCACCTGAAACCCAACCCATAGAGAACACCTCACACACACATAATTTCCTTTCGTGGCTGTTTACATTCGAGGGTCGCTGGTACTCTCGAACGGAACAGTTTAACGTCATGCCCAGGACGAAAAGATATAGAGAACACCAACATGACAAATAACAGCAGGATGGCATGAGCCACAATCCACCGTCTTGGCAAAGACCACACCACCCATAATTCACAACGGTCACAGCAAACTCTGTTGCATCACAACTGGTGTAGGTATTGGATGGAGCCCGCACATCACAGGTATAAAAAAAAACGTTCTGTATTGAAATACTGACAACGTTTCGATCTATTTGATCTTCATCAGGTCATGTGTACACAAAACATACACTTTTATACTAAGGGAGTGCCCCCATCAACCAATCAAAACACCACATTTTGGTGCCCCTCCCATCACTGCAGGTGTGACACGTCAACCCTGAGTGAGTAGGTGGGGACCCAGACATATTGATGTAAATATAGTCTGTTCAGAAATGTTAGTGCCTCTCATAGAGCTTGTAGGTGATGCAGGAGGGAAATGGGTCGGTAGCTCTTCGGGGATAATGGGTCTTTGCCAGGTTTAGGGATTGCAACCACTTCGGCCTTTTTCCAAACAGAAGGGATGGTTTTCTGTGCTATGCATGTGTTCAGCATCCCCACAAGCCGGGTCCTTGCGTTAGGTCCCAGGTGCTGTATCATTTCTGCCAGTATGCCATCAATCCCTGCTGCTTTTCCGGGTTTCAACTTTCCCATTGCAGTTTCACGTTCTTCTAAGTCGAAGGGTTTGGTTTGAGGGCTGACTGATTGTGGTTGGTCTGATACCACTGTGCGATGGTATTCTATGTGAGTCGGTGGCGGTGTTGGTTACAACTGTTGGCCACCAGTTGTGACCAAGACCGCCACCGACCCACAGGAGAATACCATCGCACAGTGGTATCAGACCAACCACAATCAGCCAGCCCTCAAACCAAACCCTTCGACCTAGAAGAACTTGAAACTGCAATGGGAAAGTTGAAACCCGGAAAAGCAGCAGGGATTGATGACCTACTGGCAGAAATGTTACAGCACCTGGGACCCAACGCAAAGACCTGGCTTGTGGGGATGCTGAACACATGCATAGCACAGAAAACCATCCCTTCTGTCTGGGAAAAGGCCAAAGTGGTTGCAATCCTTAAACCTGGCAAAGACCCATTATCCACAAAGAGCTACCGACCCATTTCCCTCTGCATAACCTACAAGGCTATATGAGAAGCTGCTACTCCAACGCCTCATTGCCACTCATAGATACCAAGCTGACTAAAGACCAAGCTGGTTTCCGTCCCAGCCGCTCCTGTGCTGGACAGAGCTCAACCTCACCCAACACATTGAGGATGGGTTTGAGGGGAAACAAATAACTGAAGCAGCATTCAGAGATCTCTCTGCTGCCTACGACACTGTCCAACACCGCACAATGGTCAGGAAAAGCCTCCTCAACAACAGGCGCTTCTATGTCCAGTTAAATGACCAGAGGAGTAAATGGAAAGCCCAAAAGAACGGCCTCCCACAAGGTAGCGTGCTCGCCCCCCTCCTTTTCAATATCTACACAAACGACCAGCCACTACCCAATGCCTAATGCCAGCATTTCATCTACGCCGACAACCTCTGCATTACGACCCAACAAGCAGACTTCCAGAAGATTGAGTCTGTCCTTGAAAGTGCCCTCCAAGAAATGTCAAGCTACTACAATACAACCACCTGAAACCCAACCCATAGAGAACACCTCACACACACATAATTTCCTTTCGTGGCTGTTTACATTCGAGGGTCGCTGGTACTCTCGAACGGAACAGTTTAACGTCATGCCCAGGACGAAAAGATATAGAGAACACCAACATGACAAATAACAGCAGGATGGCATGAGCCACAATCCACCGTCTTGGCAAAGACCACACCACCCATAATTCACAACGGTCACAGCAAACTCTGTTGCATCACAACTGGTGTAGGTATTGGATGGAGC
The DNA here is from genome assembly GCF_964188405.1 of Protomyctophum parallelum. Lineage (NCBI taxonomy): Eukaryota > Metazoa > Chordata > Actinopteri > Myctophiformes > Myctophidae > Protomyctophum > Protomyctophum parallelum. The sequence goes on along the minus strand of NC_139711.1, from coordinate 41,097,606 downwards.
CCGCACATCACAGGTATAAAAAAAACGTTCTGTATTGAAATACTGACAACGTTTCGATCTATTTGATCTTAATCAGGTCATGTGTACACAAAACATACACTTTTATACTAAGGGAGTGCCCCCATCAACCAATCAAAACACCACATTTTGGTGCCCCTCCCATCACTGCAGGTGTGACACGTCAACCCTGAGTGAGTAGGTGGGGACCCAGACATATTGATGTAAATATAGTCTGTTCAGAAATGTTAGTGCCTCTCATAGAGCTTGTAGGTGATGCAGGAGGGAAATGGGTCGGTAGCTCTTCGGGGATAATGGGTCTTTGCCAGGTTTAGGGATTGCAACCACTTCGGCCTTTTTCCAAACAGAAGGGATGGTTTTCTGTGCTATGCATGTGTTCAGCATCCCCACAAGCCAGGTCCTTGCGTTAGGTCCCAGGTGCTGTATCATTTCTGCCAGTATGCCATCAATCCCTGCTGCTTTTCCGGGTTTCAACTTTCCCATTGCAGTTTCACGTTCTTCTAAGTCGAAGGGTTTGGTTTGAGGGCTGGCTGATTGTGGTTGGTCTGATACCACTGTGCGATGGTATTCTATGTGAGTCGGTGGCGGTGTTGGTTACAACTGTTGGCCACCAGTTGTGACCAAGACCGCCACCGACCCACAGGAGAATACCATCGCACAGTGGTATCAGACCAACCACAATCAGCCAGCCCTCAAACCAAACCCTTCGACCTAGAAGAACTTGAAACTGCAATGGGAAAGTTGAAACCCGGAAAAGCAGCAGGGATTGATGACCTACTGGCAGAAATGTTACAGCACCTGGGACCCAACGCAAAGACCTGGCTTGTGGGGATGCTGAACACATGCATAGCACAGAAAACCATCCCTTCTGTCTGGGAAAAGGCCAAAGTGGTTGCAATCCTTAAACCTGGCAAAGACCCATTATCCACAAAGAGCTACCGACCCATTTCCCTCTGCATCACCTACAAGGCTATATGAGAAGCTGCTACTCCAACGCCTCGTTGCCACTCATAGATACCAAGCTGACTAAAGACCAAGCTGGTTTCCGTCCCAGCCGCTCCTGTGCTGGACAGAGCTCAACCTCACCCAACACATTGAGGATGGGTTTGAGGGGAAACAAATAACTGAAGCAGCATTCAGAGATCTCTCTGCTGCCTACGACACTGTCCAACACCGCACAATGGTCAGGAAAAGCCTCCTCAACCACAGGCGCTTCTATGTCCAGTTAAATGACCAGAGGAGTAAATGGAAAGCCCAAAAGAACGGCCTCCCACAAGGTAGCGTGCTCGCCCCCCTCCTTTTCAATATCTACACAAACGACCAGCCACTACCCAATGCCTAATGCCAGCGTTTCATCTGCGCCGACAACCTCTGCATTACCACCCAACAAGCAGACTTCCAGAAGATTGAGTCTGTCCTTGAAAGTGCCCTCCAAGAAATGTCAAGCTACTACAATACAACCACCTGAAACCCAACCCATCAAAAACCCAACTATGCAGCTTCCACCTGAGGAACCCAGACGGGGAAAAAGAACTGAGCGTCACTTGGGATGGTCACAAACTCTCCAACCATACCCACCCCATGTAACTTGGAGTTACACTGGACAGGACACTCTCCTTTAAAAAACATCTGGAGAACACAAAAGCCAAGGTCAACACCCACACCCGTGAAATAAATGTTTACACACCTCATTCAAGTTGCAGGCAGGCTAGCTGTCTACCTTGATCGCCGTCCTAAGAAAGAAAGACACAAAAAGAAACACACACATTTAGAACGACTTAAACCCTCTATATTTAATAAAACAATTCTGGACAGGAATCCTGTATTGCAGGGGTGCCCACATTTACATTGTGATCTACCAGTAGATCACAAAGGCTGTGCAGTAGGGCCGGGACTAATTGCGATTAATTTAGATTAATTAACTACAGAAAAATTAATCGCGATTAACTACAGATAAATTAATCGCACCTTTTCTTTCACCGCAGAACGTTTCTCACTGGGCGCTTTTCTATAGTACTGAAAACTGGAAATAATAAAAAGTCACCCCATTTTGTGTTGCCTAGAACTGGAGGTCTGACAAAAAACAGTAACAATATGAAGTAAGTACAGCTCCTTAGTCCTGTAATGTCACTGAGATGTACTTGTTACTGTTACAATTTGTTTTTCAGACCTCCAGTTCTAGGCAACACAGAATGGGGTGACTTTTATTATTATTTCCACAACAGGTATATTAATGACAGTAAAATGTTGAAAATGAGTGGTATCCTGTAGTCACTATTCATTGATTCACTGGGATACCAAAAAACATAAAAAAAAAGGTTTCTCGCTGTTCTCGGGTTGAATATTGATATGCGATTAAAATGCGATTAATCTAGATGAATTAATCGCAAAGCCTCTGATTAATTAGATTAAAAAAAAATCGAGTCCCAGCTCTACTGTGCAGGTATGTCATGCCCCTGTATATAATCTATCACTTGAATTAAGGTGACTTGATTGATTGACATAAAAAGGCCTGTCAGCTCAAATATTGCACACAAACATCAGTAGCATTACAAAGTTATTGTGACAGTAATAATTGCTATAGTGTGTGTTCAGTAACAGTGTTAAGTAACAGGAATATTCCTGTCTCTCCAGCTCTTTAATAAATAGAAAGGGGTTTTAAAATAAAAATCAGTTATATGTGACACATTTTCAGCCAATCAGGAGAAAGTAGCTATTTATGAGCTTAATGTTCCAGTTCTATTTGTGTCTGTTACATTACAATTCAACTTGTTTAATCTGTATCCTGACTGCGTTCCTGATTGGATAAAATTGCCGTTTCAGAAAAAGTTCTCTCTGTTACTGAACAAACTGTACTATAGCAATGATTACTGTCACAATATAGAGCTATTTAATACTGTTACTGAACACATTCTAGCAATGATTACTGTCACACTATAGAATTATTTAACACTGTTACTGAACACACACTCTATAGCAATGATTACTGTAACAATATAGAGCTATTTAACACTGTTTCTGAACAGACTCTATAGCAATGATTACTGTCACAATATAGAGCTATTTAACACTGTTTCTGAACAGACTCTATAGCAATGATTACTGTCACACTATAAAGCTATTTAACACTGTTACTGAACACACTCTAGCAATGATTACTGTCACACTATAAAGCTATTTAACACTGTTACTGAACACACTCTAGCAATGATTACTGTCACACTATAGAATTATTTAACACTGTAACTGAACACACACTCTATAGCAATGATTACTGTCACACTATAGAATTATTTAACACTGTACTGAACACACTCTATAGCAATGATTACTGTCACAATATAGAGCAATTTAATTTAGGTAACCAAATGGACTCCAATAGTAGATCTTTACACTCTCAATAGTTTAATTGTTAAGCATCTGCTTAATTTCCCAAAAAAACAGAGAATGTAAAAGATTGCTTTTAATCCTTTGTTGATGTTTTGTATGTATTACTGTAGGAGAGCGGTTAGTGACTGTGCCTTATTAACATTAGTGCCTGGGATCTTTTCCGGACAATTTCAAAGAATGTTTGTTTGCTTCCCGACAATTTACCAGAATGTTTTGTGCTTTTACCAACCAAACAAAACTCTTTTCTAACCTGACGCTGCCAGATGGGGGCGGTATTAAGCTGTGAAACAAATTTGTGTAGCAAGCTTCTTGGATCTGGCAGCGTCAGGTCAGGTTAGCTCTTTTCACCTCTAGTCGATCATTTCTTCAGCATTTGAGCCACGGACCACCATTGTGAGAGTCAAAATGGTAGTCCGTGGCTCAAACATGTCGCCTATGAAGTTACTTGTTGTGTTTATAAATGATACTACTACTTTACAAAACAGTGATCCAGTAGCCCAATGGTTACAACCGATGGTTAGTGAACGTAGTGGCCCGGGTTCACTTCCCAGTCGAGGACTGAGTTTGTTTTCTTCTTAACAAACAAAACTGTTTTTGCTTCAAGTCGAGGTCCTTTATTCATTCAGTATCTGAGCCACGGACCGCCATTTGAGGCTCAACAAATGCTGAATGAATAATGGACCTCGACGAGATGCTAAAACAAATGTGTTTTTTTGTAAGAAAGCAGAAAAACTCTCAGTCCTCGAGTGGGATTAGAACCCGGGCCCTTTGGTTCACTAACCCCCGACAATAACCGTTCGGCTACTGGAACACCGTGTTACAGAGTTACTCGAACATAATATATAAACATCACAACAAGTAACATCATATAAAGTGATAACAGATGTTTGAACAACAACAACAACAGCGTTTAAGTATTAAATAACATTTAACATACCTTCTGCAGACACGAGGCGACGGACATGGTGACGTGGCAACTTTCCAACAAACACTGACCAAACCCCCCTCCACGTTTCTCTTCCGTATTTGAAGGGGGCCGTCACTTCCTTCCGGTGTGACGTAGGCCACGCCCGCGAGTTTTTTGCCGCGATTTTCTTGTAGTCAAATATTGTAGTCCTACCTACGTTACATCCGGGTCCCGTCCGCTTCTATAGCTACATATGATTCTGAACGCTGTAGTTATTTTTTTATTTTTTACAATAACGTTATTCGTCAGAAAGGAAGCCATTGAGGGTTAAAATGGGTCTTAATGCTTCCAACTCGAGTAGAATTATTAATGTAACCGTAAAGTGTAAACAAGAAAATGTATGACGTGGAGCTTCCTTGAGTAAGACCCGGAAGCGGGTTACGTCACGGCTTAAATAGTCAATACAGACATGAGTCCCCTTCCTGGCAGCGTCTCCAGTGGTTTAGCGGTCTAAACACCAGACTTTTGAAAACGAACTTTATATAACTTCACGGGTTCAAACCCCTCTGATGTTTTTCTCAATCATTGATTCACAATACCAGAATGCACGTTTATTTAATCATAAATACATGATTCAGACAGCCCTGTGATTAAACCTTCAGCATTACACACTGAAACCTACCACACTGTGGCTGGCTTTTTATTCACAGTGCAACGTTATTGGACTCCTAATAATATATCATGGTGTAGCTATAGCTCTGGTCCATAGCTCTAATGGGCATTAGAACTATATATGGACCTGCTGTAGCAGTCAGCACAGTAGATTCATATTTCAATCGATCTTGGATGTTAAAATGGTGCCAAACTGTGTTCAACTAATTCCCTCTTCTGCTACATTAAACAGCAGTTATACTTATTATTGAGACTCAGAGAGCGTGTTGACATGAATAGCTTAGTTAATAGCATATCTGTGTTATAATTAATGGGTTTGATTGATCGATTAAATTAATATTTTATTAAAAATGTAGGCCTACTATAAAAAATATTACTGAACTGTTTTTTTTGTTTTCATTTGTAATAAAATATCACTGATGGTGTTGGTAGGCGGCATCACACTTGTATTTTATGGTAGTATGTATGTTATTCATTCAAGTCAAGCATCGTGTGTATAGTAATGTTTCATTATGTTTGTATCATCTCACTCACATCAATGTTTTATGTCTTATCTGACATGCAATGACAAACGAGTAAGCTATGTTATGTTACACATTGTGCACCTCTTTCCATGTGCAGGCAAATGCCGCATGGCTAATTTGCATACTAATTTAAATATATGTTAATTAGCCATGTGCTATCTGGATCATATATCTATATGCCCACTGCCGGTTGGCATTGTAGGCTACAAGTCAAGCATCGTTCGCTTTGATTATATAGCCGCGTGCTGCTTATTGTTGACATTCTAATAAGGGCACATATTATGAAGGAGAGAGAGCTATAGCTATAAACAAACAATTAACGAGAGTACACTTGAATAAAGAACGCATTGGACTGTCACTGCTTGTCAGAAAGAAATCCAAGGATGCATGCGCACCAAAATACTTTAAATAGCTCATTCCGTAATGACTGCTTTCATGTCATGTTAATTTTGGGGTGATACATAAAAGTATTATATACTCGCTCTGAAATTATAGGCAACACAAATTACGCAACGTTATGTGCATCATGGAAAGAGTGGATGTAAAAAATAGTCTAAAAATGAGGGGGTTTTTTAGCAGTCTAGGCTTAGATTAGACTTTGAAACAACGTCGTTTCTGTCTATATATAGACGTTGAAACGACGTTGTTTAATTAAATTGGACGTTGTTTCAACTAATCTAAGCCTATAGAGACTATTTCTACCCCCGTTTTTAGACAAATGATTTAGCCATTTAGACGTCTATATATTAGACTACAAACATGCTCAGTGGGAGCATCTACAAGTTAGACAACCAACGTTATGGTAGGATATGCTAATGCTATAGTATACAGACTATAATAATATGTTCAACAAATTGTCTCAGGCTGGAGTCGAACCCGTTCTGGCCAGTTCAGCCATTATGCGCGTGGTTTTATGTGATTGGACCATATACAAGCGTTGGTTTTCTAGCGTCGGGACCTCGACCTGTCCTGTGTTCGATTCCCGCTAGGGACGCAGTGGGGGGCAGTGTTGTTTTTGGCAGCAAATTTCTATTTTAGTTTTAGTCATAGTCTCTTGAATAGTTTTCACTTAGTTTTAGTCACATTTTAGTGAATGTTCTAGTGTTTAGTCTAGTTTTAGTCGACTAAATGTCATACGATTTTAGTCGACTAAATCTACAGTTGATTTAGTCGACTAAAATGTGTTTTGACAGGCCTTGATGTCGTTGTAATGACATATTTTACACTTTGGTTGCATGCTGAAAATAGCAGATCTACAATCTCACAACGCGACGCAGCATTGTGAGATTGTAGATTTGCTATTTTCAGCATGCAACCCATCATAAAACTGGATCTCTTGTCCACTAGTCCCTTACTAACATTTTAGTCTAGTTTTTATTTGTTGACGAAATTGTCAGTATATTTAGTCTTAGTTTTAGTCATCATAGATTCGTTTTTATTTACTTTTAATCAGTGAAAAAAGGTAGTCAACGAACATTTTTCGTCTTAGTTTTAGTCGACGAAAACAACACTGGTGGGGGGGTTCCTGGAACAACACATTTTCAGATGGGGGGGTCGGCGGCCAATTAATATATATTTTTGGGGGTCCTTGACATGAAAATGTTTTGAGAACGACATAGAAACATGAGGTTTATCAGAACACTGTCAGGATTTATAGAAGACATTTGTAGAATCACATGGTTCTGTATTTAACCAGGAGCCAGTGATGGTTCTGATCACATGGTTCTGTATTTAACCAGGAGCCAGTGATGGTTCTGATCACATGGTTCTGTATTTAACCAGGAGCCAGTGATGGTTCTGATCACATGGTTCTGTATTTAACCAGCAGCCAGTGATGGTTCTGATCACATGGTTCTCTGACCCCTAGTGTGGGGTTTCCTCAGCGTTGCTACAGAGGAGTTCCAAATCTTTTTTTCATTTAGTATTCATTCATTCGTTCAGATCGTTAATGTAATAAATAAATCCATCCATTCATCCATCTTCATTTATGTATTTATTTATTACATTAACGTCATCAACCCTAGAATCACAGCAGTTAGCAAAACAAATCAGATCTACAAGCTCACAAGCTAATGATTTTGGAGGTTTTGAAAATAGATGAAATCATGAAAAAAACGACATACTATAGATAGCCCATGTTTTCAGACCGCATGCCGTTTTTCATGATTTTGCAGGATTTGAGGAAAAAGTTGAAAATAATTGACCTGTAAATTACAACAACACAAACTAAGGCACTGGTGTGGTACTCCTGGTTTACCAGAACGGGGTTCAAGTCCCTGCAGTGCTCTGCTCAATTTGTTGTATTGTTTATTTAAATTTTCTGCTCATTGTGTTGCCTTTTCATAGATGATAACCCCAGGTTCCCTACTGTGTTTGAACTCCCTACAGCAGGGTTCCCCAATTAATTTTCCTCAAGGGCCATATTTTGACTAGCGTACCAGGCTGGGGGCCGAGTCTGCACGCGCGAGGTCGAGGTCTTGCCCTGAAAATTCATTTTCAGGGCAAGACCCCATTTGAAAAGGATGCCCAGTTTGACATGCATAGGCTACTGACCCCCATTCAATGCCATTTATATCTGGGACCCTTAAAAAAAAAAAAAAAAAAAAGGTTTTTTTTGGAAATTCTTTCATGGGCCACAAGGGGGCGCTCTGTGGGCCACAAATGGCCCGCGGGCCGCCTATTGGGGTACCCTGCCCTACAGTTTGGTTACCAAGTCTATTTATTACTCATGATTTATGTTCACTCCGAGACCATGGACTATATATAGCCTTTCGCTTTTCCCCGATTTCCCCTTTTTTTCAAATCCTCAAAAATGTTGAAAAACGGCGTGCTATAGTATGCCATACGGTAGGGGCTATAGCCCATGTTCAAAAATTATGAAAAACGAGGTAATTTTTTTTTCCAAAATTTCAAAAAACGATGGGCTATAACCCATGTTTTTTTTTTTTTTTTTTTTTTTTTAAATCCTCAAAAATTATGAAAAACGACATGCTATAGTATGCCGTACGGTAGGGGCTATAGCCCATGTTCAAAAATGATGAAAAACGAGGTTACTTTTTTTTTTTCAAAATTTCAAAAAACGATGGGATATAACCCATGTTTTTTTGAAATTTTGATTTTTTTTCAAATCCTCAAAAATGATGAAAAACGGCGTGCTATAGTATGCCATACGGTAGGGGCTATAGCCCATGTTCAAAAATGATGAAAAACAAGGTAAACTTTTTTTTCAAAATTTCAAAAAACGATGGGCTATAACACATGTTTTTTGAAATTTTGAATTTTTTTCAAATCCTCAAAAATGATGAAAAACGGCATGCTATAGAATGCCGTACGGTAGGGGCTATAGCCCATGTTCAAAACGATGAAAAACGAGGTACATTTTTCTTTTCAAAATTTCAAAAAACGATGGGCTATAACCCATATTTTTGAAATTTTGATTATTTTTTCAAATCCTCAAAAATGATGAAAAACGGCGTGCTATAGTATGCCATACGATATGGGCTATAGCCCATGGTTAAAAATGATAAAAAACGAGGATAAAAAAAAAAATCAAAAATTCAAAAAACGATGGGCTATAACCCATCTCTTTGAAATTTTGATTATTTTTTAAAATCCTCAAAAATGATGAAAAACGGCGTGCTATAGTATGCCATACGATATGGGCTATAGCCCATGGTCAAAAATGATAAAAAACGAGGATAAAAAATATATACAAAAATTCAAAAAACGATGGGCTATAACCCATCTTTTTGAATTTTTGAAATTTTTTCAAATCCTCAAAAATGATGAAAAACGGCGTGCTATAGTATGCCATACGATATGGGCTATAGCCCATGGTCAAAAATGATAAAAAACGAGGATAAAAAAAAAAATCAAAAATTCAAAAAACGATGGGCTATAACCCATCTCTTTGAAATTTTGATTTTTTTTTCAAATCCTCAAAAATTATGAAAACCGGCGTGCTATAGTATGCCATACGATATGGGCTATAGCCCATGGTCAAAAATGATGAAAAACGAGGATAATTTTTTTTTCAAAAATTCAAAAAACGATGGGCTATAACCCATCTTTTTGAAATTTGGAATTTTTTTCAAATCCTCAAAAATGATGAAAAACGGCGTGCTATAGTATGCCATACGATATGGGCTATAGCCCATGGTCAAAAATGATGAAAAACAAGGATAAAAAATAAATTCAAAAATTCAAAAAACGATGGGCTATAACCCATCTTTTTGAAATTTTGATTTTTTTTCAAATCCTCAAAAATGATGAAAACCGGCGTGCTATATTATGCCATACGATATGGGCTATAGCCCATGGTCAAAAATGATGAAAAACGAGGATAAAAAATTAATTCAAAAATTAAAAAAACGATGGGCTATAACCCATCTTTTTGAAATTTAGATTTTTTTTCAAATCCTCAAAACTGATGAAAAACGGCGTGCTATAGTATGCCATACGATATGGGCTATAGCCCATGGTCAAAAATGATGAAAAACGAGGATAAAAAATAAATTCAAAAATTCAAAAAACGATGGGCTATAACCCATCTTTTTGAAATTTAGAATTTTTTTCAAATCCTCAAAAATGATGAAAAACGGTGTGCTATAGTATGCCATACGATATGGGCTATAGCCCATGGTCAAAAATGATGAAACACGAGGATAAAAAATAAATACAAAAATTCAAAGCCCATGGTCAAAAATGATGAAAAACGAGGATAAAAAATAAATTCAAAAATTCAAAAAACGATGGGCTATAACCCATCTTTTTGAAAATTTGAATTTTTTTCAAATCCTCAAAAATGATGAAAAACAAGGATAAAAAATAAATACAAAAATTCAAAAAACGATGGGCTATAACCCATCTTTTTGAAATTTTGATTTTTTTTCAAATCCTCAAAAATGATGAAAAACGGCGTGCTATAGTATGCCATACGATATGGGCTATAGCCCATGGTCAAAAATGATGAAAAACAAGGATAAAAAATAAAAAAAATAAATAAAAAAAACGATGGGCTATAACCCATCTTTTTGAAATTTTGAATTTTTTTCAAATCCTCAAAAAAGATGAAAAACGGCGTGCTATAGTATGCCGTACGGTATGGGCTATAGCCCATGGTCAAAAATGATAAAAAACGAGGATAAAACAAAAATTCAAAAATTCAAAAAACAATGGGCTATAACCCCTCGTTTTTTTAATTTTTTAATTTTCTTCAAATCCTCAAAAGTAGGATTAGTCCTACATACTTACACCTATAGTCACTATAGCTTCTCGCTTTTCCGCGATTTTCACAATTTTTTTCAAATCCTCCGAAATCGTAAAAAACGATGGACTATAGCCTTTTCCATTTCCTTGATTTTCACCTTTTTCAAATCCTCAACAATGATGAAGAATCACGCACTATAGCGCGCCGCTCAATGACCTTGACCAATATCAATGACCATGAGCAGTATAAATGACCTTGACAAGTATAAATGACCTTGACCAGTATGAATGACCTTCACCAGTATAAATTACCTTGAACCGTATACTGTAAATGACCTTGAACAGTATGCGGGCCGTGACCTTTCGCGATTTTCACATTTTTTAAATCCTCAACAATGATGAAGAATCGCGCACTATAGCGCGCCGCTCAATGACCTCTGAGACCATAGACCAATGCACCATGTAAATACAACACATTGAGCAGGGCACTGCAGGGAGTTGAACCCCGTTCAATGAACCATGTAAATACAACACATTGTTGAGCAGGGCACTGCAGGGAGTTGAACCCCGTTCCGGTAAACCAGAAGTACGACACCAGTGCCTTAGTTTTTGTGTTTAGAGGTCCTTTCGTTGAAATGTAAATTTTACATTTCAACAGTAAAGTAATGTATAAAGAAGAGAAACACAAAAGCACAAAAATAACATTTTCGAATTACCGGTATTTGCTTTGATTTTTTAAACATTTTCTTGCCGACCTCCCACATTTAATTCGATGATTAACAAAAAACAGTGTTGAATCTGTAAGGATCCATTTGGTTACATGTGCGTGTGTGTGTGTGTGTGTGTGTGTGTGTGTGTGCACGCTTCGATAACCAGTGTTGGACCTGTAAGGGTCCATTTGGTTACATGTGTTATACTCTCAGACTTACAGACATCAGGCTGCCAAGCCAGAACACATCAGCCCTTGCAGTCAGCCATTGTAGCCATACCAGCCTTGCTCAGTCAGCTCAGCCAGGCCTCTCTCGAGGCCTGGCTCTCTGTCTGCCTGGCCCGGTCTGCCCCACCCTGCCTTGCAGCAACAGAACCAGCCTTTCTGGCAAGCCTGGATCTGGGACTCTCTCTGTAGAGGAGACAGAATGAGTCACATGGTGCCACGATGGTCAGGTCTGGATCTGGGACTCTCTCTGTAGAGGAGACAGAATGAGTCACATGGTGCCACGATGGTCAGGTATGGATCTGGGACTCTCTCTGTAGAGGAGACAGAATGAGTCACATGGTGCCACGATGGTCAGGTCTGGATGTGGGACTCTCTCTGTTGAGGACACGGAACGAAGACGGATCACAATTACCGCACCATACATACACACACACGTACTGTACACGCGCACACGCCCTAGCACGCACTAGCACGAGCGCGCACGCACACTCACGTCATGCTGGGGGAACCGACTGAAGACGAGATGTTAACATGACTCCAAGTCCAACAGTCTACTGTTACGACTCACCAAGTCTAGGACGGTTATTTAAGAAGGCAAGGTGGTAAAATGCCAAAGTTATTTATTACTCTCTGTGGCATACAAATTATAGTAACAATATATATTTGTTCAATGTATTCAATATGAATTACTGAATTGCTATTTACAGGGCGAGCAGGGCTGTGCAGGTCCTAAATCAAAGAAACGATCAAAACATCCTACCTCTCAATCCTATAACCAAAAAACCCTCCCAAATCTGAATAACTACTAAACGAGAACAAGAGAGCCTAACTGGCTACTCTACGCTTTATCCTAACTCAAACAGAAATACATGGTGAGGAGCCTGCTTGTCTAGCTAAGTGAACTAACATGAAATACTATGACATACTACCTGCTATATACTACTGCTCTTGATCATGACCCAATAATGGACTTTAACATGAATGATTAACAACAGACGGGGGTTCGCTCAACAGACTGATCAAACATAGCATTAGCAACTCTTGCCATACTGATGTTTCCATTATATTACTCCGTGCATGTTCTCTCTGCACAGAGGGCGCGCTGCCTCTAGCCTGCTCCACTCTGGAGACTGGCTTTAGGACAGCGGCCGGGAGTGAAGGCTTCAGGACGCCTTAATGCCGTCAGGTGGGCGCAGGTGTAGAAGCCGGTTGGAGGAGCGAGGTGCGGAGTGGGTGACCAACAGCGGAGTGGCGGTAATGCTCCCCACCAATGGCTGCGCTGACGGATCTACAGGGAGGGGTTAGGCAAAGGGGGCGCGCACTGTGCGCACCACGCAGACAAATGCATATATATAGGCCTGCGGCCGTAACATCTACCAACAGTCATTAAGACATGTGAATCCCTAGACTCCTTCAAAAACTGGCACCTACGGACGGCCGCAATTCGAAAATGGCCCCCGTAAAACCTGAATCTCCCCCCCCCCCACCCCTTTTTCCCCTCACTGTATGTTTGTTTGTTTCTTTCCTTTTTTTAATTCCTCCATGAAGATTTTTTGTCTTGCTATATAGAGTATATTTGTACGTCTAATTGTTGAATTGAACATGGTGTTCATTGTAAACAAGTGTAATGCTTTATGGTGTCGTCCACAGTTAACAGTTTAGTTTTGAGTTGTGCTTGAAATGTACTGCAATTCTGCAATCTGTTAATCAATCAATCAATCACTCCTGCATGCTGACCCTGACTGAGCTCAATGCTTCCTTTGAGCTGCCTGGGGAGAGCCCCGAACTGAGCTCATGGCAGCTTTGACAGGGATATGGGGGAAAAAAAACGTTTGGACATTTCATGGTCTACTACTCAGGCTCATGGTCTACTCAGGCTCATGGTCTACTCAGGCTCATGGTCTACTCAGGCTCATGGTCTACTCAGGCTCATGGTCTACTCAGGCTCATGGTCTACTCAGGCTCATGGTCTACTCAGGCTCATGGTCTACTCAGGCTCATGGTCTACTCAGGCTCATGGTCTACTCAGGCTCATGGTCTACTCAGGCTCATGCGAACACCCCAGGCAGTTTTTAACCCATGTTGACCTGAGATCAGATTCTAAAAATGTCTTCTACATGCTGACAGTTTTCTGAAAAAGCTATGTTTCTATGTCAGTCGTTCTTCGATTTTTCAAAAATAGCAGACGCGATATGAGCTTGTAGGTCTGCTATTTTTCAATAGCTAAAGCATAACATAATGCTAAAAGGGGTTCCCGCCCAAAATGGGTTAAATAAAGTGGCTTGATTCAGTATTTATAGGTATGTGATTTTCATTGTAGCTGCCCCGCAAAAAAGGCTGAATCGACAGTGAAGGTGAGTTTCTGTGGCATGCTGTGCATCTCACGCAGAGAAGGGAAGGAATGGCGATATTCAGCCCGCCTTCCGGTTTTATGCGGAGGGGGCGGGGTCAGGTTGTCAAAGTCTTGTTGTGAGGTCTGTGGTTTATCTGTGAGTCATACTTACTCATCTCTGTAAGCAGGTAAGTATTGTTGTGAGTCATACTTACTAATCTCTGTAAGCAGGTAAGTATTGTTGTGAGTCATACTTACTCATCTCTGTAAGCAGGTAAGTATTGTTGTGAGTCATACTTACTCATCTCTGTAAGCAGGTAAGTATTGTAGTGAGTCATACTTACTCATCTCTGTAAGCAGGTAAGTATTGTAGTGAGTCATACTTACTCATCTCTGTAAGCAGGTAAGTATTGTAGTGAGTCATACTTACTCATCTCTTTAAGCAGGTAAGTATTGTTGTGAGTCATACTTACTAATCTCTGTAAGCAGGTAAGTATTGTTGTGAGTCATACTTACTCATCTCTGTAAGCAGGTAAGTATTGTTGTGAGTCATACTTACTCATCTCTGTAAGCAGGTAAGTATTGTTGTGAGTCATACTTACTCATCTCTGTAAGCAGGTAAGTATTGTTGTGAGTCATACTTACTCATCTCTGTAAGCAGGTAAGTATTGTTGTGAGTCATACTTACTCATCTCTGTAAGCAGGTAAGTATTGTAGTGAGTCATACTTACTCATCTCTGTAAGCAGGTAAGTATTGTTGTGAGTCATACTTACTCATCTCTGTAAGCAGGTAAGTATTGTTGTGAGTCATACTTACTCATCTCTGTAAGCAGGTAAGTATTGTTGTGAGTCATACTTACTCATCTCTGTAAGCAGGTAAGTATTGTTGTGAGTCATACTTACTCATCTCTTTAAGCAGGTAAGTATTGCCGTGAAGTCTGCCGTTGAACTCCACAGAATACCACCCGATGTCTTCTACGGTCATGTTGTGGATGACCAGCCGTCCGGTGTCTGGGTCCAGTGTGGAGCGCTGTCTAAACGTCCCGTAGTAATCCAGACCATGGTGTGATTTTCTTTGGGACTCATACGAATTTGAATGACCACCTGTGCATCCCGGGACCCATTACATTGAAAACCTATTTACATCACTGATATAAATTGTTTCAGAGTGAACATTTGTAACTCAAATCTCAAATGAAGGTTCCGTGGCTCAAATGGGTCTGAGAGGCTAAACCTCATCAAATGGGTCCGAGAGGCTAAACCTCATCAAATGGGTCCGAGAGGCTAAACCTCATCAAATGGGTCCGAGAGGCTAAACCTCATCAAATGGGTCCGAGAGGCTAAACCTCATCAAATGGGTCCGAGAGGCTAAACCTCATCAAATGGGTCTGAGAGGCTAAACCTCATCAAATGGGTCTGAGAGGCTAAACCTCATCAAATGGGTCTGAGAGGCTAAACATCATCAAATGGGTCTGAGAGGCTAAACCTCATCAAATGGGTCCGAGAGGCTAAACCTCATCAAATGGGTCTGAGAGGCTAAACCTCATCAAATGGGTCCGAGAGGCTAAACCTCATCAAATGGGTCCGAGAGGCTAAACCTCATCAAATGGGTTAGTGGCTCAAACGTTTGTGGCTCAAAAGTTCATGACTCAAAAGCCGAATACATAATGGGGCCTTGTTGAAAACCCACCGTCTTAAAGAATAAAATAAAAACATTATTTGGATAACAAAGAACAGGTCTTACCAACGTGGAGCTGGATGTCAGCGCCCATGCCCATCTCTGGCACCGAGCAGCGGTAGGTTCCCCGGTCCGACAGCCTGACCCTGGACAGCTTCAAGGAAATTACACCCCCGGACAGCTCCGACAGGGACAGTGTCGCTCTCTGCCTGTCAATGGTGGAAAGCACCAGCACTAAGTACTTTTACTTAAGTATACTGTACTTAAGTACTTATTATTATTTTACAAAATATTATGGTGATTTCTTTATTTATTATTTACTATAGTCCTAATAGACCCCAGGAAATTACATCTGGCCACAAAAGATCACAGGATCTACTGAATGTGAAGGTGGATCACAGGATCTACTGAATGTGAAGGTGGATCACAGGATCTACTGAATGTGAAGGTGGATCACAGGATCTACTGAATGTGAAGGTGGATCACAGGATCTACTGAATGTGAAGGTGGATCACAGGATCTACTGAATGTGAAGGTGGATCACAGGATCTACTGAATGTGGCCAGATGTAATTGCTTAGGGTCTAGTAGGACTATAGTAAATAATAAAAAAATGAATCACTACAACATTTTGTAAAAAAATACATATTTAGCCCCATGCTCGAATGCCCCCACCCCCCCCTGTCAAAAACAGCTAAGAATTCCTAAAACGAAAGAAAGCAGCAAATGAAGAAAAATTAACACTAATCTTTTACTTTGTCTAATAACAACCTAAAACATGAACCTAGGTTGATAAAAGCTAAAGTTGTCCTTGGGCGGGAACCCCTTTTGGTGTTAGCATTATGTTATGCTTTAGCTATTGAAAAATAGCAGATCTACAAGCTCATAGCGCGCCACCGAGTGGCGTACTACGAACTTGTAGGTCTGCTATTTTTGAAAAATCGAAAAACCACTGACACTGATAAAACATAGCTTTTTCATAAAACTGTCAGGATGTGGAAGACATTCATAGAATCTGATCTCAGGTCAGAATGGGTTAAAGTAAAACAATTGAGTACGCCGGGTTCTGGTCCTCGGTGAGGTACCGCCCCAACTGGACGGAGACGACAAGCAGGTTCTGGCAGGCCCGGCGCCAGGATGAAATGACAGAGGGGGCAATCGGGGGCAGGTATTGGACATGAAGACAATGCGCCACATTTGCATATCTATAGAGGGCAGAGGCGCACGATTTTGTTGGCTTCCTTCCTTTCAATGCCTGGAAATGTACCATTGTTTTGTCTGTAACTATTTGATCTAAGGGGGCAAAGAGGTTGATTTAGGGGGGCAAACACTCCCTTTGCCCCCCTGTGGCGCCGGGCCTGGGTTCTGGTCGTCTCTGGTCCACCTCACCGTTCCCCAACTCTGCATGCTGAGTGGTGGGTGGATGCGACATGGGAGGATGGCCACGCCTCCCACGCCGGCCAGCACGGGTTGAGAGGAGCCAATCACCTTGCTATATCCTTAAAGGGATTGTGACATAAAAATTATAAAAATAAAAAGATTTTGAATTATTTCATTTTGATTATTTTATAGTTATGTTAACTTTATGAACTAAAAACTAATATATTTGACATAAAAAAAGGACAATAACATTTAGTAATTATCTGAGATCAATTATTTTTCAGTATTCTGATATTAACCTGAGGGCTACATTAAGTGAAGGTGGGGTGGGGGCCTTCACTTAAAAAACTTCACAAAAAAACTATGATGCGAATTATATTAGTCCAGTTCGAATAATCAATTTTATTTATTTATTTATTAAACCAGTAAAAACCACATTGAGACCGAAGTCTCTTTTACAAGTGTGAACTGGCCCAGACAAGAGAAAAAATAAGTGACACAGTTCTGCCAGTAAAAAAAAAAAAAAAAAAACAGGACATACATTAATGCTCATAAATACAGTAGGCCTACACACTACCGAAGAAGCTCAAAGGGAGAACAGGAACGCGACCAATAAGGACTAATAAATAAAAACTAAGCAACGGAAATTGCTAGTAGACTAAAAAGCAAGCAGACATTTGCTATATGTCAAAGCCGTTTGGGAACAAAGCAACAAGACTTGTTAAAAACAGCCACACCCTGAAAAGGTCTAGTTTTCAGACCTACTAGTAAAGTCTAAATATAGTAAATGTAAATAAAGTATCACCTGTCACAGGTGTGTTGCATCTCCACAGAACCAGTAACATGTAGAAACTCAACCACATCCGAGACTTTAACATTAAAACTGTGTTTACTGTGAACAACACAGACCCCGAGCAGACATCCATCTTGTCTCTTCTCTCTTAGAACATGTTGTTGTTGAAACATTTAGTTTAGACATTCCACATTGCATGTCACCGTGCCACCAGCAGGTGTCGCTGGGACCCCCTGGAACTCCTTCAGCGCGCACACACACACACACACACACACACACACACACACACACACACACACACACACACACACACACACACACACACACACACACACACACACACACACACACACACACACACACACACACACACACACACACACACACACACACACACACACACACACACACACACACACCTGTCATTGTTTGTGGGTACTTCCCCTCTCACTCCCTGTCACTTCTCTCCACTCTTGACACACCATGCGAATTCTGTGGTCAAACACACTTCCATGCCACATGATCTCTCTCTCTCTCTCTCTCTCATTCCTCTCACAGTATCACCCTGAAGAAGGATCAGGTATGTTTAAATGTTTCAATTCCTCTGGTACAAATATAGGTACACTTCTACATAGCCAAAAACAGGAAATCATCATAAAGGAGGGAAAAAGGGAAAAAGCACGTATATACAGTGAGGGGGGAAAGGGGTGGGTCATGGGGGCCAGTTTCGAATTGCAACCGTCCGTAGGTGCCCTTTGAGAGCGGCATAGGAGTGAAATGAATTTAGTCCCTTGTTTGTGCCGAATCTGGGTTGCACATGGTTTGTTGAACTCCCTCTGGTGTTGTCGGTGTGGACTTCTTTGACATTAAGGTAGTATTTAGACAGGTACATGGGTATCTTGGTGGTGTATCGAATCTTGTGGACCAGACCCATTGCAAGATGCTGTACTCTAACCTGACGCTGCCAGATCCAAGAAGCTTGCTACACAAATTTGTTTCACAGCTTATTGGGATCTGGGATCGCGGAAGCAAATTCGATGACGGGGCTGTTCCTTTTTTTCAAGATACTTGGTAGATGATTGGATGGGACCGTCTGTCTATCACCGTGTGGGCGTGCAAACACAACCAATCATATTGACGTGTCTATATAGCTTCACATCCGGTTTCGCCCATGTCCCGCCCTTAGCTCACGCTGATTGGTCCGGTACGGAACGGATTTTTGTCAGCTCAACTGCCTGAGAGATCCCAGATGAGTGCTGTGTTGGGGAACATGGTTACCCAATACCGCCCTCATCTGGCAGCGTCAGGTTAGCTGTACTCTGTCGTCGACCCTAAGCCATTCCAGCCTGTCAAAGTGGGCAGGGGTGAGGTGGGTTTTGGGGTGTGAGGCAAAGTAGTAGCCTGACCAGTTTGTTTTGGGAAGTCTGGAGCCTTGTTTTAAGGGCCTTAGAGGTGGTGCTGTGGTACCAGGAGGTGCATGCATAGTCGAAGAAACCTTGTAAGAGGGCTCCAGTTAGGGTCTTCAAGGTGTTTTTGTCGACCAGTGACAAAAACACTTGCCTGCACTTTTCTTTCGGCGGCCGACCCCCATCTGAACATACAGTATGTTGTTCCAGGGACCTCCAGGGACCTCCGCTGTGAAAGCATACACATTAAATGATTTGTGCCACATTGTAGATCTGCTATTTTTCAACAGTTAAAGTTTAAAATAGTGGTTAAAGTGCATGCCGTATGTAAGAAGAAGTAGAGAAGAAAATTAATCAACGCTCACACACTGAGGGCTCCAATGCAACAGATGCTTTATTGCAGGGATACTCAAATAGCTGAACCTGTGGGCCACAGTACAAAAATGGCAAGGGGTATGATAACTTCTCTATTTTATTTGCGTTATTTCCGCATAATGTAAGACAAATGCAATGTGCATTCTGGCTTGGCCTTCCATTTCTATTCTGGCAATGACACAACTTGTAATCAAAGTAGCTGTAGTTTCTACATTTACTCTCTTTTGAACAATCCTGGTAATAAGTAATAGGCCTAATCTGTCTGTAGAAAATGAAAACGAAAATCTATCCATTCCATTATCTCTGGAACGGAAGGTCCAATCGGAAGGTCCAATCGGAAGGTCCAGATCCAAGTTGAAAGCTTGTTTGATGCGTGACTTTGAGGACATGAAGCACATGAGCCTGAGTTTGAGTATCGCTGCTCTATTGCGCCAGAAAGCTGTGACCTCTGACCTGTGAGGTTCTGAACTCAAAGCTCTTCCTCAGACGGACAGCATGTAAGAATGAGAATAAAGTAGATGTTTGGGGCACTCGGGTGGCACAGTGGAAAACTACCTGTCCACAATGGAGTTTGAATCCACCACAGTGCATCAGCGTCTATGCGAAACACAATATGGCCTGTGTTCAGGGGGAGGGAAGCCGGGCAGGAGGGAGGGGGGAGTGGGACGGACGGAGGCTCAAAGTCCTTCCAGTCCTCACTGGCAAGTGAGCCAGTAGGATGCAACACACAATGTGATGACTATAAAAGTCATCACAAAAAAGTAGATGCTGCTCAAGATGCATTCATGTTGTTTTGTAATCTTGTTTTATTATGTAGTGGAGAAGAAGAACACTGTGTTTATTTTATTGATCACTCGCTTTAGATCAGGGCTG
The DNA here is from genome assembly GCF_964188405.1 of Protomyctophum parallelum. Lineage (NCBI taxonomy): Eukaryota > Metazoa > Chordata > Actinopteri > Myctophiformes > Myctophidae > Protomyctophum > Protomyctophum parallelum. The sequence goes on along the minus strand of NC_139711.1, from coordinate 41,077,114 downwards.
TCAAATTAGTCATACTGGGTCACAGGCTGGATTTGGCAGAATTCAACTTCAAACCCGTTGTGCACACGTGACGTCAACTGTACGTGTGCATCCGCACATTGCTTTGACTCACGTGAGGCTCACCATTGTTCTTGTTCAGCCTCCTGTCATATGGTTTACAGTTTCACTTCACTAATTTAGATTCTCACTTCTCTGCTGTGTTTTGCCATAGATATCCAATCAATGCACGAATAATAGAGGACACTGCCCATGTACTGCCTGAGGAAGAGTTATCATACAAAACATATTGCTGAGTAGTCTAGGTTTGGGGCCAATTGATTGCTCATTTGCTTAAAGTTTTCATGACATCGTACTTTTGTATACTGTTGTATCCTCTTTAGATCATCAATGCTGAACAGTGTTGTCACCAACCAGTGTCCACAGCAGAGTTTCTCCACCACAAGTACCTGACAGTTTGACCCTGAAGACAGCCATGATGCTACAGACAGGAAGCTGCCATTGTTTCTCCTTCTTACTTCTGTTGTTCACGCTTCATCTTAGTCCCACACTGGCTTACTTCCTGAAAAACTGCAATATTCTTTACTCTGACAATGTCACTGCTGGTGTTTCAGTGGAATGCAAAAACCATCACCTCCTTAGCATACCAGATGACATTCCTAGAGAGGTTATATCATTAACACTCCAGAATAATGACATTCAGAGGATAAACAAGACTGATTTTTACAATCTGGTAAATCTCAGAGATTTGGAACTGAGCGACAATTGTATAACTCATGTAGATGACGGTGCTTTTGTCCCTGTGGTGGAACTCAAAGAGCTCCATATGAACTACAACAAACTGACAACACTGACAGACAACATGTTTCAGGGACTGTCTAACCTCTTGATACTGAGCTTGGATGTAAACAATATCACTTCCATCAACCCTGCAGCCTTCCAGTCACTCCCCAGTTTACAGGAACTAAGTCTGAAGTCCAACCCGATACATCAAATGACAGATATTATTACCATCTTACAATTACCACGCTTACTGAGGCTGAACATCTCAATTTACACATTAGAATCTTTTCAGTCAATAGATCTGCCATTAAACATGTCCTCTGAGCTCAGGGAGTTGAGAATTAGTTCGGGTTCGATAAAAAGGTTTAGCATCACAACAGCCGTGTTTCCACATCTTAAGTTAATCGACCTGTCACACTGTTGTAACGATACTGGATGGGAATGGGAAATACCAGACAAGTATTTTCTCAGGAATATAACTACGGTGTATTTGTTTGGTCCTTATATGACTTTTAACTCCATCAAAAAGTCTCTACAGAGCCTCGATTCACTGGAGAATCTGCACCTCATGCATAGACAGAGGATAGACAGAGGTCTCCTAAATATTGCCTGTCAAATACCCACACTGAGGATACTTGTTGTAGCCTCTAACCACATTGCCAAAGTAAGTGAAAAACTGTCACATTGTAGTCAACTAACCTACCTGGACCTATCATATAATGACCTGACTGAACTGTCTAGGGATTCAATGAAACACATGAATCAGCTGAGACTCCTGGACCTCGCCTGTAACTACCTTTCCAAAGTGCCAGACGTTGTTAATTATCTCCCTGTGCTTCAAAACCTAAGCCTGCAACACAATAGCATTCATAATTTAAGCTGCTCAGACTTCTTAAATGTAACCAGACTCATACACCTCAATCTAGATTCCAACCGCATCTCTGAACTCAAACCGTGTGTTTTTCAACATCTCAGTGAGTTAAAGGTTCTGAAAATGAGCGACAATCTCATATGGATGTTTGGCGATGCATTCAAGATTGGTCTACAGAAACTAGAATTATTGGATGTCACTCTGAATCAAATTTCATTCCTCGAGAAGGGGGATTTTACAAATCTGAAATCGCTCAAACACTTAGCGTTTGGATCAGATGCACTGTTCGGGTTTGACAGCACTGCTTTAGAAGGGCTGGATGAACTTGAAACTCTTAGTCTAAGTTTTCATTTTGTTGACAGCAAAATTATATCGTCATGGTATTTACCGTCTCTGAAGAGCCTGAAGAGCCTTAAAATGCAATTCAACCAGCAATTATGTAGGACTAACACATCATACATCACGAACACACCCAACCTAGAAGCTCTCCATCTCTCCCACAATGAACTGAAGTCCCTGGACTTCCTGGCACAAGTCAACCTGACTAGACTCTCTTGGCTGGACCTGAGACAGAACGAGTTGGCGGTAATCAATGTCTCTGTGTTCCGTTTTCTCCCTGCTCTCAAATATGTTAACATGGATCACAACCCTTTCACGTGTGACTGTTCTAATGCTGAGGTTCGCCAGTGGATGCTGACCAACAACCAGACGCAGGTAGTTGACGCACATCGCTACAGTTGTGGCTTTCCTCTGGATAAAAAGGGAACCAGGTTTCTGGACTTTGACTATCGTTCCTGTTGGGTGGACGCTAGCTTCATCTGCTACATTTCTTCCACTTGTGTGATTGTGCTAACTCTGCTCACATCCTTCACCTACCACTTCCTGCGTTTGCATCTTCTCTATGCCTACTACCTCTTCCTGGCCTTCCTTTATGATGCCATGGAAAGAAAGAAGGGGTCTCCTCAGTGCTACGATGCCTTCATCTCCTACAACGTTCACGATGAGCTCTGGGTTTACGAAGAAATGCTTCCAGTGCTGGAGGGAGAGCAGGGCTGGAAACTCTGTCTGCACCACCGAGACTTCTTACCAGGTACAAACCTCTCTCTGTCTAAGTCAGGGATTCTCAACCTGAGGGTCACGATCCCTCAGGGGGTCGCCAAATTATTTCTTCCATTTTTTACTACTATGCTTGTTTTAACCTGATTGTTTTATATTGTGTCACTGTAACCTTGTTTCGAAAAGTGCTCTATAAATAAAATTTACTTACTTACTTACTTACTTGACAGAAAGTAGCTCATAACGTTTCTATGGTGGATTTTTATGAAACAAAGACTTTGCAGATAGAAAAAGGATAATTCAAGCTTTTCGTACAGCTGCAATGTTGGTGAATTTAACATGGTTTAATGCAATCAGACAGGACTTTTCTGTTTAGGTGAATGGGCTATCAAGGTCAGAAAGTAGTTTTTTGCCACTCAGTGGGCGTTTCCGCATAACTTCCAGGTACGATGATGTCACGCGCATACCCTCTATTGATCACACCTGATCATCTGTTGTGGGGCATGCTTTTTCAACTTGCATCATTCCGAGTAGGCCCAGTACCCAACGGGCACCGTTCTAGTTTATATTAATGTTTGTTTCTTTAGGGACCTCTCTCTGTCTGAAAAACGGTGTTGTCTTTAGTGGCATTATTATTACAGCATGTAACAGTAAATAGTATATATATCCGTCTCTCAAGAAGTGAAGTAGTTTTGAATGTGGTTTACATAATGTTTGTTTTGTTTCCAGGTACAACCATCGTAAAGAACATTACAGATGCCATCTATGGCAGCAGAAAGATCATCTGTGTGATCAGCCATCATTACCTGGAGAGTGAATGGTGCTCTAGAGAGATCCAGATGGCCAGGTGGGGGCAGTATTTCTCTGATGTTTCATTGCTCGACAAAGCATCATGGTGGATTTGAACACCCATCCTTAACTGAGTGTAAATGTCCTCTGGTCTCCTGTGTGCAGCTACCGTCTGTTTGATGAACAGAAGGACGTGTTGATCCTGGTGTTTCTGGAGGACATTCCAGCCCACCAGTTGTCTCCCTACTATCACATGAAGAGGCTGGTGAAGAGACACACCTACCTGAGCTGGTCCCGGGCTGGACAGCACCCTGGACTGTTCTGGCAGAACCTACGCAGAGCTCTGCAGGACACACCTCACGCTGACCTGACCTCCTGAACCACCTGAGACCGCAGCATGCCTGTTCTGGAGAGAAATGAAACCATAATGTGTGTAATATGTATGTTATTTAGGTATTTTACTGTATATATAATTATGTTCATAACCTCATTACAATCAATGGAAAGTCAAACAAGCAACACTTCTGAGACAGAATGTTGGTAATATTACCATGTTGACCATGAACAAATTCACTCACCGAGACTAAGTGAAACATCGCTTCACACTGCAACACATTTTTTTCAACTATACTCTCATACAATGTTCTTTTTTGTTTTGTTGTCTACTCTCCGCCAGGCCGAAGGCGTGACCGAGACTATGTTTTGGCCCCTGCCCTGTGTGTGCGTGCGTGCGTGCGCGACGTGCGTGCGTGTGAACAGCTAATTTCCGCCACTGTTGGAGCGATGGACGTGAAACTGCACACACACTCCCTGGAGGCCAGAGCAGAACCTGTTTCACATTGTCCTGTTATAGCGCCACCATGAGACTCTGAGACTTTGATTAGACATATATGTAAGCTAACAATGATAATAGTGCTGCTCTAATGTCTGTAAGATAGAGCCCTATATTTAAACTAACAATGATAACACTGTTGTGTCTAATGTCGTGTAAGATAGGGCCCTATAATTGCAATATGCAATGCCGGCATAATTAGCAGATGCTCTTTATCCAGAGTGTTTTACAGTAACACATGCATCATCCTTACAGTAACACATACAGCACCTTTGCCTTGGAACTCCCTGCCCTTGGGTCTTAGCCTTGGGTCTTAGCCTTGGAACTCCCTGCCCTTGGGTCTTAGCCTTGGGTCTTTGCCCTTGGGTCAGAGTCAGTGTGTTCTTTTAAAACGCTTTTAAAAACAGCTTTGTAAGTCAAGTGTTTTTTCCTAATATTGTTTTTTCCAGTTGTTATTGATGCCCTGTTATTTTTCAAGTTTTATTGTTTCTGATGTCTTGATGTTATTTGATTATTATGGCTATTATGATTGCTGTTTATAACCTGTCACTTTGTAACTATATGTTTGGAAGGTGCTATATAAATAAAAAATAATGAATTCGTCAAATGCATAGAGACAGTGTAGTACTAAACAGTCTAATATCTAAAAAACTCACACCTGTGTGAAGTGAGGGGCGCTAATATATTAAAGTTTAACTCATGTTGCTATGATTAGTGATGATGTAATGGTGATGTAAAACAAACGGTGACAAAACAAACATTAAATTATCTTAATTGTTAATGGCATTTAATGTTTGTGTTAGGGACAGGATGATGTCAATTTTCCCTTCATTGTCAATGGCATTTTTAAAACAAACATTGAACTAAAAACAAACTTTAAACCTGTATATAGGAGGGGCTAAATATATATCACACCTGTGTGAAGTGAGGGGAGCTCTTATCATCATGATACATCATCTAATTCTGGCCAATCACAATTTGCGTCCTCACTTTTGTCATCAATGTTTGCGTTTACACAATGTTTGTGTTTTGTTTACACAAACACTCAAAATTAGTCATAGGAAACGGTAACAAAACAATGTTTGATAACAACGCTGGCTATCCATTGTCAATGGCATTCATTGTTTGTGTTAACACAATGTTTGTGTTTACACAAATCCTCAAAGCTGGACAACAAATATATCATCTGAACATTTAAACTATCCAAACTATAGGATGCCAGATTGCCAGGTCAACAAATGGACCTGGCATCTGTCTAAATAACATCTGAATTACATTTTAAACTTATTTGCATAAGACTGCATGGTCGACAAGGCTAGGTCAAGTAAGGTGCAGTATCCCAGCAAGCCAAATAAGGTCATGACAACGTTTCACAGCCCTTATGGGGATGATCTTTAAGTAATTTACAGGACGTCTTCACCAGTTTAAATAATATATCTTATTCTGGGCCAGATCTGACTAGTTATGATATGACCTCGATCTGACTCTCTCTGATTCATCCATCCGGCTTTGTGGGTAGAATTTATGTTGGTTAAAATCAGGTGTTATTCTGGGCCAGATGTGACTAGTCTTGGTTTGACTTGATCTGGCCCCAATAGAGGGTATGAGTGGCAAAAAACTACTTTCTGGCCTTGACAACCCATGCATCCAAACAGAAAAGTCCTATCTGATTGCATTAAACATTAAACAATGTTAAACTCATGTTGCTTTGCCACTTGATGTGCCATTCACTTTAAGCATGACCCTCTATCGAGACGTCACTAATTGGTCCAGATCCTGACCGTGCTTGCTGGGATGACCTTGTAGTCTTTACACTGATAGTTTCTGTCCTAGTTCCACTAAAGTGAAGCATTTCTTCATTTCCGTCAGCCTGTGAACTCTCAGAAGCACTCGGCTTGATCCTCTTTCACTATAGGTGTCCCCTCATAATGTCTGAGGCATCAGTGGAGCTGTGGTCAAAATAATGGACGTCATTCCTGTCTGAGTGAAACACTGGAAAGATGGTTGTCAAACTTGTCACTGACTTTCAGAGTTCAGGTAGGATTCAAATTCAATATTATAATTTCCTTCCTGGAAAGTAATATTCATTGTGACTTTTCTGTGTTATTTGTATATAATAGGGATAATGTCCTTGTTATAATATAGGGCTTCAGCTATGTTAAAGAGCTGCGTTTTTACTTTGAGCTGTTGACATTCTGCGCACGCGCACACACACACACACACACACACACACGTGCACGCTGTGCCCTTCATTGTAGCCCTGCGATATTATGATCAATGCTCCGCCATTATTCTGGTCTCATGACTTGCACCATTCGTAGGTTGTAAATCCATTCATTTTGCACAATGTTGCAAGGAAAGTTTCTGTTCCATATTATGCCACACTGTGCAGCCAGCTAAAGCCTGAGTTGTACTTTATTGCACGATGGTGTCGCGCAGAAAGCATAGGCATTTAGGCAATGTACAAGACCATAATCGGTGAGAACGCGACGCATTTGTGAGCTTGTAGATCGGTTCCGTTAGCCGCAATAATAACTTGATAAGTTCTCCACGACCTTTTGAGAGTTCATCTGTATAGTGTGTACACTAGCTTCATTTGCAAGTTTACCCTTGAATCTCCAACATCTTTTTTTTTACATCTTGTTCAATTGTACAAGTCTGTCCAGTGTCCACACACACAATCCTATAATCCTTTAAAGGGAACTATAGAGTTAAAGATCAAATAAATGGTTACATGTACTGTAACTGTTTTACTGTTGTATCATCTTTAGATCATCAATGCTGAACAGAATTACTCCACCACCAGTACCTGACAGTTGTCCCTGAAGACAGCCATGATGCTACAGACAAGAAGCTGCCATCGTTTCTCCTTCTTATTTCTGTTGTTCACGCTTCATCTTAGACCCACACTGGCTTACTTCCTGAAAGACTGCACTACCCTTTACTCTGACAATTTCACTGCTGGTGTTTCAGTGAATTGTGATTCTTGTGTTGACATACCAGATGGCATTCCCAGAGACGTTATATCACTAACAATAACATATTGTAAGATCCAAAAGATAAACAGCACAGATTTTGACCATCTGTCAAATCTCACATATTTGGATCTGAGTGATAATTCAATAACTCATGTAGAGGACGGTGCTTTTGTCCCTTTGGTGCAACTTGAAATGCTCTATATGGACAATAACCAACTAACAACACTGACAGACAATATGTTTCAGGGCCTGTCTAACCTCTTGATACTGAGCTTGGATGGTAATGATTTCCAATTTATCAACCCTGCAGCCTTCCAGTCACTCCCCACTTTACAGGAATTATTTCTAATATCCTATCAAATGACAGATATAATCACAATCTTACAACTACCAAGCTTAAAGGGGCTGAACATCAATATTGATGAGTTAGAGTCTTTTCAGTCAAAAGATCTGCCATTAAACATGTCCTCTGAGCTCAAGACATTGAGTGTCGAGTCATCCTCAATTAAAAAGTTCAGCATCACAACAGCTGTATTTCCACATCTTAAGACAATCAACCTGTCACACTGCTGCAATGATATAGATGGATGGGAGTGGGACATACCAGACAAGTATTTTCTAAGCAATATAACAACATTGAATTTCACCGGATCTAATATGTCTTTTAACACCATCAGAAAGGCTCTACAGAGCCTTGATTCACTGGAGACCCTAGAGCTGGGATGTAGGCCTAAAGATGTGATGGACAGAGATCTCTTAATTATTATCTGCAATATAACCACACTGAGGACACTCAACCTGTTGGGTTGCATCAATGCCAACCTTAGTGAAATACTGTCAAATTGCACTCAGCTAACCAGCCTGGATCTATCTGGTAATGACCTGACTGAACTGTCTAAGGATTCAATAAGACAAATTAAGCAACTGAATCACCTAAACCTTGCTCACACCCATCTTTCCAAAGTGCCAGACGATGTTAAATATCTCTCCATGCTTCAAATCCTCGACCTGAGTAGCAATCGTATTAATGATTTAAGCTGCTCAGACTTCTTAAATGTAACCAGACTCACACACCTTCATCTAGATTACAACGATATACATGAACTCAAAAAATGTGTTTTTCAACATCTCAATGAGTTAAAGGTTCTAACTGTGAAAAGCAATTTAATTGAGAGTTACAGCGACACATTCAAGACTGGCCTACACAAACTAGAATTATTGGATTTAAATAAAAATAAAATTGCCAGACATCTCGGCAAAATGGAATTCATGAGTCTGAAGTCACTCAAGGACTTATACATAGGAGGCATTAACAACATGATCTGGAGAATAGACATTTTGGAAGGATTAGATGAACTTGAAACACTATATCTATATTTTGATGATGACTTAATTGCATCTTCACCTCCCAATGAGTTACAACGGCAAAACTACAATAGCACTTTACTGAGGAGCCTGAAGAGTTTCACAGTAGAAATCGATAGAGTTTACAATGATATATATGTCGCATGGGACATTCTCTCAGATATGAAACATTTGGAACATTTGAAAGTTATCCATGGTACACAACCAGACCCAGACTCATTTAAATATGTACCACAGCTGAAGACTCTTTCCTTAATTAAATGTAATCTGACGTCCCTGGATTCCCTGGCACAAGCCAATCTGACTCAACTATCTCTGCTGGACCTGAGCCAGAATGCGTTGACGGTGATCAATGTCTCTGTGTTCAGTTTCCTCCCTGCTCTCAGATATGTGAACATGGATGGAAACCCTTTAGTTTGTGATTGTTCTAATGCTGACTTTGTGCATTGGATGCGGAACAACAACCAAACACTGGTAGATTACGCTGACAGCTACACTTGTGGCTTTCCTCTGGCTAAAAAGGGAACCAGGTTTCTGGACTTTGACATCCATTCCTGTTGGGTGAATACCAGCTTCATTTGCTTCCTTTCTTCCACTTGTGTGATTGTGCTAACTCTGCTCACATCCTTCACCTACCACTTCCTGCGTTTGCATCTTTTCTATGCCTACTACCTCTTCCTGGCCTTCCTTTATGATGCCAAGGAAAGAAAGAAGGGGTCTCCTCAGCGCTACGATGCCTTCATCTCCTACAACGTTCACGATGAGCTCTGGGTTTACAGAGAAATGCTTCCAGTGCTGGAGGGAGAGCAGGGCTGGAAACTCTGTCTGCACCACCGAGACTTCCCACCGGGTACAAACCTCTGTCTGTTTACAGTGAGAGAAATACAGTAATACTGTATTTATACAAATGTGTCTCTCTCTTTCTGTCACCAACAGCAGACCTCTCTGTCTGGAAAAACTGTGTTGTTTCTTTAGTGGCATTATTATTAAAGTATGTGATACTAGTCTCAAGAAGTGAAATAGTTTTTAATCTGGTGTGAATAATGTTTGTGTTTTATTTCCAGGTAAACCCATCATAGAGAACATTGCAGATGCCATCTATGGCAGCAGAAAGACCATCTGTGTGATCAGCCATCATTACCTGGAGAGTGAATGGTGCTCAAGAGAGATCCAGATGGCCAGGTGGGGGCAGTAATTCGATATTATAGCCCAATGATAAATTGGCTTGAATGTCTCCACCAGGCCGAAGGCATGGGGAGAGAGTATGGCCCTCATTTATCAATCGAGTGTAAAATCTGCCACAGATTCGAGTGCAGGTTTCGTAGTACACGCACGTCGCCACAGCATTTATAAAGTGATCGCAAACAGCTGATCCTTCCTTAATTTCGTTCTGACGTTAATAAATGTGACGGCTGAAATCTATCTGGCACGCCCTATGAAATCAAGCCTCGCCTTCGTTTTTGCGACTGAACACATGAAATACGACCTGTGGGAACCATGGAAAAAAGTTTCTCCCGTGCCTTGCTGCCCGCCTCACCCACCTCTCTCTCTCTCACTCACACACACACACACACACACACACACACACACACACACACACACACAGGAGCACCCCGCCCCCCCCCCCCCCCGCCCAGGCACAGAAGCACACGCAACTTGCAAGCCCAACTAACTGGTGTCTTGTTAAATAAAGAAAGAACGAACACCTGCATGAATTAAATAAAGTTGTAGGCCTACCCTGTCTGTTTCCCTCTCACCTCGCTTGCCTTGCTGTCATGTCCACGCACGCACGCAGCTACATGACACGTACATCGACATCGCATCGGAATTAGTTTGTAGGCTGGCCTACAGTATATACATTTTACCCATTCGTGCGCAGTGCACGGCGAAGGCGTGATACTGCGCACTGCTGTGATATTAGCCGGTCGGTGCCAAATATTGCACACACACTCCCTGGATGCCAACGATGAACCTCTGCCCCAAAATCTCCTGAACGGCCTGTTATAGCGCCACCAGGAGGCAGACTTTTGTAAAACACATTTTTTGCTATTACTCCTCCAGATTTGGTAGATAAATCCTGCAAATCATTACACAGTATCTCTATAGTCATGTGTTAAAGACGGATTTGTCCGATAGTTCATATTCCGTCCTACTTGGCTAACATTGGCTTTCAAAGTTTGCAGGATTGGCCCGTTTTGAACAAAAAGCCTCAAATCATGAACGCAGAATGCAATTTACGTGAAATCTTTCGCAGACTTTCCTACTAGCCTGAGGAATATATCCCACCATTTTCACATTGGCCTGTAATAGCGCCACCAACAGGTGGATTTTTGCAAAACACATTTTTGGAACAAAATGCCTCAAATCATCCAATTGCCATCAAAGGCATAAGAAGAAATGGCTTTTCACATTTGCCTATTATAGCGCCACCAGGAGGCCACAACCTGACCTGTGGAGACCTGTGCCCTGAGGGGCACTTTTTCTAATTTGTATTATTTAGACCCCTGTATTTGTATTTTAGACAAATTGCTTGTGTTATGAAGTATTGTAATGAGGCTGTGTGTTATTATACAAAGTGTATACTGTGTGTATACAGTATATAGTCTCTGCCCTGTGGCTCTTGGTCATTATAAATAAAACTGTCCATACAACTTGAGTGTAAATGTCCTCTGGTCTCCTGTGTGCAGCTACCGTCTGTTTGATGAACAGAAGGACGTATTGATCCTGGTTTTTCTGGAGGACATTCCAGCCCACCAGTTGTCTCCCTACTATCACATGAAGAGGCTGGTGAAGAGACAGACCTACCTGAGCTGGTCCCAGGCTGAACATCACCCTGGACTGTTCTGGCAGAACCTACGCAGAGCTCTGCAGGACACACCTCACACTGACCTGGGCTTGAATGAATAATCTATCGGTCGGGAGGAGTGTTGCACTCTGAAACACTGGGGCCCCTTTTCCACCGGTTGGTTCCCAGTGGGAACCGGTTCAGTTCTTTTTGGTTCTTAGTCCATGAGCCAGAGCTCCAAAATTGAAACGTGAATTATGAATTGAGTGGGCAAAACCATACCTATATTAGATTGTTATCACCATTAAACTCTCCCAATTGAGTACTTACACGAAGACAATGATTTATTGTATTACAAATTTTACATTTTTAAATATGCAAATGCAGCATTATGTAGGAAAATATGCAAAATAATCAAAAACATGAAAAGGCTACTACTGTGGAAGGGTTATCATGTATTAATTTACTTGTATTGATCCTATAAACAATTTAATATAGGGTATAGTTTGCCCACCAATTTTGGAGCTCTGGCTCATGGACTAAAAACCAAAAAGAACTGAACCGGTTCCCACTGGGAACCAACCGGTGGAAAAGGGGTCTGGGTGTGTTCGATATAAGCACACTGACCGCACTGCCACTCACAAACTAATAGGCGAGTGCGCTCCTGGTGTGCAACTCAGAATTCTCTGAAAAATAGCCGGGCGCTCGGTTAAAAATGCCTTTTATTAAACAATGTGGAATGCAGCAATGCTAATTGCTGTACCAGCAAATGTCTAACACCCGTGGCACACGTAGTGAGTACTTTATATTTGAGATCTGAAAGTTTATGTACACGTTTTCAATATACTGTAAATGTAGCGATCGCGTAAAACTGGCTTCAGCCTTCAGTTGCGTCATGATTCAGGACTAATTCATCCCCTATATTTAATCATGTGATTGTATTCACACCTGACGTTGATCTGCACTCTGCTGCGCTTTGAAGTGAAGTGACATCCCTGTTTTTTGGCGAAGTAGAATGCGGTTCTTTGGTGCGCTTCAGGACTTGCATGAGCCTTCACACCTGCCAAACGAAGCGCACTTTCCGACAATACGCAGCAGAATTAGTTTTTTTTTTTTTTTTTTAAGATATTTTTTGCGGCTTACGCCTTTTATTGATTTTTGAAGGGACAGACAGTAGGCTGACAGGAAACGGGAGAGAGATGGGGGGATGACATGCAGTAAAGGCCGTGTCGGGTCCGGGAGTCGAACCCGCGGCACACTGCGACTGGATCACCAGTCCGGTGCCCAGACCGTTACGCTACGGCCTGGGCCAGCAGAATTAGTTTTAATCGCAGTATAGCATGCTGGTGTGAATGAGACATAAAACTGTACCTGTACTGATAATAAACATGTTAATAAAGTAATCAATCAATCAATGCTGTGATGAAAACAGGTGTGGGATTATCCAACACATTCCTGGGTTGTTAATTTGTCACGCTCCCTGTGTGTAAGGACATTTCAATGTAACAACCATGTACTGTAAATTAGGATCCGTGCCAAGCAATGGGCTAGTTATTGTCTCCACCAGGCCGAAGGCATGTGGGGAGAGTATGTTTTGCACTCCGTCCGTCCGTGTGTGTGTCCGTCCGTCCGTGTGTCCGTGAGCAGCTAATCTCGGCCACCGTTAACCCGGTCGATGCCAAATTTTGCACACACACTCCCTGGATGCCAACGATGAACCTCTGCCCCAAACTTTCCAGAACGGCCTGTTATAGCGCCACCAGGAGGCCGCTTTGTGCAAAACAAGTTTTTGCACAGTACACCTACAGATTTTGTCCAAACATCACGCAAATTGGTACATTGGTACTCTCTAGAGCCATCCAACAAAACCGGTCTTTCAGATTTCTCACACTCCATCCTGATTGGTTAAGATTGGCTTCCAAAGTTCTCAGTTCCCAGAGTGCTCAGTTTCAAACAAAATGCTGCAAATCATGAACACATCGCGTGATTTCCGTGAAATTGTGCACCCACATTCCCACTAGGCCGAGGACGAAATGCCACATGAACAATTTCAACTCAGACTCAAGGTGGCGCTATAACTGGCCAAAAAGTGATTTTACCTCTAACTGCACGGATCTGTGGATAACTTTGTATGCCAACTCCCTAGAGGCCAAGGAAAAACCTTTGCCTGGAATGTTTCACATCTGCTCTTTATAGCGCCACCAGGAGGCCGACATATGTAAAACACATTTTCTATTATTACTCCTTCAGATTTTATCAAATTTCACGCAAATCGGTATACACTATCTCCATAGTCATGTGATCAACACGGAGCGGCACCATTTCCCATCTTCCATCCTGATTGGCTAAGATTGGCTTCCAAAGCTCACACGATTCGTCCATTTCGAAAAAAGGCCACAAATCACAAACACAGTGTGCAATTTCCGTTAAATTATACACGCACATTTTCACTAGGCCGAGGACGACATGCCACAATTTTTTCCTCAAAATCAGCCTCACGGTGGTGCTATAACAGGCCAATTCCTGTTTTTAGCTATAACTGCATCGATCTGTATACAACTTATGTATGCACACATGGAAAAACATTGTACCTGCATCCCTCCAACACGAACCTCCGGCCCAAATCTTCCTCAACAGCCTGTTATAGCGCCACCATGAGGCCACAACCTGACCTGCCCTGGTGGAGACCTGTGCCGATTGGCACTTTGTCTAGTTGAAGGATCATGTTATCTATTTATATAGGCCCAAAGCAGGGCTCTTGATTGTTGCCGTCTAGGACAGGGCCACAGGGGTGGGCAACTTTGATGATGGAGAGGACCACTATATAGTTCCACACTCACTCCAGAGGGCCACTATATAGTTCCACACTCACTCCAGAGGACCACTATATAGTTCCACACTCACTCCAGAGGGCCACTATATAGTTCCACACTCACTCCAGAGGACCACTATATAGTTCCACACTCACTCCAGAGGGCCACTATATAGTTCCACACTCACTCCAGAGGGCCACTATATAGGCCACGTTGCATACTGTCGTATCAAAAATAGCAGATTTAGAAGCTCAAAAAGCGTTGCAGTGCGACGTGTTTTGAGCATGTAGATCCGCTATTTTTGCTATGAATTGAAATCCTGAATATTATTCTTTTCTATTTTTGAATTGGAATCCAGAAAAGTAAATACTGCAAATACATTAGACATAAAAAAAGACAATCAAATTATACTAGTCATTCAGCTACTAATATAGACAATATATGAAGCGGGTCATGTTTGAATGTTTGTAATTGTAAGAGTTGAAATAAATAATAAATCAATATTCAGATATTAACCTGAATATTAAGTGGGGGTGGGGGTGGGGCCTGCAGGTGGCCCCCGGGCCGCCAGTTGCCCATGTGGGACCTAGGAATTTGCTCTGGGGGAGCCCGGGTTCGAGCTGGCAACCTTGCGGTTACCATCCAGCCACTCTACCCCTGTGCCACCATCGCCCTCACAGGCCTGTTATATGTCAGGTTTCACCTGACAAAAAAATAATAATCCTTCTAAATCCTAAGTGTTTTCTGAAAAATGTACTGTATGTTGCTATACTGTAGGATAAAACCTAAAATGACACAGAAGCTTTCCCAGATTGAATGGGATAAGCCCAATTTAATTATGCATCATTACTTAAAAAAACGGGTTAAAAAGGTTAAGTGAAAAACATTTAGTAAACTTTTCTTTGTTTTGACAAATGTTTGCCTATTGATCTCACACACACACACACACACACACACACACACACACACACACACACACACACACACACACACACACACACACACACACACACACACACACACACACACGATGCGAGGTCAACAAATGGACCTGGCATCTGTCTGTAAATAACATCTAAATTACATGTTAAACTGATCATTGGTCTTCAAGTAAGGTGCAGTATGGCCTTGTGTAGTCTTGTTGTTTACACTGATAGTGTCTGTCCTAGTTCCACTAAAGTGAAGACTTATTTCTGCATCCTCAGAAGCATCTGGCTTGCATTTGTTCTTGCTAAGCATATTTCTGTTTCACTTCTCTCCACATGGCTGAGGGAAGTAGGGGTGCTGCTGGGGGGGCTGGAGCACCCCCCCCCCCCCGCCCAGGCACAGCCCCCCATTGGACAGCAGGGGGAAAATAATAATAATTTTAATCAAAACAGATAATTCTGTTATTAGGCCTAATAAATATGCTGTATGACAGTATCGGAGCCTTATTCTGGTTAATTGCCTGTGACAGTTTGCTCATGCGTGTGGAGAGGGAAAGTAAAAGCCGAGGCACGCACATTTTGCCGTGTGCGCCAACACGCACCACACAGCACCCCCTACTAAACCCCCTACTACACCTCCTGTAAACATCTTCCCGCGGCCATGTCTCTCCACTATTGCCACACCACGTTACTTCTGAGGTGCCAGCCGCTCTGTGGTCAAATGAACTTCCATGTCACATGAACTCTGACGCTTCATTCCTCTCACTGTATCACACTGGAAGGATGCTTATCACTGACTGTTAGCAGTTCAGGTAGGATTCAAGATTTGAATTTCTTTGGTATAGAAAGATTGTCATGGTGCTCTGAAAATCACAATGGGAAATTCCTTGTAAATCCTTCTCCATCATCATTATTATTATTATTATTATTACTTTGAGTATATATGTATGTACACTGTTATTAGAGATGCTCCGATAATCGGGGTTAACATATAATACATTTTGAAATATTAAAATTAGCAACATTTCACAAGATCAGTATCGGACCTATTGGTATCAATCAGTGATCGGTATCGGTCCCAAAAAACCTGATCGGAGCATCCCTAACTGTTATGTAAGAAAGAACGTGTGCAGCAGCATTTTGTATTATTAGCTGCAGGGAGGAGAGAGGAGGCTTGAATATAATGCCAGAACACGTGTATGCCATTGTTACAATATCCCAAATCACAGACAATTTCCAGTCTAATATCATGATATGGGTATAATATTGATACTAGGGATGTCCCGATCACGTTTTCATTTGAAAATGAGGTGATCGGCCCAGTTTACGAGCTAAATATAGTTTTTATATATGTATATATATATATATATATATATATATATATATATATATTAGGGATGCCAAACGACTCATATTTGGCCAATCGACGAATCGAGGCCAAAAATCGACGTGTCGAACGACTTTTTTCCTTTTTTTCTTCATTATTTTTATATTTTTGTTGTTGCTGCGCAGCAGTTGAGGAGAACGCAACTATGCATTCCTTTAAGCAACACAACTTCTGCAGCTGCATCCATATGTTTAGAATTTGCATCAATGATCAAATCCCAATAATAAAAAATAAACTTTATTTTGTAAACAACGAAACTGAAGGAGCAGCGGCGCTATCGGCTAGCCGCTAGTCCCAACTCTCAAGTGTCTGCAGCCTGTCACGAGTAATGAACTGATACGGGACGCACGTTGTTCCGTATTTTAATGTCGGGTCGGATAATAAATACAGTATAAATGACGGCGGGATTTATTTGACAACTGTCCTGCTATCTTCACGAGAAGAGAAGAGCGCTCACCGCTCAGAACAGAGCAGACCTGTGGCTAGCCTGTCAGCTCACTTTACGGCATGTGTAGATGAGCTGGGTCTGGGAAGCTCAGAGCTGCAGCCATTGGCTCATGATACGAGCACACGACCAATGGGACTGATCATTCAGTGTTGCTAAGATACCACCCCCCACCACACACACACGCACACACCCTTGGACGATGGGGTCCACAGCGCTCTGCTCAAAGTCAACTTGCATGCGACGAGCGGCACTGACTGACTGAAAAAATAATAATACAAATAAAAACGATTTTTCGACTCATACGTTTTGAGTCGCGGGAGGCATGAGTCGATAATCGAGTCGATTTTCAACATCCCTAATATATATATATATATAGCGAGAGCGAGAGCGAGAGAGAGATATTTTACCGGAAGAGAATGACTGTTGACACGGGTCTGTCCAAAGTATGTGTTCAGAGTAAAAGCGGCCATGTTTTCCCGGTACTCCAGAGCTCCTATTTTGAAGGAATCCCGAGACTGATTGTGTTAAAGGGAAGACGTGGAATCTAGACTGATAATCTATGAGTTAAAGATCAAATAAAAGGTTACATGTGTACTGTAACTGTTTTACTGTTGTAATCTCTTTATATCGTCAATTTGAACAGTGTTGTCACCAACCAGTGTCCACAGCAGAGTTACTCCACCAAAAGAGACCTGACAGTTGACCCTGAAGACAGCCATGATGCTACAGACAGGAATCTGTCATTGTTTCTCCTTCTTATTTATGTTGTTCACGCTTCATCTTAGTCCCACACTGGGTTACTTCTTGAAAGACTGCACTATTCTTTACTCTGACGTCTCTGATGGTGTTGCTGCATATTGTGGTGGCGAAAATAAAATTAATAGCGTACCAGAAGACATTCCCAGAGATGTTACATCATTAAACCTACATGTGAATCTCATCCAAGAGATACACAGGACAGATTTTTACAATCTGTCAAATCTCAAGGATTTGAATCTGAGTTATAATTCAATAACTCATGTAGATGACGGGGCTTTTGACCCTTTGGTGCACCTTGAAGTGCTCCGTATGGACTGTAATGAACTAACAACACTGACAGACAACATGTTTCAGGGCCTGTCTAACCTCTTGATACTGAGATTGGACGATAATAATATCCAACTCAACCCTGCTGCCTTCCAGTCCCTCACCAATTTACAGGAACTAAGTCTGACGCCCATTCAAATTACAGATATCATCATCATCTTACAACTACCAAGCTTGCAGGTGCTGCACATCCTAACTGATGAGTTAGAGTCTTTTCAGACAAAAGATCTACCATTAAACATGTCCTCTGAGCTCAGGGAGTTGAGAATTAGTTCAGAATCAATAAAAAAGTTCAGCATCACAACAGATGTATTTCCACATCTTAAAATAATCAACCTTTTACACTGTTGTGATGAATCTGGATGGGAGTGGGACATACCAGACGAGCATTTTCTAAGGAATATAACTATGGTGCATTTGTCTGGGTCTATTGTGTCTTTTAACTCCATCAGAAAGGCTCTACAGAGCCTTGATTCACTGGAGACCCTAGAGCTGGAATTGGAGGATGTGTGGATAGACCGATGGATAGATCTCTTAAATATTATCTGTAAAATACCCACGATGAGGACACTCGATGTGCAAGGTAACTTCAATGACAGCCTTGGTGATACACTGCCACCTTGTACTCAGTTAACCAGCCTGGATCTATCACTTAATGAGCTGACTGAACTGTCTAATGATTCATTAAAAGAATTGAAACAATTGAGTCACCTTAACCTAGGCAGCAACTACCTTTCCAAAGTGCCAGACGATGTTAAATATCTCTCCATGCTTCGAATCCTCGATCTGAGTGTCAATCGTATTAATGATTTAAGCTGCTCAGACTTCTTAAATGTATCCAGACTCACACACCTTTATCTAGATCACAACCACATATCTGAACTCAAACGGTGTGTTTTTCAACATCTTAATGAGTTAAAGGTTCTAATTTTGAATCGTAATGGAATTTGGACGTTTGGCGACACATTTAAAACTGGCCTACATAAACTCGAGTCATTGGATTTAAATAAGAATAACATTGAACTCAGCGGAGGGGAATTCATGAGTCTGAAATCCCTCAAGCACCTAGTCATGGACCTTGACCAGTTATGGTACAAAGCCTTCTTGGAAGGACTAGATGAACTTGAAACATTTAGTCTACATTTAAATATCAACTTTTTCAAAATGACATCTTCACCTCCCCATGAGTTACAATGGCGAAACTATAATACCACCTTTCTGCAGAGCCTGAATAACTTAACAATACAATTAAGTCCAGTAATGCATTTCTCTTCCATCGTAAGGGACATTCTCTCAGATATGAAACATTTGGAACATTTGAAAGTTGTCCATGATAAACAAGCAGACACAGACACATATACACATGTACCACAGCTAGTGAAGACTCTTTCCTTAATAGACTGTAATCTGACGTCCCTGGATTTCCTGGCACAAGCCAATCTGACTCAACTCTCCTGGCTGGACCTGAGCCAGAATGAGTTGACAGTGATCAATGTCTCTGTGTTCAGTTTCCTCCCTGTTCTCAGATATGTGAACATGGATGACAACCCTTTAGCTTGTGATTGTTCTAATGCTGACTTTCTGCAGTGGATGCAGAACAACAACCAAACACTGGTAGTTGATGCTCACCTCTACACTTGTGGCTTTCCTCTGGATAAAAAGGGAACCAGGTTTCTGGACTTTGACTATCGTTCCTGTTTGGTGAACACTAGCTTCATCTGCTACATTTCCTCCACTTGTGTGATTGTGCTAACTCTGCTCACATCCTTCACCTACCACTTCCTGCGTTCGCATCTTTTCTATGCCTACTACCTCTTCCTGGCCTTCCTTTATGATGCCAAGGAAAGGAAGAAGGGGTCTCCTCAGCGCTACGATGCCTTCATCTCCTACAACGTTCACGATGAGCTCTGGGTTTACAGAGAAATGCTTCCAGTGCTGGAGGGAGAGCAGGGCTGGAAACTCTGTCTGCACCACCGAGACTTCCCACCAGGTACAAACCTCTGTCTCTAAGTAACACTGTCATTTTTGAGTGGTGCAACCACTCCAAGGAACAGCTTTGTCCGTGTTCACCTATGTGTTCACCTATGTGTTCACCTATGTGACTATGAGCACCAGTGGTATGACTATTAGTACCAGTTGGGGCGCTGTTGTGCCAGAAACAGAGAGAGAGAGATAGTGCTGCACTGTTGCCTGCTAATGAGAGAGAGAGAGGGGGGGGGGGTTGCAACACTCAGTTCACACGGGTGTGATTTTTGAAATATGTCTATCTCTTTCTGTCACCAACACAGGTAGGGACATCTGTCTGAAAAACTGTGTTGTTTGTGCCGTGTTAGTATTATTATTATTACAATAATTATGTGATACTATGTGTGAAGTGAAATAGTTTTTTGGATGTAGTTTGAATAAATGCTTGTATCATATTTTGTTTCCAGGTAAACCCATCATAGAGAACATTACAGATGCCATCTATGGCAGCAGAAAGATCATCTGTGTGATCAGCCATCATTACCTGGAGAGTGAATGGTGCACTAGAGAGATCCAGATGGCCAGGTGGGGGCAGTAATGCTGATGTCATAGCCCAATGATTCATTGGATTGTTTTTGATTCATTTAGACCCCTTTATTTGCATTGTAGACTAGTATTGCTTGTGTTATGAAGATATTTTAATGAGACTGTGTGTTATTATACAAAGTGTATACTGTGTGTATACAGTATATAGTATCTGCCCTGTGGCTCTTGGTCATTATAAATAAAACTGTCCATACAACTTGACAGAGTGTAAATGTCCTCTGGTCTCCTGTGTGCAGCTACCGTTTGTTTGATGAACAGAAGGACGTGTTGATCCTGGTGTTTCTGGAGGACATTCCAGCCCACCAGTTGTCTCCCTACTATCACATGAAGAGGCTGGTGAAGAGACAGACCTACCTGAGCTGGTCCCAGGCTGAACAGCACCCTGGACTGTTCTGGCAGAACCTACGCAGAGCTCTGGACACACCTCACGCTGACCTGGGCTTGAATGAATAATCTATGGAACTGTATTACAAATAATAGACTACTGTGTTGCCAATTACCTAAATAGTTTACTGATAAGATACTCAGAGGTTCAGTGTCCAGATACCTAAACTATATTCTCCAGACTGAGTGGCTCAACCACCGAAACGTTGCATTAATTTGTCTTACCTGCTGCGTCCTAATAAGCTATTGGCACTCTGGCTATTGGCGTGTGCGGCCACCTTCTTGTTTTTTCAAGATTCCCTCAGTACCATTCCTCAACCTCCACCCCTCCCTTCTTTGTGAATAAATAGGCTACCTGTTGATGCTACTGACGTTTTCTTACAGATATGTATATTGTATTGTATGTATCCTAGATGTATGGTGAATTGAGTACAATGGATCACAATGGAAACAATACCCTGAGGCATTATCCTTTTTAGCATAACCTATGACTGTACTACCTGTACTGTTAACAAACTTGTTAATAAAGTAATCAATCAATGAATCAATCAATCAATTTAAGCTGGGATGAAAACAAGTCTGGGGTCATTCCATTTGGTAACACATTCATGGGTTAATTGTTTACGTGTTGCGCTCCCCGCCCCGCCCGCCGCGCGATAATTGCGCTGGAAACCTTGACCTGTCCGACTTGGGGCCTCAGCACCAGAACTAACAAAAGAGAGAACAAATGCATTAGGGAATTCGTAGACAATACCGGTTTAAACACATTTCCACAATAAACAGTGTCTGATCAGGGCATTCCCAGTTCACATAACATAATCAGAATGTTTCTTCCTTTGATCAGTGGTTGGTCAGTGTTGAAAGTTGAAACTATATTCAGGCAAGGCAAAACAGCAGCGTGGCTTCCTTTCACCTTGCCCTGGAAACACAAGCCACAGTGTTTCCACTACCAGGCCATTTCAATAAGGCGTAAGTTAAAGTCCATTATATTACACAACTAGGAACATCTATACAAACAAACAACCCGAGAAGGGGTGTGGTGCCGTCCGTGCAGAGACGGACGGTCGCACACACACAAAAAAACCCAGAGACAAACGGTCAATTTCATCATGACCATACCAGTCTATAACAATATACATTGACTACAGGCACGAGAGAGGCTTAGCGTTGAGCATAATGAATCAAAGGGATAATTGTCATCAAGGACCCGCTGTGGGACTGTGTGGCATGCTGAAGCCCAAAGGGCCAGCTCTGTTCAGGAACAACACACACCAACTGAGGAGAATCTAACACAGGCAGAGTGTGTGCTGCTTAAATACCGCAAGCAATCAGCTCACCTCTCTGATTATTGGGAGGAGGATGGGCAGAGTAGAAGCCAACGCCCTAATCCATCCCCGCCAATTGCATCGTCGCCCCGACGATGACACAACAATACATACAGTACATAGTGAGCATATACCGCAGACAAGTTAAAGTATATTATAATCATACAACACCACACCGGAGCACGATGACTGAGGCTGTATATACAGTAAACTGATGTGGGTGTCTTTACGACTGCCCCACAGTATTAACACTGCCTAGCACAATACTCTCACTCGCACAACACATTCACACAATAACGGGGCCCGAGGCTACACTGATATGGGAGGGCTTTATCACTACAACCCACAATTCCCCACACAATCCCCTCATTCACACAACACAGCAGTGGCGTGCACAGACATTTAGAGGGGCAGGTGCTCAAGTGAAAAAGGCCACCTTGTGCAGCGTGTGGAACCGGCTGGTTGCCTTAATAGTGTAGATTTTGGGGCCTAAATAATATATTAGAAGCTTTTTTATCAATAATTGATCAATGTCACCATGGTCCACATACTGTACATTGTACACTGTACAATCTTTTTTTTCTTGTTTTTTTCTCAAAAGGGCACATTGCCAAAAGGGCAATGTGCTCTAGCACATGTCTATCTGTGCACGCCACTGATCCACAGCTACCTCCATATTCTACACTATCACATCCCCCCGTGAGGGGTGGATCCCTCCGCCTTGGGTACAGGACACAGACATGGCCATTGCCCATGTGCACTCTAACCTCAATCCCAGACAACCCAAACAGAGGCCTCGTTGAAAGGAGAAGTTGCAGGGAAGTGGCCCATTCAAGGCTGCCACCTCCAACCTCCCTTAGGACTGACAACACCCCCAATCAAACCTCCCACCACCCGGTCCCTTGACGGGAGAGCCTGGGATCGCACAAGTGCTAGTCAAGACATCACCAACCTTGAGGAATTGCCTATGAATTAAATTAAATTCCAGCATCTGTTATGTGGATACAATAAAAAACATCTAAAAGTTGCTCAGCACCTGAAGGTGGGCAACAATCCTCTGTCCAGCTCCTTGCTGAGTTTACACTGATAGTGTCTGTTCTAGTTCCACTAAAGTGAAGACTTATTTCTGCATCCTCAGAAGCATCTGGCTTGCATTTGTTCTTGCTAAGCATATTTCTGCATTTTTAGGGTGCTTCCTCTTTCACCAATTGCCACTCTGTGTTATTTCTAAGGTCACGTGAGGTGTAGCTGAGCTGTGGTCAAATGGACTTCATTCCTGGCAGAGTAAAACACTGGAAGGATGGTTCAGGACAGGTAGGATTCAATATAACAATTCCTGTGTCCACTTTTCTGTGTTATATTGTATATATGGATAGCCTAATATGGATTAACATGTGCTGTTAATGTTAAAGAGCTGAACCAGTCAAGGTTTTTACTTCTGGCTCTTGACATTCTGTGTATATAAATGCATGGATACTTTAGTAGTTCTTGTCATTAACTGCCATTCTTATTGAAACACTCTGGAAAGAAATGACATTCAAAATTGCACTCAAACAAACTCAAATTGTAGCTTGAGGAGGGCTTTTAATGATAATGTGAGTTATAGCGAACATTACCAACAATGGTAATGTTCATTTACATTCTGTATTTTCTTTTAATAAAGATATATTTTGGTCACTTGTTCTTTGTAACATAGATTTCTATTTATCTTGACCACAAATACAGAATGTTGTTTTGACAGATGCTAGGTCAATTGTAAAGGAAACATGAGACATCATGTGGAATATACACGTATATTATGGTATATAATCTATTAAAGTTAAAGATCAAATAAATTGATTACTGTAACGTATCCTCTTTAGATCACCAATGCTGAACAGTGTTGCCACCAACCAGTGTCCTGACAGTTTGACCCTGAAGACAGCCATGATGCTACAGACAGGAAGCTGCCATTGTTTCTCCTTCTTATTTCTGTTGTTCACGCTTCATCTTAGTCCCACACTGGCTTACTTCCTGAAAGACTGCACTATTCTTTACTCTGACAATTTCACTGCTGGTGTTTCAGTGGATTGTAATTTTTGTGGTCTCGTTAGCATACCAGATGACATTCCCAGAAACGTTGTATCATTAACAATAATCCACAATATTATAAAAGAGATACACAGGACATCTTTTTGCCATCTGTCAAATCTCACAGATTTGGACCTGAGTGAAAATTTAATAACTCATGTAGATGACATGGCTTTTGTTCCTTTGGTGCAACTTAAAATGCTCTATATGGACCATAACTACCTAAAAACACTGACTGATAATATGTTTCAGGGACTGTCTAACCTCTTGACACTACAATTACATTTTAACAATATCAAATTCATCAACCCTGCTGCCTTCCAGTCACTTACCAACTTACAGGCACTAAGTCTGACATCAACATCCAATCAAATGACAGATATCATTACCATCTTACAACTACCAAGCTTACAGATGCTGAACCTCACAAATAATGAGTTAGAGTCTTTTCAGTCAAAATATCTGCCATTAAACATGTCCTCTGAGCTCAGGGAGTTGAGAATTAGTTCAGAGTCAATAAAAAAGTTTAGCATCACAACAGATGTATTTCCACATCTTAAGACAATCGACCTGTCAGACTGTTGCAATGAGAATGAATGGGAGTGGGACATACCAGACAAGTATTTTCTAAGGAATATAACTACGGTGTATTTGACTAGTTTGATTATGTCTTATAACACCATTGGAAAGGCTCTACAGAGCCTTGATTCACTGGAGTACCTATTTCTGTGGTTATCGTATGATTTATGGATAGACAGAGATCTCTTAAATATTGTCTGCAAAATATCCACACTAAAGACACTCATCCTGTTTGGTGCCAATGCCAACCTAAGTGAAATACTGCCAGCTTGTACTCAGCTTACCAACCTGGATCTATCACGTAATAAACTGACTGACTTGTCTAATGCAATGAAACAAATGACACAACTGAGTCACTTAAACCTCGCTGTCAACCGCCTTTCCAAAGTGCCAGACGATGTTAAGAATCTCTCCATGCTTCAAATCCTCGACCTGAGAAACAATTATATTAATGATTTAAGCTGCTCAGACTTCTTCAATTTAACCAGACTCACACACCTTCATCTAGATTCCAACCACATCACTGAACTCAAATCGTGTGTTTTTCAACATCTCACTGTGTTAAAGGTTTTAACTGTGAATCATAATTTTATTTGGACATTTGGCGACACGTTCAAGACTGGCATACTACATGAACTAGAATCATTGGATTTAAATAGGAATAATGTCCAACGTCTCAACGAAGGAGAATTCATGAGTCTGAAATCACTCAAGCACCTAGACATGGACCTCAACCTATTTTTTAACGAAGCTTACTTGGAAGGACTAGATGAGCTTGAAACACTTAGTCTAAATTTAAATATCAACTTCATAAAAATAACATCTTCATCTCCCAATGAGTTACAATGGCAAAACTACAATACCACCTTACTGCAGAGCATGAAGAAATTAACGATACATTTCAGTACATTCGTGTCTCTTACATATATGGTATGGCACATGCTCTCAGATCTGAAGAATTTGGAACATCTGAATATTGTCCATGGTGAACTGTACCCACAGTTCTTTAAATATGTACCACAGCTGAAGACTCTTTCCTTAATAGACTGTAATCTCAATTCCCTGGATTTCCGTTTCCTGGCACAAGCCAATCTGACTAGACTCTCTCTGCTAGACCTGAGCCAGAATCAGTTGACATTGATCAATGTCTCTGTGTTCAGTTTCCTCCCTGCTCTCAGGTTTATTAAAATGAAAGACAACCCTTTAGCTTGTGATTGTTCTAATGCTGACTTTCTGCAGTGGATGCAGAACAACAACCAAACACTGGTAGTTGACGCTCACCTCTACACTTGTGGCTTTCCTCTGGATAAAAAGGGAACCAGGTTTCTGGACTTTGACATCCATTCCTGTTTGGTGGACGTTAGCTTCCTCTGCTACATTTCCTCCACTTGTGTGATTGTGCTAACTCTGCTCACATCCTTCACCTACAACTTCCTGCGTTTGCATCTTTTCTATGCCTACTACCTCTTCCTGGCTTTCCTTTATGATGCCATGGAAAGAAAGAGGGGGTCTCCTCAGCGCTACGATGCCTTCATCTCCTACAACGTTCACGATGAGCTCTGGGTTTACAGAGAAATGCTTCCAGTGCTGGAGGGAGAGCAGGGCTGGAAACTCTGTCTGCACCACCGAGACTTCCCACCAGGTACAAACCTCTGTCTCTAAGTAACACTGTCATTTTTGAGTGGTGCAACCACTCCAAGGAACAGCTTTGTCCGTGTTCACCTATGTGACTATGAGCACCAGTGGTATGACTATTAGTACCAGTTGGGGCGCTGTTGTGCCAGAAACAGAGAGAGAGAGAGATAGTGCTGCACTGTTGCCTGCTAATGAGAGAGAGAGAGGGGGGGGGGGGGGGGGGGGGGTTGCAACACTCGGTTCACACGGGTGTGATTTTTGAAATATGTCTATCTCTTTCTGTCACCAACACAGGTAGGGACATCTGTCTGAAAAACTTTGTTTGTGCCGTGTTAGTATTATTATAACAATATGTGATACTATGTGTGAAGTGAAATATTTTTTTGGATGTAGTTTGAATAAATGCTTGTATCATATTTTGTTTCCAGGTAAACCCATCATAGAGAACATTACAGATGCCATCTATGGCAGCAGAAAGATCATCTGTGTGATCAGCCATCATTACCTGGAGAGTGAATGGTGCACTAGTGAGATCCAGATGGCCAGGTGAGGGCGGTAATGCTGATGTTATAGCCCAATGATTCATTGGATTGTTTTTTATTCATTTAGACCCCTTTATTTGCATTGTAGACTAGTATTGCTTGTGTTATGAAGATATTTTAATGAGACTGTGTGTTATTATACAAAGTGTATACTGTGTGTATACAGTATATAGTATCTGCCCTGTGGCAGGTCATTATAAATAAAACTGTCCATACAACTTGACAGAGTGTAAATGTCCTCTGGTCTCCTGTGTGCAGCTACCGTTTGTTTGATGAACAGAAGGACGTGTTGATCCTGGTGTTTCTGGAGGACATTCCAGCCCACCAGTTGTCTCCCTACTATCACATGAAGAGGCTGGTGAAGAGACAGACCTACCTGAGCTGGTCCCAGGCTGAACAGCACCCTGGACTGTTCTGGCAGAACCTACGCAGAGCTCTGGACACACCTCACGCTGACCTGGGCTTGAATGAATAATCTATGGAACTGTATTACAAATAATAGACTACTGTGTTGCCAATTACCTAAATAGTTTACTGATAAGATACTCAGAGGTTCAGTGTCCAGATACCTAAACTATATTCTCCAGACTGAGTGGCTCAACCACCGAAACGTTGCATTCATTTGTCTTACCTGCTGCGTCCTAATAAGCTATTGGCACTCTGGCTATTGGCGTGTGCGGCCACCTTCTTGTTTTTTCAAGATTCCCTCAGTACCATTCCTCAACCTCCACCCCTCCGTTCTTTGTGAATAAAATCAACCTTTTACACTGTTGTAATGAATCTGGATGGGAGTGGGACATACCAGACGAGCATTTTCTAAGGAATATAACTATGGTGCATTTGTCTGGGTCTATTGTGTCTTTTACCTCCATCAGAAAGGCTCTACAGAGCCTTGATTCACTGGAGTACCTAAAGCTGGAATTGGAGGATGTGTGGATAGACCGATGGATAGATCTCTTAAATATTATCTGTAAAATACCCACGATGAGGACACTCGATGTGCACGGTAACTTCAATGACAACCTTAGTGATACACTGCCACCTTGTACTCAGTTAACCAGCCTGGATCTATCACTTAATGAGCTGACTGAACTGTCTAATGATTCATTAAAAGAATTGAAACAATTGAGTCACCTTAACTTAGGCAGCAACTACCTTTCCAAAGTGCCAGACGATGTTAAATATCTCTCCATGCTTCGAGTGCCAATCGTATTAATAATTTTAGCTGCTCAGACTTCTTAAATGTATCCAGACTCACACACCTTTATCTAGATCACAACCACATATCTGAACTCAAACGGTGTGTTTTTCAACATCTTAATGAGTTAAAGGTTCTAATTTTGAATCATAATGCAATTTGGACGTTTGGCGACACATTTAACACTGGCCTACATAAACTCGAGTCATTGGATTTAAATAGGAATAACATCGAAAAACTCAGCGAAGGGGAATTGAGTCTGAAATCCCTCAAGCACCTAGTCATGAACCTTGACCAGTTATGGAAAAAAGCCTTCTTGGAAGGACTAGATGAACTTGACACATTTAGTCTAAATTTAAATATCAACTTTTTCAAAATTACATCTTCACCTCCCCATGAGTTACAATGGCGAAACTATAATACCACCTTTCTGCAGAGCCTGAAGAACTTAACAATACAATTAAGTCCAGTAATGCATTTCACATCCATCGTAAGGGACATTATCTCAGATATGAAACATTTGGAACATTTGAAAGTTGTCAGTGATAAACAACGAGACACAAACGCATATAAAAATGTACTACAGCTGAAGACTCTTTCCTTAATAAACTGTAATGTGACATCCCTGGATTTCCTGGCACAAGCCAATCTAACTCGACTCTCCTGGCTGGATCTGAGCCAGAATGAGTTGACGGTGATCAATATCTCTGTGTTCAGTTTCCTCCCTGCTCTCAGGTTTATTAAAATGAATGACAACCATTTGGCTTGTGATTGTTCTAATGCTGACTTTCAGCAGTGGATGCAGAATAACTCACCGCTGCATGGGTGGCTTTCCTCTGGATAAAAAGGGAACCAGGTTTCTGGACTTTGACTATCATTCCTGTGAGCAGATGGACACATTTCCTCCACTTGTGTGATTGTGCCAACTCTGCTCACATCCTTCACCTACCACTTCCTGCGTTCGCATCTTTTCTATGCCTACTACCTCTTCCTGGCCTTGCTTTATGATGCCAAGGAAAGAAAGAAGGGGTCTCCTCAACGCTACGATGCCTTCATCTCCTACAACGTTCACGATGAGCTCTGGGTTTACAGAGAAATGCTTCCAGTGCTGGAGGGAGAGCAGGGCTGGAAACTCTGTCTGCACCACCGAGACTTCCCACCAGGTACAACAAACCATTCTCTATATCTTTCTTATACTGTAATTACAGTGTATACATCTGTCTGTCTCTTTATGTTAACAACGCTTATAGCTCTCTGTCTGAAAAACGGTTGTCTTTAGGATGAATTATTATTACAGTAGACCTATCATGTGATACTGTGTATATATGTCTCTCAAGACGTTTTGAACGTGGTTTGAATTAATGTTGGTATGTTGTTTTCAGGTAAACCCATCATAGAGAACATTACAGATGCCATCTATGGCAGCAGAAAGACCATCTGTGTGATCAGCCATCATTACCTGGAGAGTGGAGAGTGAATGGTGCTCTAGAGAGATCCAGATGGCCAGGTAGGGGAGACATTTCTCTGATGTTTCACTGCAAATCCATGGAAAAAAGTATGAGGGACACATTTACACACAGCAGCACAATGTGTGTTAAATGCCGACTTGACGGTCATTATTTTGTATGTTTTATGGAATATAATATTAGATGACGAATGAATGAATGAATAATAAAAAAATAGTATGTTTTTATTATTATTATGAATAACAGCAACCAATCAACTGCAGCTTCATTCCGTCCCCACTCCCCCTAACTTCTCCCTCCACCATCAGAAACTGGCTGATGAAACATTTTTAAACAATGAAATCCTTTTGGTTCAATAAAGTTTTCCTCCTTTTAACATCAAGTGTGCCCGGATCTCCGCTTTGTTCTATAATGAAATCCTTTCATTGGGATATGTCTATGATTTTCATATTGCCATATTTGGTAACGCTTTTAGAAAAGCAATATTAAGCCATGCAACACTGTGGTTTACTGTCTGTGACCTGTGACGTTACAACAGCTATAGGAGGGTCTGAACTTAAGCACTGTACGTGCTCCGTCACTTCTCATTTGGGTAAACCACAGCCTCTTGTGGATTACTGTAGTACCTTGAATACGGAATACTCCAAACAAAAGGTTACGGTATCAATATGCGGGTTGTTTATTTCTGAAGTGTCACATAAACACTGCGCCAAGAATATGTCACTTCCTCCCAAGAGGTGGTTGACTGACTATCACTGTCCAGTCCTAGTCTGGTACGCTTGTGCCACCTCTTGGCCAGGTCACGTAACAACAGTCTCTGACATGCCCACAACATAACAATTACATTGCTGAACTGCCGTGTGTGGATGTAGAACAAGTGAACAACGTTAAGAAGAACTAAAGATATGGGTGTTGTAAACAAAACACTGAGGTGGATCACAGTGCTATATGGCTCAGACCCGTGCGTCGGCCTGGCGAGTGCTACCTGCGCATGGCTATTGAATTAGAGGAATTGAACATTCACTCACTGAATGTGTGTTTTCTGTTTCTGAGAATGTGTTTGTTGATGATACCTACTATCAGAATATCCTCTTCATTTCGACCATGGTTCCTTTATTCAGGTCTCACGTTTATAGACTATACAATCAATGTCGAATGGTTTAGAGTTCTGATTCGGATTACAGTTCAGGTTTTAGTCTAAAGAGTCAACCAACACTTTTAAACTTCCAAAATGGAACCTACACAGCCTCACTTCCTGGACCTTTTACTACTATGGGCCGCTTTCCCCCCACAGCGCCCCCTATGTACAATTTTCTGTACACTACATGTAGGTGTTAAATAATAAACCATCGTTTTACTTTAAACTAATACATTCCCTTATAGTTATCTCCATTCTCCACACCAGGTAGCCTATGCTATAAGAATACAATAAGAATACATGGACTGGAAATTCCCTTTCACACATTCATGTAGCACTATGAACTTTATTTACAGAAAACATATACGTAAATTGATGCAATAAGTAGTCTCCTGTGTGCATCTACCGTCTGTTTGATGAACAGAAGGACGTGTTGATCCTGGTGTTTCTGGAGGACATTCCAGCCCACCAGTTGTCTCCCTACTATCACATGAAGAGGCTGGTGAAGAGACACACCTACCTGAGCTGGTCCCGGGCTGGACAGCACCCTGGACTGTTCTGGCAGAACCTACGCAGAGCTCTGCAGGACACACCTCACACTGACCTGACCTCCTGAACCACCTGAGACCGCAGCATGCCTGTTCTGGAGAGAAATGAAACCATAATGTGTGTGGACTATTGCAATGCACTCCTCATCAGGATCCCTGGCAAGAGCCTCAGAAAGCTCCAATACATACAAAACAGCGCTGCCAGGATCCTGATGAGGGTGCGTAAGAGAGAGCACATCACACCCATCCTCAAATCACTTCACTGGCTCCCCATCGCATCCCGGACCGAGTACAAGATTTCCCTGCTGACACATCAGTGCATCCATGGTACCGCCCCCCCCTACCTCAAAGAACTCATATCCCTTCAGTCATCATCACGCAACCTCCGCTCTTCGAACACCAACCTCCTCAAACCCGTCATGACCAAGTTGCGAACCATGGGCGACCGGGCCTTTTGTTCGGTGGCCCCTGACCTGTGGAATGCTCTTCCGGAACAGCTCAGAGCACCACAGTCTACGGACACTTTTAAGAGAGGACTTAAAACTCACCTTTTTAGTAAAGCTTTTTCATAAATTTGTTTTTAACTGCCCTCTGCCTTAGCCTATATGTTATGTTTTTCTTTTATTGATTTTTGTTTTGTTTTCATTTCATTGTAGCACTTTGAGGTTCATTAGAATGTAAAGTGCATTATAAATAAAATCCATTATTATTATTATTATTATTATTTAGGTATTTTACTGTATATATAATTATGTTCATAACCTCATTACAATCAATGGAAAGTCAAACAAGCAACACTTCTGAGACAGAATGTTGGTAATATTTCCATGTTGACCATGAACAAATTCACTCACCGAGACTAAGTGAAACATCGCTTCACACTGCAACACATTTTTTTCAACTATACTCTCATACAATGTTCTTTTTTGTTGTCTACTCTCCGCCAGGCCGAAGGCGTGACCGAGACTATGTTTTGGCCCCTGCCCTGTGTGTGCGTGCGCGACGTGCGTGCGTGTGAACAGCTAATTTCCGCCACTGTTGGAGCTTTGGACGTGAAACTGCACACACACTCCCTGGAGGCCAGAGCAGAACCTGTTTCACATTGTCCTGTTATAGCGCCACCATGAGACTCTGAGACTTTGATTAGACATATATGTAAGCTAACAATGATAATAGTGCTGCTCTAATGTCTGTAAGATAGAGCCCTATATTTAAACTAACAATGATAACACTGTCGTGTCTAATGTCTGTAAGATAGGGCCCTATATTTAAACTAACAATGATAACACTGTCGTGTCTAATGTCGTGTAAGATAGGGCCCTATAATTGCAATATACAATGCCGGCATAATTAGCAGATGCTCTTTGTTACGATTCAATACTAAGTACATCGGACCCTCGTCTGGTTCTGGTGTGGGACGACCCGGTTGACATTTCCATGGTTCGGACATACGGACATTTACGGGCAGGCCTGCTCGGGAGAGGACATTAACGTGACACGAGACTGGGGTCACATCAAATCACTCACAAGGTTTATTACACTTACAGGAACATATATATATGCTTGGAAACTTCATGTCCTACTGACGTCACTGACTAGACATCACAATCACTGCCTGCAGCACGCGGCCTTCAGCGTGACCCCTAACAGACCTAGAGTATGTTACAGTTCCGGCAGTGCACCTTACACATATATCCATACACATATATAAGTACATTGCATATTCACGTACAAGTACCTGTTATCAGTACACAGCCTGTTGGATGTTATTACAACACTCTTTATCCAGAGTGTTTTACAGTAACACATACATCATCCTTACAGTAACACATACAGCACCTTTGCCTTGGAACTCCCTGCCCTTGGGTCAGAGTCAGTGTGTTCTTTTAAAACGCTTTTAAAAACAGCTTTGTATGTCAAGTGTTTTTTCCTAATATTGTTTTTTCCAATTGTTATTGATGCCCTGTTATTTTTAAAGTTTTATTGTTTCTGATGTCTTGATGTTATTTGATTATTATGGCTATTATGATTGCTGTTTATAACCTGTCACTTTGTAACTATAAGTATATGTTTGGAAGGTGCTATATAAATAAAAAATAATTAATTCGTCAAATGCATAGAGACAGTGTAGTACTAAACAGTCTAATATCTAAAAAATCACACCTGTGTGAAGTGAGGGGCGCTAATATATTAAAGTTGAACTCATGTTGCTATGATTAGTGATGATGTAATGGTGATGTAAAACAAACGGTGACAAAACAAACATTAAATTATCTTAATTGTTAATGGCATTTAATGTTTGTGTTAGGGACAGGATGATGTCAATTTTCCCTTCATTGTCAATGGCATTATTAAAACAAACATTGAACTAAAAACAAACTTTAAACCTGTATATAGGAGGGGCTAAATATATATCACACCTGTGTGAAGTGAGGGGAGCTCTTATCATCATGATACATCATCATATATCATCTAATTCTGGCCAATCACAATTTCCGTCCTCACTTTTGTCATCAATGTTTGCGTTTACACAATGTTTGTGTTTTGCTTACACAAACACTCAAAATTAGTCATAGGAAACGGTAACAAAACAATGTTTGAAAACAACGCTGGCTATCCATTGTCAATGGCATTCATTGTTTGTGTTAACACAATGTTTGTGTTTACACAAATCCTCAAAGCTGGACAACAAATATATCATCTGAACATTTAAACTATCCAAACTATAGGATGCCAGATTGCCAGGTCAACAAATGGACCTGGCATCTGTCTAAATAACATCTGAATTACATTTTAAACTTATTTGCATAAGACTGCATGGTCGTCAAGGCTAGGTCAAGTAAGGTGCAGCAAGCCAAATAACGTCATGATAACGTTTCACAGCCCTTATGGGGATGATCTTTAAGTAATTTCCAGGACGTCTTCACCAGTTTAAATAATATATCTTATTCTGGGCCAGATCTGACTAGTTATGATATGACTTAAGTTGATATGGCCTCGATCCCTGCCCACTTTGACAGGCTGGGATGGCTTAGGGTCGACGACAGAGTACAGCATCTTGCAATGGGTCTGGTCCACAAGATTCGATACACCACCAAGATACCCATGTACCTGTCTAAATACTTCCTTAATGTAAACAAAGTCCACACCCACAACACCAGAGGGAGTGCAACAAACCATGTACAACCCAGATTCGGCACAAACAAGGGACTAAATTATTTTCGCTCCTATGCCACCAAAATGTGGAACGCCCTACCAACAGTCATTAAGACATGTGAATCCCTTGACTCCTTCAAAACCACTCTCAAAGGGCACCTACGGATGGCTGCAATTCGAAACTGGCCTCTGTAAAATCTGAATCCCCCCCCACCCCATTTCCCCTCACTGTATATGTATCTTTTCCCTTTTTGCTTTATGATGAATTCCTGTTCTGTTCTTTAGCTACATAGAAGTGTCTATTTGTATGTCTCTAAATGTTTTGATGAATTGAACAATGTGGACCCTGTTGTAAACAAGTGTAATGCTTAATTGGGTCGTCCACTCACAGTTAACAGTCTTTGTATTGAGTTTGTGCTTAAAATGTACTGTAAATTCTACAAACTGTTAATAAATATTTCAATCAATCAATCAAAAAACTGGGTGTTCCAGGTATGCCAAAAACTGGCCAATCACAGCTCGTCCCTCCGGCCTATGGGATATGATATATCCTTACAATTAATCCCCCCAATGCAATGCATTATAGTAGTAGTAGTCAGAGGAACTTTATTATCTCTGCTGTCCAGTCAACAACACGTCAACAACAACGGTAGGTTGGTTTTTCCCTCAAAAGTTCTTAAACTATTTATAGATAAATCAATGCCAGTTGCTGCACGACAGTAATGTTTTATTTTCTTTACTTTGTGGATGAACATATGGACGCATGTGATTGCTATAACTACTTCTAGGAAGTAGTTAACGTACACACTTTACGCCCTTAACACGAAAAGAGCCGTAGGCTACAATTAAGGCTCCAGACTTCCCAAAACAAACTGGTCGGGCTCCTATACTAAGGGCCGATTCATACTCCTATTTTACCGCTGTTTCGGCGCTGTAGTGCCGAAATGATTTCGGCTCGTCAGAAATTTTCAGTAGCACCGAAGAGCCGTCTTTAGGACGGTACCCGCCCCCCCGAACCTCAAATGACGTCAAATTGTAGGCTCTACAGTGCCGAAGCGACTTTTATTCGGCTCTAAAATAGGAGTATGAATCGGCCCTTAGCCTCACCCCCCGAACCTCTGCCCACTTTGACAGGCTGGAATGGCTTAGAAGTTAGGGTCGATGACAGCATCTTGCAATGGGTCACTCTGGTCCACAAGATTCGATACACCACCAAGATACCCATGTACCTAGATACTTCCTTAATGTTAACGAAGTCCACTCCACAGTCTAGCCCAAACATTTAGAATCTCGTAGAGGGTTTTTTTCGATTCTGACGAAGAGAGATTCGTCAGAATCGAAAAAAACCCTCTACGAGATTCTAAATGTTTGGGCTATCCACAGTCCACACCCACAACAAAACCATGTGCAACCCAGATTCGGCACAAACAATCAAGGGACTAAATTATTTTCGCTCCTATGCCACCAAAATGTCATTAAGACATGCGACGCGTTGTGAGCTTGTAGATCGGCAAAAATAAGTTTTACTGTACCTGTACACAAGAAGTAACATGCTACAACCTTGAACCTACAACTGTAATATCAAGATCTTCTGCATACATGTGTTACATAACAAAATAAGATTGGCCTACAACTTGTAGGTATATCATCCTATTTGGTCATATCAATGTAAAAGTCCCTAAAATGTCTCTGATATTTCATACATTTGATCATTTGTATGTAGTAATAATAATACATTTGTATTTAATATCTCAGCCATGCTAGGGCTAGATATTAGCCTAACTACACGTCATGCATGATGTCAGACACATGTACTCACTGCAAAGTATGTTGATATTATCTCGGTTTACTTTCACTTTCAGTTGAGCTATTCTTCAAAGTATTTGTTCAGCATGGGCTACTATAGGGTACAGTTCATTGTAGAGATGCACCAATATGGAAATTCATGGCCCGATACACCAATGTTTCAAATAACAGTTTTGCCTATAGCTGATACTGATACCGATATATAATGTTTATATAATTTTTGTTGTTTTTATTTCCCACTTTTGTGCCACAAATATGTATATATCTTCAATACAAGAAATTAATGTTCAGAATCTACAGCTTGGGAGGCTTTAGATAACCAACATAGCCAACGCAAAATGTATGCTTATCAACAACAGATAAATAAGGCTCAGCCTGTCATTGTTTTAACCGCCGGCCATGTTTACATTTCCTCCACAGTTCATTGGCAGAGCGTCGTACGTAGGATCGTCATGTCGTTCGACTGTGATGCAGATACAGGAAACAACGGGGATGATGTCGACGCCCAGTGGCAGTGGCCCGGGAGGTACAGTGGCCGTCTTGGAATCCAGGATCGATTGTCTGAACCCCTAAGACAAGACTGTCTGAACCCCTAGACAAAGACTCTGTCTGAACCCCTAAGACAAAGACTCTGTCTGAACCCCTAAGACAAGACTCTGTCTGAACCCCTAGACAAAGACTCTGTCTGAACCCCTAAGACAAGACTCTGTCTGAACCCTTAAGACAAGACTCTGTCTGAACCCCTAGACAAAGACTCTGTCTGAACCCCTAGACAAAGACTCTGTCTGAACCCCTAAGACAAGACTCTGTCTGAACCCCTAGACAAAGACTCTGTCTGAACCCCTAAGACAAGACTCTGTCTGAACCCCTAGACAAAGACTCTGTCTGAAACCCCAAAGACTGTCTGAACCCCTAAGACAAAGACTCTGTCTGAACCCCTAGACAAAGACTGTGTCTGAACCCCTAGACAAAGACTGTGTCTGAAACCCCAAAGACTGTCTGAACCCATAAGACAAAGACTCTGTCTGAACCCCTAGACAAAGACTCTGTCTGAACCCCTAAGACAAGACTCTGTCTGAACCCCTAGACAAAGACTCTGTCTGAACCCCTAGACAAAGACTCTGTCTGAACCCCTAAGACAAGACTCTGTCTGAACCCCTAGACAAAGACTCTGTCTGAACCCCTAGACAAAGACTCTGTCTGAACCCCTAGACAAAGACTCTGTCTGAACCCCTAAGACAAGACTCTGTCTGAACCCCTAAGACAAAGACTCTGTCTGAACCCCTAGACAAAGACTCTGTCTGAAACCCCAAAGACTGTCTGAACCCCTAAGACAAGACTCTGTCTGAACCCCTAAGACAAAGACTCTGTCTGAACCCCTAAGACAAAGACTCTGTCTGAACCCCTAAGACAAGACTCTGTCTGAACCCCTAAGACAAAGACTCTGTCTGAACCCCTAAGACAAAGACTCTGTCTGAACCCCTAAGACAAAGACTCTGTCTGAACCCCTAAGACAAAGACTCTGTCTGAACCCCTAAGACAAAGACTCTGTCTGAACCCCTAGACAAAGACTGTCTGAAACCCCAAAGACTGTCTGAACCCATAAGACTCTGTCTGAACCCCTAAGACTCTGTCTGAACCCCTAAGACTCTGTCTGAACCCCTAAGACTCTGTCTGAACCCCTAAGACTCTGTCTGAACCCCTAAGCCAAATTCCAATACCCAAAGTCTCGGTCACTCACACTCGATCACTGAACAGCACGTGGTACAGTCAGTCTTTAAGGCTAAAAGGATATCAACACTGTTTCAAGATTTAACAAGAATAGTTTCTAGTTATCACTGAATAACGGATTATTCAACAACCTACTTTAGATTTTCAATGCTGCAAACAAACAATCAACAATCAATTCAACAGATGCACTTATTTGTTGAGGTTATTATTATTGTTTATTCTTATTATTATTATCCACTACCTCAAAACCTAGATACCAGCCCTATGCTACACCAGTCATGGTGTCACACCATTGTATGTTGGTATGTTGCTAGATAGGTAGGGGGGGGAGTATGCAGGAACTGTAATTAGGCAGGTATTTTAAGTACTGGCCTGTCTCTCTCCATTATTGAGGGTAAAACTATGCATGTGACATCTCACATCATCACCATACCCGGAAGTTAGGGCCTACTGAGTGTAAAAAAAACTACTTTGTGGCCTTGGTCCATAAACAACCTTAAAGTCACTTTGAAACTGGCTTTGCCACTCACTTTATGCATGCCAATACCCTCCATTGGCAGAGAGAGACGTTGTTACTTATATCCATGGAGTACCTGAGTGACATGCCTATTGTGTCATGACACAGACATATTAAATGTACAGTTGTACATTTAATATTTAGGTCAGTCTGTGCTCTCCTACTGTATATGTGGACATGAATAAATGGTTAAAACTTGTGTCACAGGGAATGGGATAATGACGTCTGGTGGGACTCAGACAAGTACAGCTACAAACCAGAACTCAGCATGGGCACCTGCATCATCATCAACAACAAGACCTTCCACGCTAACACGGGTAATAATTATGTCAACTAAATGACACAACTAAAAAATATTATTATTATTTTTTTTTTTATTATTGGTTTCAAAATTGGTTGTCAGTTCTAGACTCGACACGTTACACTCTTGTATGATGACATAGGGCATCGGTTTACGGTAAACAAACCATAAAAAGTGCCATATAAACCATATACAATATGCAGCAATATGCCCTGGCTGACATAGTCGTGTTGACAAACTGACAAAGGCTGAAACTAAAAGCATTTTATATGTGCGAACACACAGTCTTATTATTATATTATATTATATAGTTATATACTTGGATAATGAAACAAGTCCTTTATATGAGGGATAGGCAACCTCAGGCACGGGTGCCAACATTGGCACAGGGGAGGGTGATCACTGACACACTGGCAAGTGTGAGAGATAGTTTTCTAAACAATTTAGTAATTTACAGCCAAATTACATCCTGCACATAACTTGACATTCATTCAAACTGATAAGTGACCGGGGAGGGAGTCTGGGAGATAGGTGGGTGGGTTATTGCTCCGAGTAGTCTAATGATAATTAGGCTACAATAAGGTTATGTATAGCCGAAGCCTATGGACAGACATCATCAGTTGAAATATGTAATTTTTAAGTGTTTATAGCTCTGTCATTCTTCATTACTTCATGTCAGAATGCTTTATTGTGTGTGTGTGTGTGTGTGTGTGTGTGTGTGTGTCTCTGTGTGTGTGTGTGTGTGTGTGTGTGTGTGTGTGTCTGCGCGCGTACAGGGATGACGGTCCGTAATGGCACAGAGGTTGACGCGGCCGCTGTCTTTAAGACCTTCGCTGGGCTCGGCTACAAGACCAAAGTGGCCAACGACCAGACTGTATGCCAGATGCATAACCTCTTATACAAAAGTATGTTTACTATTATTACATATTTAACAGACGGTGCAAGCTGCCCTGCCCGTAATCTTCAGGCACTGATGAAATTAGGGCCCATAATCACAGATAAGAAACCCTCTTCCATGGGTCTTCAACAGGTGGTCCTCAGAGTTACTACAGGAGGCCTGTAGGAACTGCTTTTTTCTCCTTACATCAACCACTTAAAATCACTTGGAAACTAAAAACGTTCAACAGTCACACGTTTAAGCAATACAAGCAAAACCAGTTCTGCCAAGACTTTAGTATTGTCCCATTTTCCCATCAACTAATAGAAAAGTATAATCTTTTAGTGGTATTTAATAAATACAATACAAATTTAGCCTAACAATCCCTAGTAAAATGCCTCCCCCAAGACCAGTCTAAAATATAGCTGGAAATCAAAGGTCTGGACACATGTTAAACAATGTCTGTGTCTCTCCTCCGTTCCTCTCCTTCACAGTATCCCAGGAGGACCACAGTGGATGTGCGTCGTTTGTGTGCGTGATGCTGAGCCACGGAGAAGAGGGGATAATCTGCGGAACGGATAACGTAGTAGATCAAAGAAAACTGACGGAAATGTTCATAGGAGACCGCTGTCCGAGTCTGGTGGGGAAACCCAAGCTCTTCTTCATACAGGTCAGTCACGCATATGGACGCACGCACATGTAGCAGAGACTCAGAGCCTCTGCCTGATGGCCTCAAAAGTCTAATATCTCCGCCGGTCCAGAGGGATATCCCTTTGGTCTAGTGGTTAAGATGTTCACCCGGTAGGCCCGAGTTCAAATCCCGGGTTACATTGGTGCCGTGACCCGGATCGGGTTTCCTCGTGGGAGGAGATCAAAAAGGAGGTGAGGGAAGCAGAGCCCCTCAGAGTCTAGTGGTTAAGATGTTGGACTTTCACGCGGGAGGCCCGAGTTTGAATCCCGGGTGTTACACACAGTTTTACAAACAGCATATGATGTTATTATTCCCTGAGCCAAGCTTGCGCCTAACCGCATACCTGAATGGGACTGGGTGTTACAATCCGTTTATACCATCAGAAACAAAAGGCAATGTCTACCAGTAAGTGCAGCGAATCACCGGCCCGGCACATGTGGCACCCGAGCCTGTCATTAGCGTGACAATGAACAAAGTTCATCCAAGACTCCATGACATCTCTGGGGTCCACCATACCAAACCAGCAACCCGCCGCATCCACCGGCAGGGGCATTGATTGATTGATTAACAGTGTGCAGAATTACATTACATTTCAAGCACAACTCAATACAAAAACTGTTCGAGTGGACAACACTATAGAGGGTATGCGTGTGACATCATCATCAAACCAGGACGTTATGCAGGAACGCCTACTGAGTGGCAAAAAACTACTTCCTGGCCTCGACAGCCCATAAATCCAAACAGAAAAGTCCTGTCTGATTGAATTAAACAACGTTAAATGATGTTAAACTCACTTTGCATGTTGCTTTGCCACTCGATTTGCCACTCGATGTGCCATACACTTTAAGCATTATGTGCATATACCCTCTATAACGGCATTACACTTGTTTACAATAGGGCCCATCGTCCTATCGCTCAATTCATCAATACATTCAGAGACACTGAGCCAAGCCTGGTGGTGAAGCAGCTTTCTGCTTCTACGGGCCGACGGCGTGGAACAAACTCCCACTGTACCTTCGACAGGCAGCCTCTGTAGACATTTTTAAAGCTCAGCTCAAGACCCACTTCTACACTGCTTTTAATTGATCTTATTATTTTTTTGTTATTCATGTCCTCACTGTATTGCATTACTGCTATTATTTTTAATGTTGTATGCCTTATGCTTTTCTTTTCTTTCTTTCTCCATTGCTCTGCTCATGTCATGAAAGGTGCTATACAAATAAAGTTGTATTTATTATTTATTATATATGTCTGTACCAGGCGTGTCGTGGTACAAACCGAGACTCTGGCGCTGTGCCAAGCTCTGTGGACAGTGCCCCAGTCCCGTCAGAAGAACGCACAGGAACGATTCCCGTGGAGGCGGACTTCCTGTACGCTTACTGTACTGCACCAGGTAAGTCATGTGACAACAGATGATATTCAAAGATAAGATTTGCACAACTCTTCATTATTTTTTTCAAAAATAGCAGATCTACAAGCTTGTATCGCTGTGAGCTCGTATGTATTGAAGTATTCAATCATGCTTTCCCGGTCTTAAGGGGTTTAAAGTTTACAAAACAAAATGCTACTGCCAGTGCATTAAGGCCTATTCATACTCATACGACGTCACTGAGCCGCGGTGGTCACCGCTCATACAAGCACATCTCTCTGTTTTTTACTAACCACCGTTTCGGAGGTCACCTTATCACCTAATACTGGGGTATGAACGAATAGGAGGTCACCTTATCACCTAATACTGGGGTATGAACGAATAGGAGGTCACCTTATCACCTAATACTGGGGTATGAACGAATAGGAGGTCACCTTATCACCTAATACTGGGGTATGAACGAATAGGAGGTCACCGTATCACCTAATACTGGGGTATGAACGAATAGGAGGTCACCTTATCACCTAATACTAGGGTATGAACGAATAGGCCTTTCCTCCATCAACCAAAAGCCACAGTGTTCTGATATGAACAGTGTTAGATTTTAGTGATAGTCTCTTGAATAGTTTTCATTTAGTTCTAGTCACATTTTAGTCACCTGGAATGTTTTGGTGTTAATCTAGTTTTAGTCGACTAAATATCATAAGATTTTAGTCGACTAAATCTACAGTTGATTTAGTCGAACAAAATGTATTTTGGCGGGCCCTGTTGCCGTCGCAATGACTCGCTGAAAATAGCTGATCTAGCGCAACGTGTTGTGAGATTGTAGATCGGCTATTTTCAGCACGCAACTAATTGTAAAATGACTCATAGGCCTACTGGATTTCTTGTCCACTAGTCCCTTCCTAACATTTTAGTCTATAGTTTTTATTTGTTGATGGAATTGTCAGTATATTCAGTCTTAGTTTTAGTCATCATAGCTTAGTTTCCATTTAGTTTCCGTCAGTGAAAAAAGGTCGCCAAACATTTTTCATCTTAGTTTTAGTCGACGAAATCAACACTGCTTCTGAAGCCGTACACGTTTCATTCCACCCTCCAGGCTACTCCTCGTGGAGGTCCAAGACGGGCGGCTCGTGGTTCATACAGGCTCTGTGTGAGATGCTCCAGCACCACAGCAAGGATCTGGACCTGGTGAAGATCATGACCCGGGTCAACTACAAGGTGGAGCTGGACTTCGGGACCAAGTTCACCGAGCCGAACAACCAGAAGCAGATGCCGTGCATGGTCCACATGCTGACCAAGGAGTTCTACTTT
This sequence comes from Protomyctophum parallelum, assembly GCF_964188405.1. Taxonomy (NCBI): domain Eukaryota; kingdom Metazoa; phylum Chordata; class Actinopteri; order Myctophiformes; family Myctophidae; genus Protomyctophum; species Protomyctophum parallelum. The sequence goes on along the minus strand of NC_139711.1, from coordinate 41,033,780 downwards.
CCCTACCTGTACCAGGACCCCCAAGCTCAGCCCCAGTACCCCCAGGTGTAGGCTATATGTACACCTACAGTAGGTGTACATAAAACCTCTCGTATTCAACCTCTTAAGCCTTAGCACCCCATGTTGTTTTGTTCTGTTATGGCAACTTACGGGTGACTTATTTGTATAGATTTAATTTGGAAATGTAAGAATGAATGTTTCATTCATGCCACAGTGTGCATGTGGAGAGAAAAGAAAAGTTGTTCTATATTTGTTTTGGTTGCTTTATTTTGTTTTAAGAGTCATTTTGGAAAATGGACGTGCAGTTGTAATTAATGTGTTCTATCGGTTGCTTGTTTTTGTTTTAAGAGTTCTTTGGGAATAGATTATATGCCGTTGTAATTTACCTTTTTTGTTTGTAAAGTGTTTTGTTAGGCACATTGAGCGATTTTATATTGAGCATTTTTGAAATAATAAAAAAAAAGGAACCATAACATTTGTAGATTATGACCAATCATTTTACTTTCGTGACTTGTGCCTTTTGTGTGACTACGTTTGGCTGACGGTGGTAGATTTGGTTGTCGAGCTGAAACCTTTTATCTAATCTCCATATTGTAAATGGTGCATTTCATTTATATAGCGACTTCTATCCACGGTGCTTTACAGAGATTGTGCATTACATTCACCCATTCACACACCGATGACAGAGGAAACCATGCAAGGCACCAACCTGCACATCGGGAGTAATTAGTAATTAGTAATTAGTCCTATTTAATAGTATTTCTATCTCTGGGACCCCCAATTTATATTGTACAATCAATGCTAATTTAACTCTGAGGGTGTACAAATGGACCCGTTAGGTTCCATTTGTACACTGAGTTACAGACCCATAAGGGTCCATTTGGTTACAAACTATCATCTAGCTGGGTCCCACTGGTCTAGTGATCATGTGTACACTGCTGGTTCTCAAGACTTCATTCCAAGGACCCAGTTTGATATCGATGAGAACCCCCCCCCCCCCCCCCCATTTGATACTATCAGGCGATGCGAGAGTGTCTGTCTAGCCAACTCGGTGAGTCGGGTCTCCTGAATCACTGCCGTCACTTAACATCAGGTTCTTGAGCTCGGGGGCTCTCAATAATTTGATGACCGGTGCAGGTCTCCTACTGACTAATGACCTGGTCGTCAAATTATTGGCTTGGGGACTTGGCCTGTTATAACGCTACTATGAGGCTGATTTGTCATTGAAAATGTCAAGTGGCATTGCTTCTCCAGCCTCGTGGACTCGTGCACTCGGGCCCTGCGTTCATGATTTGCAGCATTTTGTACAAAACGGGCCAGGCCTGGAAAAGATTGGAAGGCAATCTTAGCCAATCAGTGTAGAATCTGAGAAATCCAACAGACTCGTCTTGATCACATAGACTACAGCGATCATGTGTCAAATTTGGGGCAGAGGTTCGTCGTTGGCATCCAGGGAGTGTGTGCAAAGTTTGTCATCAACCGGGTTAGTGCCACATAAACACTCAAACACTGCGCCAAGAATATGTCACTTCCTCCCAAGAGGTGGTTGACTGACTACTACTCACTGTCCAGTCCTAGTCTGGTACGCTTGTGCCACCTCTTGGCCAGGTCACGTAACAACAGTCTCTGACATGCCCACAACATAACAATTACATTGCTGAACTGCCGTGTGTGGATGTAGAAGAAGTGAACAACGTTAAGAAGAACTAAAGATATGGGTGTTGTAAACAAAACACTGAGGTGGATCACAGTGCTATATGGCTCAGACCCGTGTGTCGGCCTGGCGAGTGCTACCTGCGCATGGCTATTGCATTAGAGGAATTGAACATTCACTCACTGAATGTGTGTTTTCTGTTTCTGAGAATGTGTTTGTTGATGATACCTACTATCAGAATATCCTCTTCATTTCGACCATGGTTCCTTTATTCAGGTCTCACGTATAGACTGCAATCAATGTCGAATGGTCTAGAGTTCTGATTCGGATTACAGTTCAGGTTTTAGTCTAAAGAGTCAACCAACACTTAACATTTTTAAACTTCAAAAATGGAACCTACACATCCTCACTTCCTGGACCTTTTACTACTATGGGCTGCTTTCCCCCCACAGCGCCCCCTATGTACAATATTCTGTACACTACATGTAGGTGTTAAATAATAAACCATCGTTTTACTTTAAACTAATACATTCCCTTATAGTTATCTCCATTCTCCACACCAGGTATGCTATAAGAATACATGGACTGGAAATTCCCTTTCACACATTTATGTAGCACTATGAACTTTATTTACAGAAAACATATACATATTTAAAAAATTGATGCAATAAGTAGTTACTTAAGTGTTACTTAATGTAAATTACAGTTGACTGAGTGTAAGTGTCCTCTGGTCTCCTGTGTGCAATGTGCATCTAACGTCTGTTTGATGAACAGAAGGACGTATTGATCCTGGTGTTTCTGGAGGACATTCCAGCCCACCAGTTGTCTCCCTACTATCACATGAAGAGGCTGGTGAAGAGACAGACCTACCTGAGCTGGTCCCGGGCTGGACAGCACCCTGGACTGTTCTGGCAGAACCTACGCAGAGCTCTGCAGGACACACCTCACACTGACCTGGGCTTGAATGAATCAGTGTCCAGATACTTGTAAAACTACGTGAGTGATGACACCAGAGGGACCTCATCTGACCTAATATAAAACTAATGACATCTGGGTACCATGGGCCCTAATTCCGTATGCCTTATCCCTAAACTGCTTTGCCCCATTTTATTTTATTTTATTTTATAAGATTTTATAAGATTTTTCTCCAGTGTGGAATACTGTATACACTGGTGTTGCTTATTTGACCTGTCTAAATACTTCCTCAATGTCAACAAAGTCCACACCCACAACACCAGAGGAAGTTCAACAGTTTGCTCCTATGCCACCAAAATGTAACAGTCAAGACTGTTCCCTTCCCTGAATCCCTTGACTCCTTCAAAACCGCTCTCAAAGGGCACCTACGAACGGCTGCAATTCGAAACTGGCCCCTGTAAAATCTGAATCACCCCCCACCCACCGACCCCTTTCCCCCCCCCCTCACTGTATATGTTTCTTTTCCCTTTTTACTCTTCTGTTCTTTGGCTATATACTGTAGAAGTGTCTCTAAATGTTTTGATGAATTGAACAAGGTGGACCCTCTAGTAAACAAGTGTAATGCTTTATTGAGTTGTCCACTCACAGTTAACAGTCTTTGTATTGAGTTGTGCTTGAAATGCACTGTAAGTCTGCATACTGTTATACATATTTCAATCAATCCATTGTCTTATAGCAGACCTTAAAACAGGTTGTTGTAGTGTGCCACTGCGCCCTCTTGTGGTTCAGATGCGTACGTCAGCCACACTGAACAAAAAGCCTGAATAGAAGGCCTTATGTTTGGACACAGGGACATACGTGTTGTTTACCTTCTCCTAATACTTGACTTATAAAGGTTTCAGCCTCATGTATTTCCAGGCTAATTGAACTGCTGTTCTCAGATTTCAGTCAACATGCCTTTGTTCATCAATGCAGAATCACTTTCTGTGTGTGTGTGTGTGTGTGTGTGTGTGTGTGTGTGTGTGTGTGTGTGTGTGTGTGTATACATGCGAGTATGTGTGTGTGTTCCCTCAACAGTTACCATAGAAACGCTAAGCACTGGTGGAGCTGTGACGAGGGGCCAGTGTCCAAAACACACAAGTCACACTAGCACAGAAAAAACCCACATTTGATGGAAAGTATCAAAATCTTTGTTTATTCATAATGGTCAGTTTTTCTCTTTATGGTCACCACCAACATCCGCCCACCTATAGCTTAAGTAGGTCACAAGTGAAAGTGCACATGCAACAACAGCAAAACTCAGTGATTATTATTAGGCAATTATTGTATAACAGCATCAGTTTAGCAGATCTACAAAATAGCAGACCTACAAGCTCATAGCGCGCCACCGAGTGGCACGCGACGAGCTTGTAGGTCTGCTATTTTTATGGTGTTACATCACTTCAACGTGTACCAATGTCAGTGTTGCACTCAGGGGTTGACAATAAGGTCTCAGACACACATGCCCAGGCAAGTACAGTCAGAGTCAGGTCATGTTCTCTATTTGCCCAAATGTCATGCCCACTTGCATAATATTATGAAGTAAATCGTCCATTATAAAATGACAGGTACAATTTGAAATGTATTTTTACTTTCTGGAGCTGTGCGATGTCATACCTCAATTTGTATGCCAACTATACCTACATTAGCTATGAATATTGACTATGGGTTCACACTTGTTATTTGATATTTTTAAGTGGCAACAGTGAAAACAGCACATTATCGGTAAACAGTGCTCTTATTCTACATTCCACAGAGCAGAAGACAGCACTCTGGCCACGTTCAGGTGTTTAGTCAGTTATCTTTAGTCAGTGCCTGTGCAGGCACTGATCAGTCTAACACACAACCTGTCTGAGATGGGCAAGTGTTTCACCGCGGGCGGAACCCCACATGACTCTCCACCTCTGTATGTGTCTCTGTATCGTGTGGGCCTCCTGTCCGGGCCTCCAACTGCATGGGGGAAGGGAGTGCTTTGGATAGGGGTTAGAGGGGGAGCACCGCCAGGGGTGGCGATAGGGGTTAGAGGGGGAGCACCGCCAGGGGTGGCGAGTAATCAGAATCAGCGTTATTGTCACATCACAGTTTTACGTAAAGAAAAGAAAAGTGTGTGAAAGTCATTTTTGTGCATAGTTCCCATCGTGTCATTTTTTTCCAAGAAAACAAAGAAAGGGAAGAAGAGAGGGGGTGGGGGGTAAGGACGGAGATCTCTAGGCAGGAAAGAAGAAAGTTTGAGAGCTTTTACCACAAAAAGTACAAAAAGATATTTACAAGCTTGTTTGACAAACGGCACAGCTGTAGAGGTCTCTCTTAGCTTATTTACAGTCTGTACAGCCGTAGGGCAGGTGTCCTAGCTCTGGCGTCCGTAGAGGCACTCCAGAGGGTCAGATGAAGTGCCGTGGTGGTGACCACCACCACCACCATTCGAGTCCTTCCTCTCTCCCTGTTGCAAATGGCCGACACGTTCCTCCTTCTCTCTGTGGCGAACGTCCAGGGTCACCGACTTGTTCCCTCCATGCCGTAGGAACCGCAGCCTCTGATGCAGGAGGGTGTCCATCTGGCATGCACCGATGATGTCAGGACGAGCGGCGTCCTGGGCAGGGAACGTGGGAGAGGCCAGGTGGCAGATGGAGAGGAGGTAGTCGTCTGGAGACGCAGGGGGCTGTGCGTGGTCCGCGGCGTGCGCGTCCCTCAACGTCTCCTCTGCTCCTTCTCGGATTGTGGGAAGCTGGAGTCTTCTCTTTGACAGCAGTCTGGAGCGAGTCCGCATGGCTGTGTGGGCGAGAGAGAAGAACCAAAAGTCATGTTTGACACCTTTTGCTCTAGTGGGCAACTACTCAAAATGAAAGCTAAGGCACTTAGAAATTCACATTCCATCCATTTTCATTAACATTTTATGTTGAAGCTATTCTCATGCTCAACGTAATAGTCATTTTCACTCCTCCAATTATAATAATCATCTAATCCTCCTCCTCCTCCTGCACCTCCTGTGAGTCAAGATAAAAGCGTACACTCCAGTTATAAGGTCATCTGTGACCGATTGGGATACAGCACCAACCCTTCAAGTTGATCTGGCATATTTTAAGATCCACAAACAGTTAATATTGTTACAGACAGTACATCATATCCGACTGGAAATGAGGACACATTTTCGTCATCACCTGCTGGCCTCCACTCACCCAGGAGGACCATGTAATCAGAAATTACACGTCATTCTAGTCTGTTAATCTGTCTACCCTCTGTTTACCCTCTTGTAAACAAGTGAAAAGCTTTATGGTGTCGTCCACTCACAGTTAACAGTCTTTGTATTGAGTTGTGCTTGAAATGTACTGTATAATTCAGCAAACTGTTAATACATATTTCAATCAATCAATCAATCAATCTACAACAGTAAAATCATTAATGCCGATTTAACTCAAAATAAGAGCTCCTTAATGCTCCATTAATGTATAGGTTCATGTAACCCAAGGTTAACCCCAATCATCATCTTAATTCATCCTCCATGTTTACTTTGGAGGAGCAGTGTGCAAATACCGTAGACTAAAATACAAACAAACTGAAGCACCATTAAGCTGCAAGGCAACAGAAATAGCCAGGGTATTTTAATGTGTTCCCATGCACACACTGAAGCAAATATGACTGAAGCCTATATTTTCTTATGCAACCCATATTGTTACAGCCCTGCATGAGTGCAGCCCACAATGTCTCCCAGAATGTCTCGCAGACTCCACCTCCGTGCCAAAAATAGTCTGAGCCAAAACCAAAAAAATCCAACCTCTCCCAGTTTCTTCAAGGTGTTGCCGTGGCTAAATATAGCTAACCAGTAACCACCACACCTTTATCCCCTTTCTAAAACTGGAACCATGGGCCTGGGCCATTCAGTGCTCTGAGACTGAGGCAAAGTCTGAAATAAGCAGCTTTTTAGAATGTCACATCTTGCACTTTCAACATGAATGATTATAGGCTTTTCTGCACGGCTTGCATTCACACTCACCTGCTTCCTATGTTGGTCTTTGTCCAAGACAAAGTGGCTCTCCTTCTCTTCTCTTGCTTGTTCCTTTAATTTCCCAAACGCAGCGGATGGTGCCAGTCTGTGTGCGGGGTTGTGTATTGTGTCTTCAGCATGCATGGGGTGATGCCTGTCCCCAGAATCCAACCTGTCTTTCTCTGTTCACAGACAGGAGGAGAATGCAGATGTATCTGCTCCTCATATCCCTCCTCCTATGTCTCTCTCTCTCTCAGTCTCTCTCTCTCTCTCTCTCTCTCTCTCTCTCTCTCTCTCTCTCTCTCTCCTCCCTCCCGCTAGCTCTAGCTCGGTCTCAGTTTGCCCTCCTTCCCTGCTTCTAAAAATAGACTTACCATCCATTTCCTTACCCTGAGCACCGCCATTGGCCAACCGTATTGATGGAGGGGAAGAGAGAGACAGAGATAGAGAGAGGGGGGGGGGGGGGGGGGGGGGCATTGAGTAGGATGAAATAAATATAGTTAATGGTGAGACGTTGATATTGAGGGAGGGGGTGAGTTAATATAGTCACAAGCAATCTTGAAAGAAATATGCCATTTGCCATTTAGTATGTTGTTGTCTCACCAGACTAAAGCACTGTATAGGCCTACATGTATAAATTAAGGCATGTGCAACGTATGTCACATGATCCATTCATTAACCGCTGCTGGTGGTGTTGGCTAGCCTAGTGTTTACTCTCTTAACCCATTCTGACCTGAGATCAGATTCATACGAGGTTTCCACTGGACACACACTGGTCTGATCAACCCATTCTGACCTGAGATCAGATTCTAGAAATGTCAGTCGTTCTCCGATTTTTCAAAAATAGCAGACCTACAAGCTCGTATCGCGCCACTCGGTGGCGCGATATGAGCTTGTAGATCTGCTATTTTTAAATAGCTAAAGCATAACATGATGCCAACACCAAAATGGGTGCCCGTTCAGAATGGGTGAACCTATCCCATATGGCCCCATAGCTAATGCACTCATTGCACTGTAAACATCCCTTATCACCTCACCCATTCTTGAGAATTGGGACAAAACACGTCCTACATAGAAAAGTGATCTTTATGTTAAAAATCATGAAATGTATAATAAATAATATATATAAACATTTAAATATATGGGATATGTGTATACCCATAGTAGTATTTGTATATATGTATTTACTGTTTCTGTTGAATTTACTTGAATACATGATCTATACATAGAGATTACATGTTAATTTACCTGTCCTCAGCAAGAGGTCACAATATCACACTGTTCCAAAAACCTATTAAAAACACCACCAATTTGAAAATATATGTTTCAAATGAAAAAGAACAGTTAAAGACACATTAAACAAGAAATAACACAATTCTAAAAAAATATTTTATACAGAAATCTGCCTATCAAAGTTGTGTCCTCAGTTTCTTACAACTCCGGATGATTAAAAAAAAACCAGTTCTAATCAGTAAATAGAGTGGTCAGCTATAAGCCTGAGGACCCCTTTCCCACCACCTGTGCATGAAGGGTGCAGCAGTAAAAGATGTGCTCAGGTAAGTTTTACTTTTTTGAGATTTTAGACAAACAATGTTGATATTACTGATGTCACAGCTAATGCAATACAACTCCGCCCCCTTAATATTGATAATATTAGGTATGAGCTGTGGATTGAATGTGTATATGTTAGCTTTGTTCTTGAAGCAGCTAGCAACTGTGCTAACAACAAAGAGCTAGCATGTACAATATTTACTTTATGTAGGGAAGAGGGCACATTTTACATCTCCGGCAGACTTCAACTCCGGACGATTTTCCATTGACCGGAGTTGTAATGTCAATGGCTGGAGTTGTAAAATCTTCCTATAACATCCTACTGTGGACATATAATATTACTTATGCTCATGATTACATATTCCAATGTTATTAGACTGTTTTACCTATGGAAAAATGTATACACCTGCTGATTTATTTATTTATTTATACTGTTTTAGTCTTTTATAGCATACCCAACATCTTTGACTTGTAGAGCATGGACAAGCTGTAGGCTACTCTTATACAGCTTTTACTTACCCTAATTAATTATATTACATTATCTGTTTGAACCATCTATAAGTGTTCAAATATAAAACACATGTTACATTTAAACCACATCCCAGTGTCTAGTTAAAATTATTCATACTTTGTGTTTTAGGAAAACATGGCTAAACAAAGACTGTCAGTGGAGGAGCAAAGACAACGTAACAAGGAATATAAAAGGAAGAGAAAAGAGAAAGTTAACAGCAACCCAGAGAGCAAAGAGGCGGCAAAAGAGAAAGAAAGGCAGAGGTGGAAGAAGAGAGTTGAAGAAAAGAAAGTCAAACTAATAAGTGAGGTGGGAGACAGAGAGAAAAGGAAACGGAGAAAGGCTTGGCGAGCTGCAAATCAAAGGAGGGCAAAACGAAAGGCAGTGCTGCAACCAAATGACACACCTCCAGAGAGTTCACAAGAGCTCAGTGATGCAGAGCCACGTGGTGGCATGCCCCCAGACAGAGGTGAAAGGGAGAGAAGTAAAACCAGGAAAAGGCATTCAAGAGAAATACGTGCTTTAAAGAAGAAAGTTCAGAAGATAACAAAACAGCGAAACAAACTGAGGAAACAGAAATGGCGAATTAAAAAGAGAAAAGAAGAAAGAAATGCCCCAAATACAACAACACCAGACTCCCCACTGACAGAAACTGAGAAAATGCTGTCAGGAAGTCAACTTAGAAATCCGAACATCAAGAGATCGCTTCTCTTTCACAACGTTCTGAGAAGAGAACTTCAGAAGAAGAAACAAACTCCTGTGTCACGAAGACAGACACCAACAGTGAGTTTATCTGGCAGAGTTCTAAAGAAGTACCGCCTTCTCAATAAAGTTCATGAATTTGGGTTGACTTACAAGTCAATGACAGAGCGGAAAGCGACAACTGTGACAAAGTCGACATACCTTCAGGGTATCACCCGGACCGTTCAGGAGTTCTACCTCAGTTCTTCACGCATGACCACCGACAAAACTGACACCATCACTAGGAAGAAGGTTAAGCGCCAGAGAATGATCCTGACAGACTACCTGACCAACCTTCATTGTGATTTCCTTGTGGATAATCCAACGGTGAAGCTCAGTTATTCCTCATTCTGTGCTCTGCGGCCATTCCATGTCACAGCCCCAAAAGCATCGGACCGGAAGACATGTTTGTGCCAGTATCACGAAAACGCACGCTTAATGCACGAGGCCTTAAGATCGTCAGGGATAGTGAAGACGGCTAAACTGGAAGACAGTTTTCAGTTAGTATGTTGCTCTCCAGCAAGCGAGGCCTGCCTTCTTCGCACCTGCACACGGTGTGTAAACAAACACACAGTTCTGGCCCCAGACCAAGACCAAATCCCTGTGCAGTGGAAGCAGTGGGAGCGAGTCCCAGAAGAAACAGCCAGTGGAACCCACATGAACACAAAACTCGTCGAGCACAGTGGCAATCTCGTAGAACTCACCCAACAGTACGAGGGAAAACTGAGAGATGAAACTACAACACATGTGTGTTCAGTTCGGAATCAGTCAAAGGAATACAGAAACACAATCCAGACCTGTGATGAAAATACAGTCATTGTACATGTAGACTTTTCTGAATCCTGGAGCTGCAAGTATCAATCTGAAATTCAATCCTGCCATTTTGGACAAAACCTGCCACAGATTACCCTACATACTGGAATGTATTACACCAAGGGAGAAAAGGCAGGGTTTTGCACAGTGTCAGAGTCAAAGAGACAAGATGCTTCAGCAATCTGGACACACATGGATCCCATCTTGAAACACATCAAGACAAAGTTCCCACTGGTTACCACTGTGCACATTTGGTCTGATGGTCCAAGCAAACAATATAAGAACAAGACCAACTTTTTCCTTCTGACTAAGGTACCAACTACAATGGGTTACCAAAGAGCGACGTGGAACTTCTTCCCCACATCCCATGGCAAGGGTGCCCCAGACGGCATTGGGGGAACAGTGAAGAGAACGGCTGACAACCTGGTTCTGAGAGGGAATGATGTGACGGATGGACACATATTCTTTGAAAAAGTATCCAACAGTCTGAAGGGTGTCCAGCTGTACTACATTGAGGAAGAAGACATGCAAAGATTTGACAATCTACTCACAGTACCACTCAAACCAGTTCCATCAACGAGAAAAATACACCAGGTCATCCCACATCAAAACTGTGTCAGCCACCGACAGCTGTCCTGTTTTTGTAATGAGCCATTGCCTTGCTCTTGCTTTAGCCCAGCTACTTTCTATCTTCATGGCCACCCAGAAGAACAACAGCCTGATCAACACGGACAGAGAGGCAGGACAGGGAAGAGGACAGGACAGCAGGACAGTCAGGAAATGGGGAGAGGCAAGACAAAGAGAAAGACAGGACCGAGGACAAAGTTGGACAAAACAAGCAGGACAGAGATGGACACAGGAGAGGGAACAAGCCAGGAGAGAGAGAGGCAGGAAAGAAGGGGAGGCAAAACAGGAGGACAGTCAGGAAAGGCAAAAAAGACACGCCCTTTATCCCTGTTGATGGAGGAGATGGAAAAGGATATGGGGGTAGATTCAGACTGGGACATGGAGCTCCCTCCATGTCCCAGTCTGAATCTACTGGAAGAACAGACAGGAGGAAAGGAAGAGGAGATGGAAGGAGAGATGGAAGAGAGGATGTCAGGAGAGATGGAGGAGGAACAACTGAAATATCCAGAGGGCATTGTTGCAATAACTACTGTCAATAGCCTTAATAAGGGAGACTGGCTTGCCGTTGAGTATGATGGAAACTGGTGGCTGGCAAAGACCATAGATGTGGACACTGAGCATGAAGATGTCAAAGTGGAGTTTATGCATCCCCATGGTCCAACAACAAATGTTCACCCTAAACGTGGCAGGAAGGATGTCTGTTTCAGTCCAGTTGTAGACATTCTGGTGAAACTAAGTGGGGAGTCATCACCATTACAATCAAGTCGTACAAGAGAGATCTTCAGCATAGCCGCTGATGTCATGGACTTCATCGAGAGAGAGCATGTGCGTCACCTGTTGTCCAATGCTGAAGTCATGCTGGTAAGAGAACATTTGAATTCTACATTTTCCAATGTAGGAGGCATATTTAATATTTAATTCCGAATTACGCCTAATCTAACCTGTCTCCCTGTGCTAGTGACTTGTATGTCTCTTGAAGTCTAACCTTTCTCCCTCTGCCCTTCTGCCATACCAGTTACCTGGAGGAAGCGGTGATGAACCTGGACCACGACGACCCAGTCACCAGGGACCACATGTCAGCCGTGCTCTCCCAGGTGCACCAGAAGCTATTCCAGTTCCTGCAGCAGGACCCCCATAGCCCCCTCAGCAAGTGCATCCCCCCCCCCCTCCCTGATGATGATGATGCAAGGCCTCGTCAACCACTAGCCCCCACCCCCCGCCCCTGTTCCACCTCCTTCCCCCCCAACCCTGCAATCGTGATGTTGTCATCACCCAGTTCTACCTCCACAGAGGGACGCAGTTCCAGCACTTTTATTTGTTTTGAGTTTCACTCAGTTCTACCTCCACAGAGGGACCCAGAGCAGTTCCAGCACTTTTATTTGTTTTGAGTTTCACTCAGTTCTACCTCCACAGAGGGACCCAAAGCAGTTCCAGCACCTTTATTTGTTTTGAGTTTCATGGCGAGGAGTGCCTGTTTATTTTGACGTGTTATTATGGACATCTATAGCCTGAATGGCGATTACATTTTTATGTTTTTTGTTTTTGTTGGTGTTTGTGAGGCTGTTTCAATAAAAGCAGATTGGATATAAATGTTGTTTTTATTGAATTGGGTTAAAGTATTCTTAAACTGAGTTTTTTTTTTACTCCATTGGAGATTTACAACTCCGGCAGAGAGATTCACAACTCCGGCACAAATTTACAACTCCGGCCGATGTATGTTTTTCTTAATTTTCAAAAGCTTTGTTAACTGAATGTCCAAATGATAGTCTTTATCTATTAAGGTTATTCGTGATATACATCTTATTGATTGATTTATTCAAATAAACCATTTTTTATTGTCTTAATATGAAAAACAAAGGTAAGAAATTAAGGGATTTCAGAGTTGGGTTTTTCAGACTATTGTGAAATTTGTATTGAAGTGTATATATTGAATGTTCTTACACATTAAGGCAACTGAACATTAGTATTACCTGTCTGGGAACTTATAATCCTTGCTGGAGTGGAAAAAATACTATTAACATTTTTTTTTGTATTTCGGCTGGAGTTGTAAAAAATGAAGTTATGATGTGAATAATGTGTATTTTAAGAAAATGTGTTTTTATGAATTACCTGCACCTTTACATGGATTGATAGCTTAGACCCTTCTCTACAAATATATCAATTTGAAAATAGGGTAGAACAAAGATTATAAAATTCAACTTTCAAACCTGTTTTGCCCCATATCTCAAGAATGGGTGACCTATATATTTAACAATAAACTAATCCTCAAACATGTCTACAAGAGCATTAATACCATGCTTATGTTATGGGCCAAGCTATGTTTACTGTCAAAAGTAAAGTCAAAAGTACAATATTTATTTTGGAAATATAGGAGTGAAAGTCATAAATACAAAAACACACCCGTGTGAACTTGTGAAGTGAGGGGCGCTCTCTTATCATACGTCATCATACATCATCTCATTCTGGCCAATCACAATTTGCGTTCTAACTTTTTGTCTTCAATGTTTGTGTTTACAAACCCCCAAAGCTGGACATAGGAGGGGCTAGCGCCCCACAGAAAATACAAATACTCAAGTAAAGTACAGACACTTTTCTTGAAGTAAGGTACTCCAGTAAATGTACTGCACTTCGTTACGGTCCAGGTCCACCACTGATGGCGGCAAAATGACATAACTGTAAAGGCCTATGCATACTCCACTTTTAGGTGACAAAGTGAGTCGCTTACCACCGCGGCGTGACGTCATGTTGTAGTATTTCGGTGGTCACCTTATCACCCAAAACTGGAACATGATTTACACTATTGACTCACCACAAGAAAACACAGTCAACATTAAGGAACTGTGGCTGCATTCATTGTGCACAAAATGTGACTCTTTTTGATACAGAGACAGTCATGGCGGTAAGACTAACTGTTCAGGAGAGGAGAAAAACGATAGAGCATGTCTGAAATAAATGTCAGAGCTGAAATCGACATGTAAATATGAAATAAAGGCTTAAACATGTAGCTAGGTGTAATGTTAGAGCCCACAGAAGTGAACCTTTCAAGCCTGTTTTCTCAACTCGCTGTTTTCTGCAAGACATGCCATATCTCCAAAACTGGTGGGTCAAACAACTGAACAACCAATATGTCAATTTGAACCTACATGAAAAAAATAATAATAATTAAACGTCAATGACTTAGCCTTGGTTGGTCGACCCACTGGGATTCCCTGGTGGTGTGTGTGGTGTATAGAGATAAAGATACAAATAATGGCAACAAAAGAAGAAAAATAAACAGACTTCTGTGCTGATTGCTCAGCTTCGTCTTATCACGTTCAATGAATGAACGAACACACGCACACGCACACACACACACACACACACACACACACACACACACACACCCATGAGACCCATGACTCATGCGTGCAGACAACCATGACATGCTATATGCTAGCCAGTGTTCAAAGGTCACTTTATTTCTAGATCACGGCTATAATAAGATCCATTCACTAATAGAGTACACACACAAAAGTGTCAAAGTGCCTCAGTGTGATTGATTATACTGCTGCAAATAATGTTTACCTAGCACACTCACATTAGCACGGGCGCGCAGCGCACACACAGTGACACGCCCATGGTGACGTGCCCACAGGAAGTCCCATTCAGAAGAAAACACTGTCAGCATGGATGGTCATTAAAGACAGTGCATATCAGTGGGGGAAGAAAGTACTCGTATTCCTCTATGTAAAAAATGAATTTTGAGTAAAAAGGTACAAAGGTAGGCCTATTGGCCTCAAAACATACTTTAAGTTAAAGTATTCAAATTTGTCCAAATTCTATTACAGTGATTCTCAAACTGTTTAATTTTAAGGACCCCCCACTTTGTATAATGCATTAGGCCACAGACCCTTGCCATTTTTTAATTAATCTCTGGGACCCCAATCCATACCCTGTAAAATCCATTTAACTCTGGGACAATCAATCATTTAGCTGGGGACCCCTGGAAACCCCTCAAGGACCCCGGACCCCCCCGGACCCCACACTGGGAACCACTACTGTGTTTATAGCACAAGTTCTAGTAGTTGTCCTCCTCTCCCATCAGCATCATTAAGAAATAAAAAGTACTACAATGTTTTACTTACGTCAAACTATCAATACTTTTACTATTTAACTGAATGATGGATACACTGTATGTAACCTAGATACCATACCCTGATGGAAAATGCTGTTTTACTTTTTTCTTTTATTTTTTTTCTCTCTTTTTTTTTTACCTTCTTCTTACTATGTATACTAGTTTACTAATTACTTTTACTGTCTTGTACTGTCTGTCTTTGTTTGTTTTATTTGTCTTGTTCTGACCTTGATTGGGGGGAGAGGGGATATTTACAGCAAAATGTACATACAGTATGTATGTTTATTCATTGCTGCATCAATAATAATAAGTGTTTAAAAAAAAACTATCAATACTGAAATGCAAGTCCCGAATTCATGTACTTGAGTACAAAAGTATTGGCATCAAAATGTTACTGTACTGTACTTAAAATACCAAAAGTAAAATTACACGTTATGCAGAATGTTCTGTTTCAAAAGTAAAAAAAGTTAGTTTTAGTCCTATTTTAGTCTTTTAGTCGACCAAATATAGTCTTTTAGCCTTAGGGACCTATCTTGCACCATCCCTTAATTACTCCTTATCTCTAAAGTTATTTTTACTATTTTGCAAAACATTTTAAAATAGTTCAACTAGCCGATCTACATCGACACTTGTAGGTTGGCTATTTGAACTATTTTAAAATGTTTTTCAAAATAGTAAAAGACGAAAAGACTGAATATGTATATTTAGTTACTCATGAAGCAGGGCAGAGACCTTCTTATATACAAGAGTATGCCATTGACACAAAATTAGAACTGTCCATTTCATCTAGTATTGTACACTATAGGCCTTGTGACCACCGCGCTCTGACTTATGGTGCGTTACCCGTTGAAATCACATTGTAAAAATAAAGGTAATGGGTCGCACACACCAAGACTGTGCTTTTAGATTTTACTTTTGCATGACAGACGTTACGGCTATCCAGCCTTCATCAGTGTCTCACTAAAAACGCAGTCTCGGTGTGTGCGACGCATTACCTTTATTTTTTACAAAGCATGGGTCCAAGCATGGGTCCAAACTCACTTACTTTCAACTACTGAGCCCAGTTCAATTTGTACCATAGCCTTTTTCTTCTCATTGTCCTTTCAATCCAACACAGAATACATTGTTGTGAAATCTTTTAAAACATTCAGTAGCATTTTTATTATTTAAAGGTTTGGCCCCAAACTTTCTTGTTATATTATGTTCATGGCATATGCATACTGTACATGAAATGTATATTGTGAGCCATACTGTTATGACATAATTAGGGATGCACCGATCCGATACTCGTATCGGAGATCGGCGCCGATCCAGGCTAAAATTCTAGATCGGGTATCGGATCGGTGGCCGATCCATTATCCGATCCGATCCGATAATTATGTGTAATTACAGTATGAAAACAACTCTACCTCCTCTGTGACACAGCAGTGTAGTATTGACAGTATAACATGTGGAATGCAGCCAGGCTAGCCTGCGCACACATTAACCTGGTCTAATTGTTGCACAGTTATTTAATAAATAATTCAGTGCATTTATATCTGTGTTTGTTACATTTTGTTTTACAAAGTTGGGAAAGTAATGTTTAAGTCAAGCCTTGATGTTGCCTTACACAAAATAATGATTCCAGACTCCACACAGTGAAGCATACAGCTTAATAGGTTATTACGTTTCTTTGTGGGGGGTATCGGATCGGTACTCTGTATCGGCAGATACTGGACCCCCATGTATCGAAATCGGTATCGAATGCCAAAAAGCCGGATCGGTGCATCCCTAGACATAATGAACAAATAACATATCATGATGACAGTATATGGACAAATGATTATTGTGATCATATGACAACATATGAACCTATAAGCATGGCAACATATTAACATATGACATATTATGAACATATGATAACTAGGGATGTCCCAATCACGTTTGTTTGCTCCCAATCCAATTCCGGTCATTTGATTTTGAGTATCTGCCGATACCAACTTTTCCCAATCCAATATATGCCATCCCAACACTTAACGCCATATCAATTCAATATCCAAAATCACAGACAATATGCAGTCTAATATAATGCTATGGATATAATAATGGGATGTCCCGATCATATGAACATATAGCATATGAAATATGACAACATATGAACATATGATAACATATGAACATAATGATAACATGTGAACTTATGCATAAAAGACAACATTATGCATAATATATGAACATATGATACACATATGGACATATATCATATGAATGGGACAACATATGTATGAAACATATAACATATGCTACGAACATGTCAACATATATATGTCAACATAGGAACATATGACATATAAACATACAGTATGACAACATATGAACATATGACATGCAGATGACACAACATATGAACATATAACATGACAATATATGAACATATACTGTATCAACATATATGAACATATAACAAAGAACACACGACAACACATGTACATAACATATGCCTGTCTATGCAGCACTGCAGTTTGCGCACAAAATTAAGAACTGTCCAGTGTTATGTCAAGTCAACCTAACAATTATGTGCTTCACACTGTTGGCTTATTATTAATGAGATAAAGGTTGCATGGGTTTGCTGATGGCTAGGGCCAAGGTGGTCAAGTTGAGTTGGAAGAGAGAGAGAGAGAGAGAGAGAGTGTGTGTGTGTGTGTGTGTGTGTGTGTGTGTGTGTGTGTGTGTGTGTGTGTGTGTGTGTGTGTGTGTGTGTGTGTGTGTGTGTGTGTGTGTGTGTGTGTGTGTGCGTGCGTGCGTGCGTGTGTGCATGCGTGCGTGTGTGGAGTTGAGATTAAGCTGATGATTCTGACAGCAGAACAGTCTAAAACAAGTCAACATCATTAAAAAAAGGGAACATATGGGGGTATGGCAACACCATATTTGCATTAATGCCTCCAAAACAGTCAGTTTGCAGTTCATACAGAGTACCCGGATTCAGAAGATTGACCACTAACAAGGATACAATAATTAAATAATATCCAGCTATAATATCATAGCTATAAATAATATCATCTGTTAGTTGGCAGAGCCCTGAGAGCTGTTCATATTCGTTTAGTGAAGTGGTTTTCAACCTTTTTCATATAAAGCACCATAATTTATTTGCCATTTGAGACAGCCACGGAACACCATTTGATGAGATTAGCCTCTCAGACCCCAAACAAAAAGAGTATTTTGGTATTGTTGGATAAGATTCTGTTCACAATGCCATACTGTATTGATGTGGTACCATTAGGAGAGACAACAGGCAAACGATCAAAAATAACAATTATTTTACATTCAATTCTTGTAAATAAAGTAATGCAGCAACAAAAGTGAAACCAAATGGACCCATAAGGGTCATGTTACACTCTAAAGAGTGTTTATTCTCCAAGAACTATTTAAAATCACAGACATGACACATCATCCCATTCCCTTCATCATATCATCTAGCTTGGTTTCTCCAAATATCCTATTTTTTATTATTATAATTTTCAAACTATTTGTTAAAATTATATAACAATCTCTAAGTCGAATCATGCAAACAAAGAGAAAAAAAACTCGACTAATCGTTTAAAGGTATATTCAGTGATTTCACTTAATTCAAATATCACTTATTTTTTTGTTTTGTTGTGATAATCCTCCCTACTATAGAGTGTGCTGGCCATATAAGGAGTTCCTCCCTGTCCCCAGTTAACCCCTGGGTGTCAAAAAACCTTAGGTTTCGTTTTTGACTCTCTATCCTGATTGGACGAAAGGCTGGGTCCCACAGCCAAAAACAAAACCTAAGGTTTTTTGAGTGAAATGACTGAATATACCTTTAAGAGATTGGTAGTCGACTAAGAATCTCTCGATCGATTATCTCCTCGATTATTTGATGCATCAAAAGTAGAATAACCACTAAGAAGATAATCGATGATGTGTGCTGGTTCTTATGTTGGCCGTTGCATGCCTTCCACTTATTTTCAACATTCTAACCACAGTCCAAACACAGTCTTTAGCATAGAACTGGAGGGCTATACTTGGGGTCATGGGATCAGTAAAATAAAAACCTCTGGATTTCCCAGGCTATGGGATCATGCAGTGACATCATACAGATGTACTTCCGGCTTGCAGAGTACAACTTTGTGATGTCACTGATCCAATAACCCCAAGTTTTAGGCCCTTATTTATCAATGCGGTGTTGGGTGTACACCGGGTGTACACCGAATTTTGTGTGTACACCGCGTTGATAAATAAGGGCCCTAGAATCTAGACCTCCAGTTCTAGGCTAAACAGAAGGACTTTTGTATTACTTCTTAGACACAACTCTAAGGTATATTAATGACATAGTTCAATGTTGAAAATGAGTGGTGTTCCCCTTTCGAGGTTCCCACATTACATAATAATAATAATATATACAATTTATATAGCGCTTTTCTGGGTACCCAAAGTCGCTTTACAGAAAGAGGTACAGACATATTTATTAGAAAACTATTTAAAAAGGTTTAAAAGGTTAAAAACTAGAAATCAAAATCAAAAGAGGGACAAACAAGAAGGGTGTGTGTGTGTGTGTGCATGTGTGTACATGTTTTCGTCAAGATGATGTGAATGTGTGCACTAGTATAGTTTCAATAAAGATCATTATCATCACAGTTCCAAGACATTTCACCATCAACTCATACATGATTCATTTTCTATTGAGATATTGAGCTTATAGGCTGCTGTTCGAAGCGTTTCATTTTTAAATACAGTATTAAGAGCACAAACAAAGCCACCAACGACATCAACAGCTATCTCTCCCCCTGTTAGGTCATATAGTTCATTCAATTCAATCAGTTCAATCAGTTCAATTAAATAGAATGTAAAGATTTCAGACAACTTAAAATTTGCAAAATACCACAGGCAATTGAACTTTAATAAATATTAAAACATTAACTTCTGTTTCATATGTACAGATATCGTACAGAGACGTATGTGCTTTCGCAGCAGCTGCAAGGCAGAAATGTACCAGTATTAACATGAAAAAATAAACTGGCCCTCAAAGCTTCTATTGTGATGATAGATTTGTGGATATTAATAGGCTTATTTTTTTCTTCTTCTTATTTCATCTGAGAAATATACACAACTGAAAGCACAATGCCTCAATGTATTTAAGCACCACAGCAACTAAATTACCACACTGTACTGACCATTTAGTAAAACTTATATGGAAAATATCAATATATCAAAACCATTTCTTTAATTTACACTTTGACAACTCTTGAATTGAGATATTAACATATATCTTCATATATGTTAATGTTTCCTGTCAAAATCCAGGAAACACCGTTTGGCCTCAATAGTCTTCCAGAGCTCTCGTTAGCTGCCTGAGAGATGGCATGATGTCAACATACATACCGTACGACGTACGTATGTTGTTGTTTCGGACAGCGTAACAGTCTAAGACAAGTCAGTCAAAAAAGGGAACATATGGGGGTATGGTAACACCATATTTGCATTAATGCCTCCAAAACAGTCAGTTTGCAGTTCATACAGAGTACCCGGATTCAGAAGATTGACCACGAACAAGGATACAATAATTAAATAATATCCAGCTGGTCTCATCTGTTAGTTGGCAGAGCCCTGAGAGCTGTTCATATTCGTTTAGTGAAGTGGTTTTCAACCTTTTTCATATAAAGCACCATTATTTATTTGGCATTTGAGACAGCCACGGACCACCATTTGATGAGATTAGCCTCTCAGACCCCAAACAAAAATAATATTTTGTTATTGTTGGATAAGATTCTGTTCACAATTTCATACTGTATTGATGTGGTAGGCTACCATTAGGACAACAGGCAAACGATCAAAAATAACAATTATTTTACATTCTCTAAATTATTGTAATTAAGTAATGCAGATGTGTAACAAAAACAACTGTTGAGCATGTAAAGTTGAAACCAAATGGACCCATAAGGGTCATGTTACACTTAAAGATTCATAAGGGTCCCTTTGGTTACCAACTCTGCATTTAGCTGGGTTGGGGACCACTTGAAACTCCCTCAACGAACACTGGTGATCCCCGGACCACTGGTTGAAAACCACTGGTTTAGTGGGTTATATTTATTCCTGCAGTCCTGGGTGGCAATGCTGTTTTATTTTACATTTTGAGTCTAGCTTTTGTTGATTCATAAGTGCTGGCAGGGATGTCTGCATTGCAGACACGTATGGTCTATTGTGGTACTCTATATGTGCCAGATCTTCAAACAAATACATAGTGGCATATTTGTCTGGATCCAAATGTAAAGTGATTGACAAATTGAGTGGTTTTCATCACATCTGTTTATGTAGGCTACTATTGTGGTTGCACAGACAAGACGGTTTGCTTCAAATCGGCAACTGTTTTTCAGTCTATATAATCTAAAAGGATTTTCTTTATTCAAAACAAATGTGCAAACATCTGGCCATGATTTTTGTTTCTCTCAAAGGGTCCAGTGTGCCATAGCTACTGATGCGAGAGTCTGGATGTCATAAAGACAGTCAGTATTTAGTGTTTCTGCAAATAAGGGCACGTCGACGGGATGCTTGACAGGAGCTCAGAAGGGCTTTAAAAACAACCAGTCTTATTAAGAAGACGACGTCATCTCTATAAGAGAAATGAGAAGGGGCTTTGCATCTATATTCCTCACGCTGGCCGAGCTCGCTTCATCCTGAGCAGAAAGTTCCGCTTCTCCTCCAGAAGCTCCTGGATGCGCTTATTCCTCGTCCTCTCCCGGAGGTTGATCCGACGCCTCGCGATCAGGTTGCTCTGAGAGAGGTCGTTGTCTACGCCCACGACTCTGCTGCTGCCGTACGGGATGAGGTCGACAGAGTTGTTCTCACTGACCTCCTCCTCCACTACTACTCCGCCCCAGTGGGGCCCGACCGTGGCCGACGTTGCCGTGGTCGTGTAAATGAGTCGTTCCGCGGTGGTCTGGAGAGGAGGAGGGTCGGTGATTAGGTCCGAGGTCGTGACGCTCACCGGGATGTACTCGGGCAGGTCCGACCAATAAGGTGAGCGCAGGTCCGTGACGTCATCGCCGGTGACAGTAGGAATCACCAGTGCGAGGTCGTCGTCCATCACCACCGTTCCGCTAGTCATCATCACCGCGGGATGGCCGTACGGCATCGTACTGTGATCGCCACTGAGAACGCTCTCGCCTCTGATAATGAGTGTGGCATCGCCGCTGCTGCTTAAAGCGACATCGCTGCTAGACACTGTGGCGTCCTCAAAGTAAATGGTTCCGTCGGGCGACGTTATGACGTCGTGAAACGTAAACGTACTGGGCGTTGAGGTTCCCTCGTCTGTGCGGAGATAGAGCCACTGAGGAGTTTCGCTTGTAGTTTCTCTATCATTGCTGATTGACGGTGGGACAGGCATGCTTGGAGCTGTGGCAAGGGAACTAGTGCTGGGGGACGGTGTGAAAGAGGGATACTCCCATAAGGGTTCTGGGCTTGTTAGGTGAGTGTGGGCTGTGTCGGAGGAGGAGGGAGTTGTCATTGGTGGGCTGGTCTTTTTCTGACTGATATTTTTATTTTTATTGGATTTTGGTGGCATGACCTTTTTAGCCTCTAGAATAGCTTGCATTATTGTTTTCTTTTTGGGGACAGACTTTTCTGGAATATCTTTTTGGGGTATAGACTTTTTTGGAAAATCCTTTTTGGGCACAGTCTTTGCTGGAATATTCTTTTTGGGCACAGTCTTTGCTGGAATATTCTTTTTGGGCACAGTCTTTGCTGGAATATTCTTTTTGGGCAGAGTCTTTGCTGGAATATTCTTTTTGGGCACAGTCTTTGCTGGAATATTCTTTTTGGGCACAGTCTTTGCTGGAATATAGTTTTTGGGATTAGACTTGGCTGGAATATTCTTTTTTGGCACAGATTTAGCTGGAATATTCTTTTTGGGATAATTAGCTGGAATATTCTTTTTGGGCACAGATTTAGCTGGAATATTCTTTTTGGGATTAGACTTGGCTGGAATATTCTTTTTAGGGATAGTCTTTTTGGGGGCAGATTTTGCAGGAGTATTCTTTTCGGGAGTGGTCTTAGATGGAATAACCTTTTTGTTGGTGTTTTTTGCTTCAATAGCGGTTTTGGTAGTATTTTTCGTTGGGGTGTTCTTTTTCAATTGCGTCTTCGGTGGAATCACTTTTTTGGTGTTATTCTTTGGTGGAACATTCTTTTTGGGATTGGACTTTGCCGGAGTTGTCTTTTTTGGGCTGATTTTGGGACCTAGCGGTGTTGGAGTATCTGTAGTGTATGGTGGGTTTAGGTGTGCGGTATCATCAGTGTTGTCCGGAGGGGGCAGAGGCAGGGGGTAAGCAGTAGTGCTGGGACTAGTGGTGGTAACTGGGAAGGTTGCCATAGGGGTAGTAGGAACGCTGGAAGGGACTTCAGGGGTGGTAGGAGGAAGAGTAGTAGGGGAGGTAAACGGGTGGGTGAAGACGGTGGATGTGATGGCGATGGCCGGGGATTGAGCCATTATCCACTGGGTGGCACTGGTCTGTTCAGGGGAGGTGGACGGATGAGTGGGGACGACGGGGTCTGCGACGGTGGTGACAGGGTCTGGGATGAGGGTGGTGACAGGGTGGTCTGTGATGGTGGTGACAGGGTCTGTGATGAGGGTGACAGGGTGGTCTGTGATGGTGGTGACAGGGTCTGGGATGAGGGTGGTGACAGGGTCTGCGACGGTGGTGACAGGGTCAGTGATGGTGGTGGTGAAAGTGTCTGGGATGAGGGTGGTGACAGGGTCAGTGATGGTTGTGACAGGGTCCGGGATGAGGGTGGTGACAGGGTCTGTGATGAGGGTGACAGGGTGGTCTGTGAAGATGGTGGTGTCAGGGTCTGTGGTGACAGTGGTGACAGGGTAGTCTGTGAAGATGGTGGTGTCAGGGTCTGTGGTGACAGTGGTGACAGGGTAGTCTGTGAAGATGGTGGTGTCAGGGTCTGTGGTGACAGTGGTGACAGGGTGGTCTGTGAAGATGGTGGTGTCAGGGTCTGTGGTGACAGTGGTGACTGGGTGGTCTGTGAAGATGGTGGTGTCAGGGTCTGGGATGACAGTGGTGACAGGGTGGTCTGTGAAGATGGTGGTGTCAGGGTCTGGGAAGACAGTGGTGACAGGGTGGTCTGTGAAGATGGTGGTGTCAGGGTCTGTGGTGACAGTGGTGACAGGGTCTGTGGTGGTGGTGGTGATGTTGCTGCAGGATTTGCAGCACATGCGCTGGTAGCCCGGTAGGGAGCAGTAGCGCTTCAGCACCTCCATGCTACAGAACACTGAGCGGTCTCCATGACAGCGCTGGCCTGTGGGGGGAGGGGGGAGAGAACAGAGAGCTGAGACATGGGTACAGCGGGAGGGAGGGCTCGTGTGTGTGTGTGCGTGTGTGGTTTACTAGCAGCAGTGGTTAAAAAGGTTTTTTTTTTTTGTTTAAAAATCTATAATCTACAAGATCTACAAGCTCACAATGCGTTGCATCGTGACGCATTGTAAGCTTGTAGATCGGCTATTTTCAAATTGATGTATATAGGGCTGAAGTGGTAAATGTATGTTTTGTAATGATAAAGATCTACAAAGTAACTAGCAACTAAAGTTTTCAAATAATTGTAGTGGAGTAAAAGTACAATATTTGCCTCTGAGGTGTATTGTGGAGTAGAAGTAAAAAAAAAAGGGAAATGCTCAAGTAAACTAAAAGTACCACCACTGTTTGGGGATACAATTTCAAGATTTCGTGTTCAAGAAGACATTTTTAGAACGAGCCGTTTTCTGTCTGCATGTGCACGTGTCCGTGCGTGAATCTGTGTGTATCCACACTGTGTACAGTCATTGTAGTACATGTGGTAAAGCCACACCATTAGGCAGACAATGCAGAAAGGAAGAGTAGAAAAACCCAAATGCATCTGCAGCAGTCATTAGGTTAGTTCAGAGCAACAGAAATCAGAGGAGGAGGAGGAGGAGGATAGAGGCCAGGCTTCTGTTGTGGAGACATGTGTTTCTGAAGCTGAATGTTGTTTTGATTTGAACTACTTTAAGATAGGGCATTCACTTCTAGTCATTTTTACTAGTTGACTAGTTGCCTTGATCTTGAGGCCTAAAAAAAAAAAAAGGTCGACAAGTGGATTTACTAGTCGACAAGTAAACTAGTCGACTAGTTGCTTAATGCCCTACTGTAAGACTTTCTCGTGGTGCTTGATTTGTACCCGTCTGTAACCATGGCAGTACAATGAGCTCCCTGTCAAATCGGACACAGAATCCAGTGAAAATTCCCCAGAGAAACGTCTCACTTTTTAAAACATTTTTATTGATACAACCTTTGCTGTTTGAGAATGACAGGAACTGAAACAATGAGATGTACACCCCGCCCCCCCGCCCTCAATATATAGATATATTCTTTTCTTAAGAAAAATAATTCAACTGTATCGAAAGGTACAAGTTCACAGTCACTTTGGTAAAACACTTCATTACTTGGAAATCAATCAGTCAATCAGTTTATCAATTTTGAGGAATCAAATGAAAGAAGGTATACATAAATGATAATATATAGTTTTGCTGCTTCAAATTAAAACACGGGATTTCCATGATGATGATGATGATGATGTAAAAACTCGGAATGGCACGTTAAGTGTCATATGAAACATTTACAAAACATTAATAAAAGTTTTCCCTGATAAATCAAAGTGCATATAGACGCAGTGCACGTAGTCCATCTGAATGCCCCCCCCCCCCCCCCCCCCGACGTTAACCCCCCCCCCACCCCCCCCCCCGACCATTATAACGTCGGCCGCCAGCCCCACCACCACCACGCAGCAGGCTAGTGAAGCCACGAAAACAGTTACCCAAAGTATATAGAATATTATAGATTCTTTCTTTTTTTTTGTCATAAGTAAGAAGATAACAGTCATGAACGTTATTAAATACAGTCAACACCAATGGTATATATACAGTATCGCACTGCTATGGTAACGGTCCACCTTTTCCCGCGAGGAAAAACCTTTTTGATAGCGATCGCTACATCGTCGTCACAACAGAAATATGTGATCACAATAACAATGACAAGTCTGAAGTGTTTCGTTGTTTTTTTTTTCTTTTTCCACATGTATCGATACCCTAGAACCTTTTTGTAAACCCTTCCAGTCGGAAATAATGTCACCGACGTCACCAGCTTGGTATTAGGTGTTGATGATGGTTGGTTGGCGTTGGCGTGTGAGTTTTTTGAAGCTGCCTCTATTCCACGTGAAAACTTTTTCGATGAGTAATAAAGCAGATAAATGCCGTTACATTCAAATCCAAGATAAGGCATTGTTCATGTGGTTAATGTTCGTCACAAAAGTAAAAAGTAAAAAAAAAAGTCGATCGGACGGACGCTTTCAAATCAAGGTTTATGAGGTATTTCTGTATCTGATCGCTATATGACTAGAAGCCTGAATGAATGAGCACACACACACACACACACACACACACACACACACACATGCAATTGCACGGACGCACACACACGCACACGCACGCACACACACACGCACACGAACGCAAATGCGCATACAGTGTAGTACTTCAGTCTTTCACTTACCTCCCTTCCTCCCTTGTTCCTTCTCTCTTTCACTCGCCTCAAATCAAACACACGACACACATCTGCTCTCACACTCACACACACACACACACAGCCACATGCACACGCAGTCACTCACGTACGCACGCACAGACGCACACACACATACAATCGACAGGATGCAAAAATGTGCATGACAAAAAGGTGATTGAAAATACGGTAAACCACTGATCCATCTGAGAGAATGGAGAGGCAACTAACTGATCAAATCCTGCATAATAGAACGTCTTCCCCGCCTTCCCCCCAAAACACTTTACCCTTATTAAATATTTTTCATCTGTATTCATGTAAAATCAATAAAAAAATACACATAACAGTCAAGGATCTAAGCGATCAATAGCAGTCCAAAGGTTTTTAGGCAAATAAGCTACAGCTTATTCATGGTAAAACATTGTTATTAATATTATTGTTTACTCATATATATAGATTTAGATTTATAGGTATATATAAATACAAATATATTCATAGGTGTATTTGTTTAAAGTCTGCAAGCACAAATAAGCTGCATTTTATTGAACTTTAGTATTAACACTAGGAAGTCTGAGCAGCCGTTCTGACCGAATTTGAGATTTCAATGTTTATTTTCTCAGCCCATGGAGTCCAGAGAAAGTTCCCCTTTCATGACTTTGTCTAAATATTCGATTGAAATCATCTCTGTTTTTTTCCCCATTTGAAACTTTTTCTAAATATGATTTTAGGCATATATCTCTTACTCAGTCTGACTATATCGGCCCATTCGACCGCTCTCCCCCTTTATCCCCCCACCCCCGCACCACTCGTTCACACCTCTTCAGCTGGAGACGTCATTGTTGCCTACACGCACTCACTTTTATTTTTATTTTCTTCCCTCTCTTATGAATACATTATTATACACCCAATGAAAATGTACACTTCACGGATTATATAGGCCATTTGGAATTAGAACAATCGGTAGAAAATTGGCCGAGAATAGCACAATAGCACATTAATTATTGCCTAAATGTAGGCTACGGACTTTTCTGAAAATGGTTAATCTGCAAGCTGCCCGACATTTCAACTTGATATGTTTCGTAGAGAGGGCATAGGCCTACACAAGCCAGAATTCCGTAGTTTACATGGTATTTTGAATTTTTTAAAATGAGCAAAAAATAAGCGAGTTATGTAAAGAGGGGTGGAGGGGAAAAGGCGATTATTTGGCACAATCAATCAAATATATATTAATTACATCGCGTAGCCTATAATGTTTCCCCCTCTATATAAAAATGACAATATATAACTCTAATGTCGTATTTCGTCATGTATGTGAACTATAGGCTGCTTGAAATACTGTTGGTCAAAGTAACTAGTTGGGCAGGCTAAATATAATAGTAGGCTATAAGCCCGTTTTCAGCTAAATGCGGAAATGTCCAGGCTAAAAAACTTATCGAACGGGAGTCGTGTTAATATTTATTTACTCGTCATTGTCATGTTCACTCCAAATAAGCAAGTATTATGTAATAAATAAATTAATTTCGTGGCTTTTTGTTCTCTTTTCTCCAGGCGCATACCCGCATCGAGATGAGCTCTGCGACAGCCGTGCTGTGCTGTTTTCAATTAAATTACTTGCAGTATAATATTAATAAATACTACATCCTATATACATTGCTTGTCTGTCTAATCATTCAAATGTTTTTCTATATGCATATTGCATAGTTTATGTAAGCCTGAATTAAAGTCTGATTACTGAGGCTTTTTCCCCCGTCTCTCTCACAAACAACGAAGCCTATAAATATTGTCACCTTTATGCAAGTTCGTTTGATATTGTTTAATTCGATAACGATAGCGAATATGCAGCTATCCGTATAGGTGCCCTTTGTGTCAGTGTGCGCCTGCCCAACCCCTGGCCTCTGTAGAACCTGAATCCCCCCCCCCACCTCATTTCCCCTCACTGTATTTTACATTCCTGCTGTTGTCACCACGCGGTAAATAATGAATACTTTGTGTTAATTCAACCATGTTTATTTTTTCTTATTGTTCACAATATCAGAAAGCATGAAAGAAAGTAAATATAAAGCGAAATAAAATCAGGGAAAACACAAATCCAGTTTCTGTTGCTATACTTAGAGACACTTGACACATGTCATTGTAATTGTTCCCGTACATGTGCCACATGCCCGTTTGCCACATTTGTGGCAGCTGGATAGCGTCTTGTTTCCACATCTGTCAAGCTGACACTGCCGTCGCTTCTTGGGCGTGTCTGGTGTCTGTGGACCATCCTGTCTCCTCTTGGCAGTTTGCTGGTTCTGTGGTGTGGTAGGCAGCGGCTGCAGTGCGCTGCGCTGCTGGCGCCGAGGGGTGCGTGGTGGCATGACTGAGTCCTTTTCACCCATGTGTTCCTCGCGGAGCTGTAGTGCCAAGTCCTGTAGGAACTCTCTCCTGGTGAGCTGCGGTTTGTTCAAGCACTGTTTGTACAACACATAGGCATTGATGGCAGCCAGGTCCAGAATGTTGTAAAAGACAGCCATTGGCCAACGCCTGGTGCCAAGTCTGACGCTGTAGTTTCGTGCCATCTGATCCAAAATGTCCACTCCCCATTTCGTGTCATTATAGTCCGTTACAGACTCTGGTTTCGCTTTGGGGTCTTTACCAATCACGATCGAACGGTGCATGGTGCTTAGAATGCAAACGTTTTTGTTTGCTTTGCTTTGGTAAATCGTCAGTGTGGCACCATCACTTGTCATCAGTTGTGTGTGGAACAGCTGTTCTTTTCCACGTGCGGATGGAGGCAACTCTCGCCTCTGTCTGTTCACAGTTCCAAGTATCGTTGTGTTGTTTGCTAGGAGAGACTGCCCCAACTTCATCGAAGTGAAAAAGTTATCCATTGTGATGTTTCGGCCTCTGTCGAGGAATGGTGCTACCAGCCTCTGGACCACGTCTTGAGAGAGCGGCACGCCATCACTATATATACAAATGACAGGGAGAAGGTGTAATGGTTATTACAACGCAAAAATATATACATAATAGGCTTTGATGTAAAGACATTTTAAATGATTATTGATTATTAGAAAAGGAAAATAAATCACCTGCTGCGGTACTGGCCCTTTCCAAGGTATGGAAATCCATTCAGGAAGTATTTGCTGTCCAGGTCGGCAGCAATCCAGAACTTAATTCCAAACTTGTCTGGTTTATTGGCCATGTATTGCGTAAATCCACATCTTGCCTTGGATGGGAAGAGTTGCTCATCGACCGTGATGTTTCCTCCAGGCACATAGCAAGATATGCAGTTATCTGTGAACTGATTCCAAATGTCCGTTATTGCAGCAAACTTGTCTGTTTCTTTGCGTGCTTCTCTGGTGTCCTTGTCGTCAAATCGCAGGTATCGCATTATGGATTTGACACTACACTTTTGGGGTGGAATTAACTCTAGGCTGAGTTTGGTAACACTGGCGTGATCAACTCTTTCAAATGACTCCAACACTGAACCCAATTTAAATCTGAAGGTGTTAAAATGACACTTTGGGAGTTGAAATCAACTCTGCAATGTTTAACCCTGGAATTTTAACTCATGTTCTGTTCTTTAGCCACATAGAAGTGTCTATTTGTATGTCTCTAAATGTTGTGATGAATTGAACAATGTGGACCCTGTTGTAAACAAGTGTAATGCTTAATTGGGTTAATATAGTATGTTTTTGAACGAATATTTGGGCCTACAGTTTTGTGTGTGTGTGTGTTTCTGGCCAGTGTTGCCACATCTGCTGTTTATAAGCGATTTTGGGATTATCTTTGTAGATTGAAATGTTTGAGAACCACTGCTCTAAAACAATATTAGACAAAGTTTGAGTGGGCTATATTACTACAGAATTCCAATGCATTGACAGAGAGGGCGTGGTGATTGCGCGGTAATTGCTGTTGTCACCACGCCCTCTCTGTCAATGCATTGGAATTCTGTATATAGCCCACTCACAATGTGACACATTGTGACAACAGTCACAACAATCCCAAAATCGCTTATAAACAGCAGATGTGGCAACACTGGCCAGAAACCCCATTTCCCCTCACTGTATTTTTTTTAACGTTTGTCTATTGGTATGTCTCTAAATGTTTTGATGAATTGAACAATGTGGACCCTGTTGTAAACAAGTGTAATGCTTCATTGGGTTAATATAGTATGTTTTTGAACGAATATTTGGGCCTAAGCAGTTTTTTGTGTGTGTGTGTGACCAGTGTTAGTCGACTCGGAATTGCAGCCATCCGTAGGTGCCCTTTGTGTCAGTGTGCGCCTGCCCAACCCCCCCAACCCCTGATGTGTGGCACCTATACGGATGGCTGCAATTCGAAGTGGCCTCTGTAAAACCTGAATCCCCCCCCCCCACCCCATTTCCCGAGTCGACGAGCAACACTGGTCACACACACACACAAAAAACTGCTTAGGCCCAAATATTCGTTCAAAAACATACTATATTAACCCAATGAAGCATTACACTTGTTTACAACAGGGTCCACATTGTTCAATTCATCAAAACATTTAGAGACATACCAATAGACAAATAGGGAAATATATATATATATATATATATATATATATAGCTTGTCCCATGTAGGCCTAAATGTAGGCCCCCCCCCCACCCCATTTCCCCTCACTGTATATGATGTCGACATCGCACGAATGAAAAACACGCTGATGAATGCTTTCAGTTCAGTAACAGACAGATCCCATTCTTGATTCTGTCCATCACTGCGGGCAAACTTCACTGTGCAGTCTTTGACGTTTTCCAACATGTCGGGGTCAAACATACACAAAAAACTGCTCAACTCGTCGTGGATTCTGACTTTGGCAAAAGCAGTAGGACCTGGCCTGGCATTTCCCCTCACTGTATATGTATCTTTATTCTTTTCCCTTTTTGCTTCCTATATGAATTCCTGTTCTACTGGCTGGTAGCCTATGTCTTGTATAGGGCCTTGTATATCTTTTTATTTTAAGCATGCCGCCGCATTCTGTCAGAGCAGAGACATATTTATTTAAAATAATCCTGTCTCGCACGGCCTATATAGAGCCAATGAACGGAGCACATTCCCTCAGCATGTATTATTATTAACGAAAAACATAAATACTAGCCTACTATTTTATTGGTCTAGTTCAGTTGATTTAAACAAAAGTAATACATTCAGTATAGGCCTGGTTTTGATATAATGATGCGCTATAACAGAACAGGAATTCATCATATAGGAAGCAAAAAGGGAAAAGATACATATACAGTGAGGGGAAATGGGGTGGGGGGGGGGCCTACATTTAGGCCTACATGGGACAAGCTATATATATATATATATATATATATATATATTTCCCTATTTGTCTATTGGTATGTCTCTAAATGTTTTGATGAATTGAACAATGTGGACCCTGTTGTAAACAAGTGTAATGCTTCATTGGGTTAATATAGTATGTTTTTGAACGAATATTTGGGCCTAAGCAGTTTTTTGTGTGTGTGTGTGACCAGTGTTGCTCGTCGACTCGGGAAATGGGGTGGGGGGGGGGGATTCAGGTTTTACAGAGGCCACTTCGAATTGCAGCCATCCGTATAGGTGCCACACATCAGGGGTTGGGGGGGTTGGGCAGGCGCACACTGACACAAAGGGCACCTACGGATGGCTGCAATTCCGAGTCGACTAACACTGGTCACACACACACACAAAAAACTGCTTAGGCCCAAATATTCGTTCAAAAACATACTATATTAACCCAATGAAGCATTACACTTGTTTACAACAGGGTCCACATTGTTCAATTCATCAAAACATTTAGAGACATACCAATAGACAAACGTTAAAAAAAATACAGTGAGGGGAAATGGGGTTTCTGGCCAGTGTTGCCACATCTGCTGTTTATAAGCGATTTTGGGATTGTTGTGACTGTTGTCACAATGTGTCACATTGTGAGTGGGCTATATACAGAATTCCAATGCATTGACAGAGAGGGCGTGGTGACAACAGCAATTACCGCGCAATCACCACGCCCTCTCTGTCAATGCATTGGAATTCTGTAGTAATATAGCCCACTCAAACTTTGTCTAATATTGTTTTAGAGCAGTGGTTCTCAAACATTTCAATCTACAAAGATAATCCCAAAATCGCTTATAAACAGCAGATGTGGCAACACTGGCCAGAAACACACACACACACAAAACTGTAGGCCCAAATATTCGTTCAAAAACATACTATATTAACCCAATTAAGCATTACACTTGTTTACAACAGGGTCCACATTGTTCAATTCATCACAACATTTAGAGACATACAAATAGACACTTCTATGTGGCTAAAGAACAGAACATGAGTTAAAATTCCAGGGTTAAACATTGCAGAGTTGATTTCAACTCCCAAAGTGTCATTTTAACACCTTCAGATTTAAATTGGGTTCAGTGTTGGAGTCATTTGAAAGAGTTGATCACGCCAGTGTTACCAAACTCAGCCTAGAGTTAATTCCACCCCAAAAGTGTAGTGTCAAATCCATAATGCGATACCTGCGATTTGACGACAAGGACACCAGAGAAGCACGCAAAGAAACAGACAAGTTTGCTGCAATAACGGACATTTGGAATCAGTTCACAGATAACTGCATATCTTGCTATGTGCCTGGAGGAAACATCACGGTCGATGAGCAACTCTTCCCATCCAAGGCAAGATGTGGATTTACGCAATACATGGCCAATAAACCAGACAAGTTTGGAATTAAGTTCTGGATTGCTGCCGACCTGGACAGCAAATACTTCCTGAATGGATTTCCATACCTTGGAAAGGGCCAGTACCGCAGCAGGTGATTTATTTTCCTTTTCTAATAATCAATAATCATTTAAAATGTCTTTACATCAAAGCCTATTATGTATATATTTTTGCGTTGTAATAACCATTACACCTTCTCCCTGTCATTTGTATATATAGTGATGGCGTGCCGCTCTCTCAAGACGTGGTCCAGAGGCTGGTAGCACCATTCCTCGACAGAGGCCGAAACATCACAATGGATAACTTTTTCACTTCGATGAAGTTGGGGCAGTCTCTCCTAGCAAACAACACAACGATACTTGGAACTGTGAACAGACAGAGGCGAGAGTTGCCTCCATCCGCACGTGGAAAAGAACAGCTGTTCCACACACAACTGATGACAAGTGATGGTGCCACACTGACGATTTACCAAAGCAAAGCAAACAAAAACGTTTGCATTCTAAGCACCATGCACCGTTCGATCGTGATTGGTAAAGACCCCAAAGCGAAACCAGAGTCTGTAACGGACTATAATGACACGAAATGGGGAGTGGACATTTTGGATCAGATGGCACGAAACTACAGCGTCAGACTTGGCACCAGGCGTTGGCCAATGGCTGTCTTTTACAACATTCTGGACCTGGCTGCCATCAATGCCTATGTGTTGTACAAACAGTGCTTGAACAAACCGCAGCTCACCAGGAGAGAGTTCCTACAGGACTTGGCACTACAGCTCCGCGAGGAACACATGGGTGAAAAGGACTCAGTCATGCCACCACGCACCCCTCGGCGCCAGCAGCGCAGCGCACTGCAGCCGCTGCCTACCACACCACAGAACCAGCAAACTGCCAAGAGGAGACAGGATGGTCCACAGACACCAGACACGCCCAAGAAGCGACGGCAGTGTCAGCTTGACAGATGTGGAAACAAGACGCTATCCAGCTGCCACAAATGTGGCAAACGGGCATGTGGCACATGTACGGGAACAATTACAATGACATGTGTCAAGTGTCTCTAAGTATAGCAACAGAAACTGGATTTGTGTTTTCCCTGATTTTATTTCGCTTTATATTTACTTTCTTTCATGCTTTCTGATATTGTGAACAATAAGAAAAAATAAACATGGTTGAATTAACACAAAGTATTCATTATTTACCGCGTGGTGACAACAGCAGGAATGTAAAATACAGTGAGGGGAAATGAGGTGGGGGGGGGGATTCAGGTTCTACAGAGGCCAGGGGTTGGGCAGGCGCACACTGACACAAAGGGCACCTATACGGATAGCTGCATATTCGCTATCGTTATCGAATTAAACAATATCAAACGAACTTGCATAAAGGTGACAATATTTATAGGCTTCGTTGTTTGTGAGAGAGACGGGGGAAAAAGCCTCAGTAATCAGACTTTAATTCAGGCTTACATAAACTATGCAATATGCATATAGAAAAACATTTGAATGATTAGACAGACAAGCAATGTATATAGGATGTAGTATTTATTAATATTATACTGCAAGTAATTTAATTGAAAACAGCACAGCACGGCTGTCGCAGAGCTCATCTCGATGCGGGTATGCGCCTGGAGAAAAGAGAACAAAAAGCCACGAAATTAATTTATTTATTACATAATACTTGCTTATTTGGAGTGAACATGACAATGACGAGTAAATAAATATTAACACGACTCCCGTTCGATAAGTTTTTTAGCCTGGACATTTCCGCATTTAGCTGAAAACGGGCTTATAGCCTACTATTATATTTAGCCTGCCCAACTAGTTACTTTGACCAACAGTATTTCAAGCAGCCTATAGTTCACATACATGACGAAATACGACATTAGAGTTATATATTGTCATTTTTATATAGAGGGGGAAACATTATAGGCTACGCGATGTAATTAATATATATTTGATTGATTGTGCCAAATAATCGCCTTTTCCCCTCCACCCCTCTTTACATAACTCGCTTATTTTTTGCTCATTTTAAAAAATTCAAAATACCATGTAAACTACGGAATTCTGGCTTGTGTAGGCCTATGCCCTCTCTACGAAACATATCAAGTTGAAATGTCGGGCAGCTTGCAGATTAACCATTTTCAGAAAAGTCCGTAGCCTACATTTAGGCAATAATTAATGTGCTATTGTGCTATTCTCGGCCAATTTTCTACCGATTGTTCTAATTCCAAATGGCCTATATAATCCGTGAAGTGTACATTTTCATTGGGTGTATAATAATGTATTCATAAGAGAGGGAAGAAAA
Source organism: Protomyctophum parallelum (assembly GCF_964188405.1). Taxonomy (NCBI): domain Eukaryota; kingdom Metazoa; phylum Chordata; class Actinopteri; order Myctophiformes; family Myctophidae; genus Protomyctophum; species Protomyctophum parallelum. The sequence continues at coordinate 40,998,252 of NC_139711.1, read as the reverse complement.
AATAAATAAAAGTGAGTGCGTGTAGGCAACAATGACTTCTCCAGCTGAAGAGGTGTGAACGAGTGGTGCGGGGGTGGGGGGATAAAGGGGGAGAGCGGTCGAATGGGCCGATATAGTCAGACTGAGTAGGAGTGATTTTTTTTCAGCCTTCCTAGTGTTAACAGTCAAAGAGAAGATGGTTCGATGGTGGTGAGATGGGAAGCAACCTCAGGTGGTCTTACTACCCTGTGTTATTTTTTCTTCGTCTTCCATTTAACCCTCACTACGAGATTGTTCACCTCACAGCCCCCCTTCTCCCCTCCCCCCCGCCCCCCGCCCCCCGCCCCCCACCCCACAGAAAGAAAATAAAAGGTTTTCTTATGTCACTTCCTGTATACCTGTGCAGAGTTCCTTCCTGTCAAACTTGAAGCCTCTTTTTGTACGCCGGTGTGTGGTCGGTGTTGCTTGTGTTGCCCAAACAGAACCGACCTGCGAGCCCAAAGAGCGCGCGCCGTGCATGGTCGCTGCGAATGCGATGCGACGCGTCCTTGCGGGGCTCGCAGATCGGGTTTCTGTCGGGCAAAAAGGACAACACCCTCACACAACAGAGTATAAAGTAGTCTCCAGAGTGAAACGCAGGATGAGATTTGAACCACTGTTCTCATTCCAGAACGGAACCAGGATGAGGGATGAGCATTGTTTTTCTTTTCTTCTTCTTTCTTCTTTTTTTTTTTAGCAAAGATGTCCTCATTGTGACGAGATCACATTCACAATAAAGCTTTCATATATATTTCTTTGACTTTTTTTTTTTTTTCTCATTTTAAATATATAGATATTTATATACCTTTTCTGTTTGTCACCTGTCGCTCCCTACAATGACAGCGCACCAGAGAAGGAGGAGGGGGAGAAAAAAAAGCACGTCTGCATCTCAGGAGCGGTATAACCCATGACAACACGCAGCTAGCTCGCGCGGCGAAACGCAGGCCGCCCCGAAGCCGCTAGGGGGCCTCGCTCCGCTCGCCCACGGCGGCCCCCACGACGACGCCTCTCCGTCCGTGCTCAAAATCTGCTCGCTTCCGTTTTCCCCCCGTTTTCCACATCAAAGTTTGTATGTTAAATCTTTTGAGTTTTCGACTGGCCAGCGGTTACAACACAATGCTCCACAAAGGAAAGAGAGAGAGAGATAGAGAGAGAGACAGAGAGACAGAGCATAGAGAGAAGAACCAACCAGCGCACACACAGGGGGGGAAAGCCAGAGACACCCCCCAGTTAGAGCCGCCTCAGACACAGAGAGAGAGAGAGAGAGAGACACCCCCCCAGTTAGAGCCGCCTCAGACAGAGAGAGAGAGAGAGAGAGAGAGAGACACCCCCCCCCCCACCTCCAACACACCCCGAAAAGATATTAAAAGCGAAAGCTTTTTTTTTGCCGCTCGCACGGGCGCGGGCACAGGAAAAGAGAAGAGAGGTGTCAGGGGGCCAGCCGAGGCCGGCCCTGGAGAGACAGCAGCACAGAGACGGGCAGGGACCAGCGCAGGACAGACGGCCCGCTGTGGAGGCCGGGCTGCGAGGAGCTATAGAGGGAGGGTTTACGTGACGAGATCTTGATGGGGAAGTTGGGGTTGGGACGCGACAGCCACTGGATCAGGATGTTGCCGTTCTTGTTCAGGTCGGACGAGCCCTCTGCGGGGAGAGAGAGAGAGAGAGAGAGAGAGAGAAATGGGGAAAAAAGAGGAATATTTAAAACTTTTTATTTGCCGGGGAATGTGTGAGTGCCAGCAGATTTCTTTTTTACTCTGAAAAGCCCCTCCATTCGGTTCCTCCCCAAAACCGGGAGGCATAATCTTCCATTATAACGCTGGTCACGCTAAAGGCTCTCTAGAAGCGTTAATATTCCATAGAGACGCTAAAGTCTCTCTAGGAGCGTTAATATTCCATAGAGACGCTAAAGGCTCTCTAGAAGCGTTAATATTCCATAGAGACGCTAAAGGCTCTCTAGAAGCGTTAATATTCCATAGAGACGCTAAAGTCTCTCTAGAAGCGTTAATATTCCATAGAGACGCTAAAGGCTCTCTAGAAGCGTTAATATTCCATAGAGACGCTAAAGTCTCTCTAGGAGCGTTAATATTCCATAGAGACGCTAAAGTCTCTCTAGAAGCGTTAATATTCCATAGAGACGCTAAAGTCTCTCTAGAAGCGTTAATATTCCATAGAGACGCTAAAGGCTCTCTAGAAGCGTTAATATTCCATAGAGACGCTAAAGTCTCTCTAGGAGCGTTAATATTCCATAGAGACGCTAAAGTCTCTCTAGGAGCGTTAATATTCCATAGAGACGCTAAAGGCTCTCTAGAAGCGTTAATATTCCATAGAGACGCTAAAGGCTCTCTAGAAGCGTTAATATTCCATAGAGACGCTAAAGTCTCTCTAGAAGCGTTAATATTCCATAGAGACGCTAAAGGCTCTCTAGAAGCGTTAATATTCCATAGAGACGCTAAAGTCTCTCTAGAAGCGTTAATATTCCATAGAGACGCTAAAGGCTCTCTAGAAGCGTTAATATTCCATAGAGACGCTAAAGTCTCTCTAGAAGCGTTAATATTCCATAGAGACGCTAAAGTCTCTCTAGAAGCGTTAATATTCCATAGAGACGCTAAAGTCTCTCTAGAAGCGTTAATATTCCATAGAGACGCTAAAGTCTCTCTAGGAGCGTTAATATTCCATAGAGACGCTAAAGGCTCTCTAGAAGCGTTAATATTCCATAGAGACGCTAAAGGCTCTCTAGGAGCGTTAATATTCCATAGAGACGCTAAAGGCTCTCTAGAAGCGTTAATATTCCATAGAGACGCTAAAGTCTCTCTAGAAGCGTTAATATTCCATAGAGACGCTAAAGTCTCTCTAGGAGCGTTAATATTCCATAGAGACGCTAAAGTCTCTCTAGAAGCGTTAATATTCCATAGAGACGCTAAAGGCTCTCTAGAAGCGTTAATATTCCATAGAGACGCTAAAGGCTCTCTAGGAGCGTTAATATTCCATAGAGACGCTAAAGTCTCTCTAGAAGCGTTAATATTCCATAGAGACGCTAAAGGCTCTCTAGAAGCGTTAATATTCCATAGAGACGCTAAAGTCTCTCTAGAAGCGCTAATATTCCATAGACGCGCTAAAGGCTCTCTAGGAACGTTAATATTCCATAGAGACGCTAAAGTCTCTCTAGAAGCGTTAATATTCCATAGAGACGCTAAAGTCTCTCTAGAAGCGTTAATATTCCATAGAGACGCTAAAGTCTCTCTAGAAGCGTTAATATTCCATAGAGACGCTAAAGGCTCTCTAGGAGCGTTAATATTCCATAGATACGCTAAAGTCTCTCTAGGAGCGTTAATATTCCATAGAGACGCTAAAGGCTCTCTAGGAGCGTTAATATTCCATAGAGACGCTAAAGGCTCTCTAGGAGCGTTAATATTCCATAGAGACGCTAAAGGCTCTCTAGGAGCGTTAATATTCCATAGAGACGCTAAAGGCTCTCTAGAAGCGTTAATATTCCATAGAGACGCTAAAGTCTCTCTAGAAGCGTTAATATTCCATAGAGACGCTAAAGTCTCTCTAGGAGCGTTAATATTCCATAGAGACGCTAAAGTCTCTCTAGAAGCGTTAATATTCCATAGAGACGCTAAAGGCTCTCTAGAAGCGTTAATATTCCATAGAGACGCTAAAGGCTCTCTAGGAGCGTTAATATTCCATAGAGACGCTAAAGTCTCTCTAGAAGCGTTAATATTCCATAGAGACGCTAAAGGCTCTCTAGAAGCGTTAATATTCCATAGAGACGCTAAAGGCTCTCTAGAAGCGTTAATATTCCATAGAGACGCTAAAGTCTCTCTAGAAGCGTTAATATTCCATAGAGACGCTAAAGTCTCTCTAGGAGCGTTAATATTCCATAGAGACGCTAAAGTCTCTCTAGAAGCGTTAATATTCCATAGAGACGCTAAAGGCTCTCTAGAAGCGTTAATATTCCATAGAGACGCTAAAGGCTCTCTAGGAGCGTTAATATTCCATAGAGACGCTAAAGTCTCTCTAGAAGCGTTAATATTCCATAGAGACGCTAAAGGCTCTCTAGAAGCGTTAATATTCCATAGAGACGCTAAAGTCTCTCTAGAAGCGCTAATATTCCATAGACGCGCTAAAGGCTCTCTAGGAACGTTAATATTCCATAGAGACGCTAAAGTCTCTCTAGAAGCGTTAATATTCCATAGAGACGCTAAAGTCTCTCTAGAAGCGTTAATATTCCATAGAGACGCTAAAGTCTCTCTAGAAGCGTTAATATTCCATAGAGACGCTAAAGGCTCTCTAGGAGCGTTAATATTCCATAGATACGCTAAAGTCTCTCTAGGAGCGTTAATATTCCATAGAGACGCTAAAGGCTCTCTAGGAGCGTTAATATTCCATAGAGACGCTAAAGGCTCTCTAGGAGCGTTAATATTCCATAGAGACGCTAAAGGCTCTCTAGAAGCGTTAATATTCCATAGAGACGCTAAAGGCTCTCTAGAAGCGTTAATATTCCATAGAGACGCTAAAGGCTCTCTAGGAGCGTT
>NC_139711.1:40948696-40988696 GCF_964188405.1 Protomyctophum parallelum | reverse complement strand
TACCTGTGTCCAGACTGGCCCCTGGGTGCATGTTTACCTGTGTCCACGGTCCCACTCTCCACTGGGCGGGGCAGGGCGTTCGGTTGCAGGTGCGGCGGGCCTCGGGGCGGTCGTCGTTGCAGTGCTTGCTGTGAATGGAGCGCATGGTGTTGTCGTTGGACGGCTGGACACAAGATACGGAGCGGATCTGCTGCCCGGTCCGACCGCACGCCTTACTGCAGTTCTGCCACTCACCTGTCACCCAGCTGGGAAAGAAGGTCAGGGGCGGAGGAGTGCACGTGAATGACCGGAATGGAGACATAATGAATTGCATTTTTAATGAATTGCATTTTCATAGCGCTTTTCCAAGTTCTCAAAGTGCTTTACAACGGTTCATTCATTCATACATTGGGAGGTGAAGCGGCGAACAGTCGACGCCAGCGTCCTCACTTCCCACATTCACACACCAATGGTGGTGAGCTCACACCGACCAACTCACTCACTGGAGGCAATGTAGGGTTCAGTGTCTTGCCCAAGGACACTTCGACATGTGGACAGGAGGAGCCGGGATTCGAACCGCCGACCCAGGGATCATTGGATGACCTGCTCTACCTCCTGAGCCACAGCCGTCCCCACATACAGTACAGTTCAGCATGTCATGATTAGGGTGACCATATCCAAACTGTTCATATTTTGAGGGAGTATCGCTTGTGTGGGACAATTGGGATGGGGCGATGTCACATCTTCATTGAGGTATACGTGCATACATGGGCGGAGGGCAGGGGTTAGGGTCGGGTGGTGGTTGCCAGGTTGGTATACATACATGGGTGGAGGGCAGGGGTTAGGGTTGGGTGGTGGTTGCCAGGTTGGTATACATACATGGGCGGAGGGCAGGGGTTAGGGTCGGGTGGTGGTTGCCAGGTTGGTATACATACATGGGCGGAGGGCAGGGGTTAGGGTCGGGTGGTGGTTGCCAGGTTGGTATACATACATGGGTGGAGGGCAGGGGTCAGGGTCGGGTGGTGGTTGCCAGGTTGGTATACATACATGGGTGGAGGGCAGGGGTTAGGGTTGGGTGGTGGTTGCCAGGTTGGTATACATACATGGGTGGAGGGCAGGGGTCAGGGTCGGGTGGTGGTTGCCAGGTTGGTATACATACATGGGCGGAGGGCAGGGGTTAGGGTCGGGTGGTGGTTGCCAGGTTGGTATACATACATGGGTGGAGGGCAGGGGTCAGGGTCGGGTGGTGGTTGCCAGGTTGGTATACATACATGGGTGGAGGGCAGGGGTTAGGGTTGGGTGGTGGTTGCCAGGTTGGTATACATACATGGGTGGAGGGCAGGGGTCAGGGTCGGGTGGTGGTTGCCAGGTTGGTATACATACATGGGTGGAGGGCAGGGGTTAGGGTTGGGTGGTGGTTGCCAGGTTGGTATACATACATGGGTGGAGGGCAGGGGTCAGGGTCGGGTGGTGGTTGCCAGGTTGGTATACATACATGGGTGGAGGGCAGGGGTTAGGGTTGGGTGGTGGTTGCCAGGTTGGTATACATACATGGGTGGAGGGCAGGGGTCAGGGTCGGGGGGTGGTTGCCAGGTTGGTATACATACATGGGTGGAGGGCAGGGGTTAGGGTTGGGTGGTGGTTGCCAGGTTGGTATACATACATGGGTGGAGGGCAGGGGTTAGGGTTGGGTGGTGGTTGCCAGGTTGGTATACATACATGGGTGGAGGGCAGGGGTTAGGGTCGGGTGGTGGTTGCCAGGTTGGTATACATACATGGGTGGAGGGCAGGGGTTAGGGTTGCAGTCTCTGGTGTCTCCTCGTGGTTTCATGTTGGACTTGTTGCAGAAACTCTTTTGGAACATCTTGCTGTCTACTCTTCGTCTGCAGCCATACCGCAGATACTGCTTTCCTGCACGCACGAGCACGCGCACGCGCACACGCACACGCACACGCACACGCACACGCACACGCACCCGCACACACACACACACACACACACACACACACACACACACACACACACACACACACACACACACACACACACACACGCACCAAATAGCCCCATTTATTTTGAGTGTCATATAGAAGAAAAGCCTCCAAATTTGTAATTCATCCCAAAACCTAAAACGTTGTGTGTCCTTGTTGTGTCGTCATCAACAACACATCGACAGCACCTCCAACAGACTGCCAACAGCAGGTGATGTAAAAGGATCTTGAGAGAGGCAATAACGAATGGAGCGCTTTAATATTAACCCATTTTGACCTGAGATCAGATTAAAAAAAACGTCTTCTTCTGAAAAAGCTATGTTTCTATGTCAGTCGTTCTTCGATTTTTCAAGAAATAGCAGACCTACAAGCTCGTAGCGCGCCACTCGGTGGCGCGCTATGAGCTTGTAGATCTGCTATTTTTCAATAGCTAAAGCATAACATAATGCTAATACCAAAAGGGGTTCCCGCCCCAAAATGGGTTAAGGAAGTTCAGCGTGAAAACTCAGTTCGTCAACCCAATACAAGAGATATACTAGCATGTGGGCCTTATCCCTAATCTTCTTTGCCATTTATTATTATTATTATTATTATTATTATTATTATTATTATTATTTTACTATTTTGAAAAACATTTCTAAATGTTTTTCAAAATAGTAAAAAAAAGGGCAAAGAATACATGTAGTTTATAAGAGGTTAAGGCACCGGTGACGACAGGCCCCATAGAGCCCTGGAGGACCCCGGTCATAAGTATGTAAGTTATGTACAATTTAACGATGTCTGGTCATAACAGAACCGCCAGTATGCCAATACTAATCCACTGTTATTTAGTTTAGTTGACCCATCAGTGAGCCTAAGAAGGAGAAACCTCCATGTATATTATGGCTCCAGAGAATCGAGGGCTTAACAACAGAAAGCCAACTATAAGGGGACTAACTATTAGTGCATTTGAACACTGCTGCCTGCCAAGTCACAATGTGGGACAGGGTCTCTATTTGTGCAGGACGGCTGAAATGTCTTGGAAATGAAGGGACTGTCGTCCCACACAAAGGTCTATAGGGTGTCTGAAAAGCTAGGGACGGCCTTCTCGTGGGCTTTAAATTCACTCAGAATAGAGTGACGGTGGTATTAAATATTGAGCTCGTTCTTGGCGACAACATAGTGAACCAACACCAGGATGGATAAAAAGAACGTCGGGCCCAAATACCTTACAAGGACAAGGTAAAATGTCGTGAACAAACACGGCTGTGCTTTAGATACTTTGTTGAAAGTTATGTCTCCGTTTTCTGGCTCATTCCCGCGACGTGACCTGCTGTGGCACTTATTTACTGAGCAAGTCTGCACCATTGTGAGGTCAGTTTAATAAATGAACGTATACAAGCACACCGGATAGTCGCTCAATGTTAACAAACCAGACACGCCAACGAGGACGGCGGCCGCTATTTTGAGATTGGAGATTTTGGTAGGCCCTATACAGACCTCCCCCGCAGGGCTTGGAGCAGTAGGACCATTTCTTGGGGGCCCATTCGTAGGCACTGTCCTCCACCAGCATGTTGTTCTCCATGGCCAGGTCACTGTCCACCGTCATCATGTACTTATACGACAAGTTCACGTCCTCCTCGCCGTGTAACTGGACCTACGGGTGAAAGAGACCATGTACTTATACGACAAGTTCACGTCCTCCTCCCCATGTAACTGGACCTACGGGTGAAAGAGACCATGTACTTATACGACAAGTTCACGTCCTCCTCGCCGTGTAACTGGACCTACGGGTGAAAGAGACCATGTACTTATACGACAAGTTCACGTCCTCCTCCCCATGTAACTGGACCTACGGGTGAAAGAGACCATGTACTTATACGACAAGTTCACGTCCTCCTCCCCATGTAACTGGACATACGGGTGAAAGAGACCATGTACTTATACGACAAGTTCACGTCCTCCTCCCCATGTAACTGGACATACGGGTGAAAGAGACCATGCAGTGATGGAAACAGTACTCCAATGCTTTACTTGACAAAAGTATCAATTCCGGCAATATAGAAATACTAATACGTTCGGAATTCAAAATATACTTGAGTAAAAGTGCAAAAGTATTGGCATCAAAATTTACTTAAAGTACCAAAAGTAAAATTGCTCATGGTGCAGAATGTCCCATTTAATCATTTGAAAATAGCGGATCTACAAGCTCACGATGTGTCTCATTGGATCTACAAGCTCACGATGTGTCTCATTGATCTACAAGCTCACGATGTGTCTCATTGATCTACAAGCTCACGATGCGTCTCATTGGATCTACAAGCTCACGATGTGTCTCATTGATCTACAAGCTCACGATGTGTCTCATTGATCTACAAGCTCACGATGTGTCTCATTGATCTACAAGCTCACGATGTGTCTCATTGATCTACAAGCTCACGATGTGTCTCATTGCGATGACGCATTGTGACTGAGTGAAATAGAAATAGTAGTATCGACAATTGGAAATACTCCAGTTACTTCAGTTACTTTACAGCACTGAATGAAGGTTGAGTATATCATGTTACCATGCAATGTTGATTTCGTCGACTAAAACTAAGACGAAATATGTCCGTCGACTAACCTTTTCACTGACGAAAGCTAAATGGAAACTAAATGAAAACTAAGCTATGATGACTAAAACTAAGACTAAATATACGTACAATTTAATCAACAAATAAAAACTAGACTAAAATGTTAGGAAGGGACTAGTGGACAAGAGTGTGACGCGTTGTGAGCTTGTAGATCGGCTATTTTCAGCATGTGTAAAAACAATCATTACGATGCCATCAAGGCCCGCCAAAGTACATTTAAGTCGACCGAATCAACTGTAGATTTAGTCGACTAAAACTATACTAACACAAAAGAATTCCAGGTTACTAAAATTTGACTGAAACTAAATTAACCCATTCTGAACGGGAACCCCTTTTGGTGTTAGCATCATGTTATGCTTTAGCTATTTAAAAACAGCAGATCTACAAGCTCATATCGCGCCACCGAGTGGCGCGATACGAGCTTGTAGGTCTGCTAATTTTTTGAACAATCGAAGAACGACTGACATTTTTTTAGAATCTGATCTCAGGTCAGAATGGGTTTAATCAGACCAGTGTGTGTCCAGTGGAAACCTCGTATGAATCTGATCTCAGGTCAGAATGGGTTAAATTGAAGAGACTGTGACTAAAACTAAAATCAAAATAAACATAACACTGTTACCATGATGAGAACGCCGTGTCGGAGCGGGCCCGTGGTCTCCAGGGTCTCCTTGTCGTGGTCGTTCTTGTACTCCCACTCCACGCCCTTCTCGATGACCGAGCGGTTCTCTGTGACCGAGCGGGAGTCTGGGTCCTCGCTGTCCACGCCGTTCAGGAAGAACAGGCCAGAGGCCATGTTCTTCACCGCTGGAGAGGAGAGAGGGTGTGACTCACACTAAATAAATAACGGAATTTGTGTGCCCTGCAGGAGCCAGAACAGAAGCCAGACGCACGCACACACACAGTGCATAGTACTGTACCTAAGATGTGTGAGGTTGCTTTCAGCTCCTGGATGAGCAGGTGTCTCGCTCCTCTGGGTATTTCAAGAACTTTGAGGAAACCTTAAAGAACAGGGAGGGGTTAACCGTTATTATGAAAGTCCTTTTAAAGTCATTGTGTTAAGTTAGAGACAATAACATGAACTCATGCGGTACGGTTGGCTTGCTGGTCGAACACGAGTCACAGTGGGAGGCCTCACTCACACCTGAACATTGATGCATGCTAGATGCATGCTAAATGTAAACAAAGGGTAAGTGTCAATGCATTTCCAATGGAAGTCACATGGTTTGACACAACATTTTTGTTGTACGGCTTTTCGGCTGTGTTTTTCGACTGCCCCCCCCTTGCCCCTCATACAACACAAATGTTGTGTCAAACCATGTGACTCCCATTGGAAATGCATTGCGAGCTTGCATCAGTCTCATACGACAAGCATACATCAATCTGTTGTGCACGTGTGAGTCAGGCCTAAGTGCCGTAGCACTTGCACGATAGCCTCGACGACCACAGGTGTATATGCAAAGGTTATTATGTACTTTAGCCCATTCTGACCGGGCACCCATTTTGGTGTTGGCATCATGTTATGCTTTAGCTATTGAAAAATAGCAGATCTACAAGCTCATATCGCGCCACCGAGTGGCGCGATACGAGCTTGTAGGTCTGCTATTTTTGAAAGAAATCGAAGAACGACTGACATTTTTAGAATCTGATCTCAGGTCAGAATGGGTTAGATAGCATATTCTGTAGACATAGCACTCTATAGTGTATATCCCAGCTGGCACAGGACGTTAGTTTAACGTTAGATCAACGTTGAACTCTAACGTTGGATGGCAGTTGTATTTTAGTTGAAAGTGAAAGTGTGATTGATGTTATTATCCAACGTTGTCCTGATGTCAATCTCTTATGATCCCTGGTGACTATTTCTATGTATTACTGTACATCTCTATGGATTAAGAGTGTCTGCTGAATGAATGGCTAAATTGTAAATTTAACCTAAGCCAGAAACATTTTGGCTTAGGTTAGACCGTTAGAGTGTCATGAGTGCACCTCTAGAGGGCGCCATTTAGCTGAAAATAAAATAACAGTGGGACAGGTTTGGAGTGGAGGGCATAATTATGGCCAAACATAATTATATATCTCTGTGTCTGTCTTTCTCTCAGCTCCGGTATCATTGATACTCAGATTTCAGGATCTTGAGAGCTCACCTCACCTCTGCCCTTCCGTTGAAAGGATTTGGGTATTTGTATGTGTTGCATGTGTCTGAATTTCATTCTTGAGCAGTGTGTGAAACTGAAAACCAAACGGTAAATAAGAGTTCACACAGTCATTTCCACTTTCCACGTTTCCTAATCACAGCCAGTAGGCTCCAGCTGAGCTTACTGGCTCCATTGCATGGTCTTGATAAGTAACCTACTGCATGGTTGATAAGGGTTGATCTTTGAATACTGTATATATTCTCTCAGAGCGAACATTTTAAACTCAAAACTTTGCTTCTGGGGGGGGGGGGGTCCCTGGAAGTTAACAAGATATTTTCAGATGGGGGTCGGTGGCCAATTACATATAACTTTGGGGGTCCTAACATGAAAATGTTTGAGAACGACGGACATAGAAACATGGAGTTTTTGAGAAAACTAAAATCAGGATTTAGAAGCTATTTGTAGAATCGTCCTCAGGTCTAAAAATGGGTTTAAAATCCAAACCATTCTCCTAAAACACATCAATCTCAGTGGTGTCTCATCTCATAGTGGTGAGATACAGTATAGTGAGATACAGTGTTGTTAGTATAGTATAGTGTCATACAGTATAGTGTTAGTATATAGATACAGTATAGTGATCCCACCTTGTTTCTTGGCCATGCGACTGATGGTGGACTTGAAGGTCTTACAGTTGGAGTTGTCTCCTCCGCAGACGCCACACTTGTCCCCCACCTTGGAGCCGTCCACCACGCCGTCACAGCCCACTTTCTGTTAACCATGCACAGGATGACGGCAAAGAGTTAACCGTGGTGGAGACCTTATGGACAATAGCACAGTGGTGAACTGGGGACCTTATGGACAATAGCACAGTGGTGAACTGGGGACCTTATGGACAATAGCACAGTATGGTGAACTGGGGACCTTATGGACAATAGCACAGTGGTGAACTGGGGACCTTATGGACAATAGCACAGTGGTGAACTGGAGACCTTATGGACAATAGCACAGTGGTGAACTGGGGACCTTATGGACAATAGCACAGTGGTGAACTGGAGACCTTATGGACAATAGCACAGTGGTGAACTGGGGACCTTATGGACAATAGCACAGTATGGTGAACTGGGGAATCCTCCACCTTGATAAGCACTTGGAATGTTGAGGCATTTCATTTAGTTTGACTCGGGTCCACAGATAAATATTATGAAAATAGCAGATCTACGAGCAGATCTACAAGCTCACAATCTATAATTTGACATCAGATATTTATTTTTAATTGAGCCAGTTTTCACAGGTTTTTTCTTTTTCTAAGTATTATAAAGGTCTTAACCCATTCTGACCGGGCACCCATTTTGGTGTTAGCATCATGTTATGCTTTAGCTAATTAAAAATAGCAGATCTACAAGCTCATATTGCGCCACCGAGTGGCGCGATACGAGCTTGTAGGTCTGCTATTTTTGAAAAATCGAAGAACGACTGATATTTTTAGAATCTGATCTCAGGTCAGAATGGGTTCATCAGACCATTGTGTGTCCGGCGGAAACCTCGTATGAATCTGATCTCAGGTCAGAATGGGTTAAAAGTCATTACATTGTCATAAACTGTCATTTGAGGACCCCTAATCCTAACACTGGGGGTTCCGACCCACACGTTGAGATTCACTGGTTTTATATTAATATGACATTAATATAAAAATAATAATGTTTAAAAGGTATGATACTATACTATAAGTAAGACAATGCTAGTTCAATTGATCCAAGCTGGAAAACATGCACGATTGATGATTCTCTAATGATTCATCTTTAGAGAATCCTGGAATGCACTGTGTAGACAGACAGAACAAAACTCATGCACACACACACACACACACACACACACACACACACACACACACACACACACACACACACACACACACACACACTTACCTCACACTGTCCTTGCACACACACACTGTGGGGTTCTTTGTAGGAGCAGCGTGTTCCATCCAGCACCGTCTTCTGCATGTAGACCACGTCTTGTGTCTCCTTGGAGCGGCAGTGGAGGTGGCAGCGTTTGTTAGCTGGAGGAGGACGCACGCGCACACACACACACACACACACACACACGCACACGCACACGCACACGCACACGCACACGCACACGCACACGCACACGCACACGCACACGCGCACACACACACACACACACACACACACACACAGACAGTCTTTGATTAGTTTCATACACAACCCAAACAAACACCAAAAACATGTCATTACTTTCCCAGTGTGTTGTGAATGGAGTGCAACGCTTCTCAGTAACATTCTGTAGTGAGTGTTCAGTGCCTCGAGATAATTGAAAATTGCAAAATGATCCTCTCCCTATATGGCTTATTACATGGGATGTACCTCATCCCATGAGCCATAGCTTTTAGTAGTGGTACTAGAGGGTGGCTGATTTCAATGAAAATCAACTGATAATCGCCAGTAGGCTACTTTACTTATCAAGATCACCTTATCGACTTCTACTGCATGCATACTGGGAGCTTACTGGCTGTGATTAGGAGTCGCACACGGATCGGAGACGTCCGACGTGGGGTTGGTCAGTTAACCATCGTCTTGATAAGTAACCTATTGGTGATTATGGGTTGTTGTTACACGGATAGATGTGTTGTGTAACTTGTGTGAGTGGTGACCACCGCGGTGTGACGTCATGTTGTAGTTCTCGGTGGTCACCAGAAACTGGACTATGAACAGGCCTTCGGTGGCGAGGTGACCACCGCTCCGGTGGTGAGCTGACCACCGGAGCTGAAATAACGTTGAGCGGTGGTGAGTAAAAACAGAGAGAAGGGCTGGAGCGGTGGTGGTGGTTTGCTCTTCACCGCGGCTCGTGACGTCATGTTGTAGTTCGGTGGTCACCCCACCACCGTAAATCCAGACTATGTATGAGCCTTTAAGGTGACCACCGCGGTGTGACGTCATGTTGTAGTTCTCAGTGGTCACCAGAAACTGGACTATGAACAGGCCTCAAGCCAAAAGACACGCCCACGTGGTGGTGAACATGCCCACCAACATAGACATGAATAATCGTGTGAGACAACATATCCCAAAACTCTCAAATCACTTAATGTGCACATTCGTCAAAGCTGTCCTTTATAAGTGACTTTTTGGCGCCTCTGACAGTCAGAGTTTAGACTCCCAGAACACAGGCCCCAACAACTATAACCTCATTTAATTATACAGTGCCGTCTGTTGAAATCACAGAGATGTACAGTTGCAGAGCCAGTTGAACATAACTCCAACATGCTCACCTGGGGACATCCGTCTGACTTTTACGTTAAATATGCCATGTGTGTGTGTGTGTGTGTGTGTGTGTGTGTGTGTGTGTGGGGGGTTGAAAGACCAATGTGTGTCCTTCTGCACTCTCTCCATCTCATCCCAATTATCAATTCTCATTCCCGAGACATTAATGCTGGCGTCATCTCATCCTACTTGCCATTACTTTTCGGTATCATGTACAATCGTACTGTCAACTTGTGCAGCTGTCATTTTCACAACATTACAGATCTTATTACGTGCTTTCGGGATGAGAGCAAAGCGACAGCGGGGCAGCGGATAACCGACAGAAGGAATTAATCAATTTTGGGCGGCAACCCCTTTTGGTGTTAGCATTATGTTATGCTTTAGCTATTGAAAAATAGCAGATCTACAAGCTCATAGCGCGCTACAAGCTTGTAGGTCTGCTATTTTTGAAAAGTCGACGAACGACTGACATAGAAACATAGCTTTTTCAGAAAACTGTCAGGATGTATAGAAGACATTTTTATAATCTGATCTCAGGTCAGAATGGGTTAACAATCAGACTTATGGATGACAGGAGCCCGAGACAGATGGGCAGAGAGAGGCAGACAATGAATATATGTATGAGAGAGAGAGAGAGAGAGAGAGAGAGAGAGAGAGAGAGAGAGAGAGAGAGAGAGAGAGAGAGAGAGAGAGAGAGAGAGAGAGAGAGAGAGAGAGAGAGAGAGGGAGGAAAACAGCGGAGGTGATGTACAAGTTACAGCTGTTAATGGCACGCTGTGCTGCACTACTTTCTTTCATGGCCGTAGGTATGTCGACGTTTCAATAATATTATTATTAGGCCACGCCTCCTGGTGGACATTCGCCCTCTGACTGAGCACAGCACGCCACGTAGCTTTCATATGTTTTCATATGCAATGCCATATTTTGTCAGTGGTAGAAAGTACATTTACTTTTAACCCATTCTGACCTGAGATCAGATTCATGCGAGGTTTCCACTGGACACACACTGGTCTGATGAACCCATTCTGACCTGAGATCAGATTCTAAAAAATGTCAGTCGTTCTTCGATTTTTCAAAAAATAGCAGACCTACAAGCTCGTATCGCGCCACTCGGTGGCGCGATATGAGCTTGTAGATCTGCTATTTTTCAATAGCTAAAGCGTAACATGATGCCGACACCAAAATGGGTGCCCGCCTGCCCGGTCAGAATGGGTTAAGTATACTTCATTTTGAGGTATTTGTACTTTCCAATATCCAAAACCTTTGCTTCCACATCTCAGAGGCGAATATTGTAGCCTACTACTTTTACTCCACTACATTTATTTGACAGCGTTAGTTACTAGTTTATACTTTCTAGATTTGGGTTATGATTAGCCTACAAAACATACATTACCGACTACAGCCCTATATACTGTACATTTTTACATTGGGAGCTTGGATGGATACATAAAAAAAATAAAAAATAAATGGCAGAACTGGTTAAACTCTGTATCTGGCATGAGTAAAGTAACATAGGCTATTCTTGCACAAATATGCATACAGGTGTGTCTTGAGATTTTGACTTTAACCCTTTGGGTCTGCCTTTGGTACGAGCTTTTGAAAATGAAAATAAATGGCGCATTTCAATTACAGTGAAATATTATAAACAATCACTCCATTCACACACTGAGGAATCACCATGCGACACATCAACCTGCTCATCCGTGGCATTAGGGGTTCAGTGTCTTGCTCAAAGGACACTTTGACCAGGGAACCCCCCAACAGACAGATTGAGGGGAGTCTCAGTGTCTCACATTCACTGTACATCTAGTTGATACATGGAAGTCGCAAACACACAGTCTTAAAAAACAACTGCAGGCTGATGGCCTTACAAAAACAGCAAGAACAAAAAATGATGTGAATTCATGGTCTCTGTTCTCTCTCTCTCTCTCTCTCTCTCCTCTCCCCCCTCTCTCTCTGAAACTCAGGAGATGACAGGCCGCGAATGGAATTCAATTTCACCTCCCTGCGCGCTTTTCTCTTACACACGCGCATGCACGCACGCACGCACACGCACACGCACACGCACACACGCACACACACAGTAATTTGAGACCCTGAGAGAGCCCGGGTTGAAAATATGGCATTTAGAAATGATAAGAAGGGAGAAAAACAATTTAGCGAGGGCCCTCTCAGTGCGGCGTGCGGAGGAGCACCACCCATAGGATTCCATCTGGGAGGCGACTCAGCACATTTCTCAAGCACTGCCCTTTAGTTGGATGATAATTTAATACATAGCAAAGGAGACACTGACATCTCCACTTAGAGACCGCTTGGATCTGACCACCTAATGCGCACACACACACACACACACACACACACACACACACACACACGCACACACGCACACAAGCAAATTATCGCTTGTGTGGGACAAGTGGGGACAGGGGGACGGGACTGAACGCCGTGCACAGGGTTAGCAACTTATTAATTAAGTTGCTATTAAATGCCTTGATGTCATATTCGACCATATAGGCCTAATATCGCCTTTAATTTTGTTATTAAACCCCTCTGCCGTCTCACATTTTGTGTTCAAATGCAAATTTTGGTCATGGGTCGTATAAGGGTGACTTAATGCTGCAGCCTAGGGGATATTTATCATGTTATTTTAACAGGCTTAAAAAAACATCTTGCAGGAAAAGAGACAACGAGAGAGCTTTAAAACAGAAAGGGACTAACTTTTAGGGCATTTGAACTCTGATTAAATGCCCTAAAAGTCACAATGTGGGACAGGGTCTCAATTTGTGGGACGCCTGAAAAGTCTTGGAAATGAGGGACTGTCCCACGCGAAGAGGGACATCTGGTCACCCTACTGCTCGCCTGGAACTCACCTATGCTTTTTTTGGCATGGTCAGCTCCCGGCAGGATCCGGGAGAAACTATGCGCAGCTGCTAGACACGAGACTAATTAATTAGAGCGACAGAAAGAGAGAGGAGTGAGTGTGTGTGTGTGTGTGTGTGTGTGTGTGTGTGTGTGTGTGTGTGTGTGTGTGTACGTGTGTGTGTGTGTGTCAATTTAACAAAGGTGCAGACGATCAGAAATCAGCAGTGAGTGATGTTTGCGCTACTCCATGCCGAATTGAAGTGGACTCGGAGTCGGACCCAGACTTTCCCTGGACTCTCCCTGGAAATAAAAACGTCTGGGTTTCCGAGGCTACCCTACTACTACATACAACTGTGATTTTAACCTATTTTGGGCGGGAACCCCTTTTGGTGTTAGCATTATGTTATGCTTTAGCTATTGAAAAATAGCAGATCTAGGTCTGCTATTTTTGAAAAAACGACTGACACAGAAACATAGCTTTTTCAGAAAACTGTCAGGATGTAGAAGACATTTTTTTAATCTGATCTCAGGTCAGAATGGAAAACTGTCAGGATGTAGAAGACATTTTTAGAATCTGATCTCAGGTCAGAATGGGTTAAAGGAAACTAACTCAGGGATCTGCATGGTGGCTGTAATAGTTCTGATCTCAGGTCAGAATGGGTTAAAGGAAACTAACTCAGGGATCTGCATGGTGGCTGTAATAGTTCTGATCTCAGGTCAGAATGGGTTAAAGGAAACTAACTCAGGGATCTGCATGGTGGCTGTAATAGTTCTGATCTCAGGTCAGAATGGGTTAAAGGAAACTAACTCAGGGATCTGCATGGTGGCTGTAATAGATCTGATCTCAGGTCAGAATGGGTTAAAGGAGACTAACTCAGGGATCTGCATGGTGGCTGTAATAGATCTGATCTCAGGTCAGAATGGGTTAAAGGAGACTAACTCAGGGATCTGCATGGTGGCTGTAATAGATCTGATCTCAGGTCAGAATGGGTTAAAGGAGACTAACTCAGGGATCTGCATGGTGGCTGTAATAGATCTGATCTCAGGTCAGAATGGGTTAAAGGAGACTAACTCAGGGATCTGCATGGTGGCTGTAATAGATCTGATCTCAGGTCAGAATGGGTTAAAGGAGACTAACTCAGTGATCTGCATGGTGGCTGTAATAGATCTGATCTCAGGTCAGAATGGGTTAAAGGAGACTAACTCAGTGATCTGCATGGTGGCTGTAATAGAATCTGATCTCAGGTCAGAATGGGTTAAAGGAGACTAACTCAGGGATCTGCATGGTGGCTGTAATAGCTGATCTCAGGTCAGAATGGGTTAAAGGAGACTAACTCAGGGATCTGCATGGTGGCTGTAATAGCTGATCTCAGGTCAGAATGGGTTAAAGGAGACTAACTCAGGGATCTGCATGGTGGCTGTAATAGCTCGGCCATGTGAGAGCGCCGACGGCCCGGCAGCTGGGTTGGCGGTTAGTGGAGACGAGGGGGCGGAGCCTGGGCTTCAGATGACATCATCAGAGCGATTAGGGGGCGGAGAGAGAAAAGGGAGAGTTCAAAAGAGTTTTTAAAGAGCGTTTCAAAGACAGGGTTTCTTTTTCACTGGAGGGCGTCGTACAGCGATACCTCAGAGACTCCACAGGACAGCCAGATGTCAATGACCATAACAGGACACAGCTATAGCCGCCGCACAGGCTATTTAATAAGCCCCCGCGCACGCACACTCACGCACGCACGCACGCACACGCACGCACGCACGCACACACGCACGCACGCACTTCCTCCGTTTTTCCGTGAGTTTCATTCCCGGAAGTTATGCTGTCTCTGGCCTTGACAGCACATAGAGCACAGCACATCCAAACAGAACACCTGATTGCATTAAAGGACTTCCGAGTGTGACTTAGGCCAAAATAGATTTTTCTTTTCCTAAGTCACATGTTTTTGTGACTTTGCCAAAAAATAAATGCCTACGTCAGGAGTAAGTTAGGTAAATTGGCCTGAGTCAGACAGACACTATTTTAATTTTTTTATCCCACGATTTTGTAACCCATTTTTCACCCCTGTGTCAATTATCTAATGTGATCCTGGGCTCTACACACCCTCCGCCAACCTAGTCCCCATATATGGGGGACAAGGGGAGACCAACCTAGTCCCCATATATGGGGGACAAGGGGAGACCAACCTAGTCCCCATATATGGGGGACAAGGGGAGACCAACCTAGTCCCCATATATGGGGGACAAGGGGAGACCAACCTAGTCCCCATATATGGGGGACATGGGGAGAGCAACGGACTTGAACTCATGCTTCCTTCATGCCCGAGTGCCCAAGTTGCTCCAGGGGGGAGTTTCCCTGGTTGGACGACGTAGCGCGTGGAAGGAACACGTTATTCCAACCAGTTCCTTTCCCCTCCATCAAGACCGACACTATTTAATCCTCTATATGTTACCGTACATAACTGACAGTGTTATTTTTATATTAATAATCATGAATTGTTATAAATGTTTTTTGTGAAATTATCAGTGGAAGTTGCTCAGTGGCGTTTTGAAGCACCGTCCACTTCCGCGTTTTTTTTTCGATTTCGAAAATGCGGAAGTGCAAACAGGCGCTCAATGTTAACCCATTCTGACCTGAGATCAGATTCATACGAGGTTTCCACTGGACACACACTGGTCTGATGAACCCATTCTGACCCGAGATCAGATTCTAAAAATGTCAGTCGTTCTTCGATTTTTCAAAAAATAGCAGACCTACAAGCTCGTATCGCGCCACTCGGTGGCGCGATATGAGCTTGTAGATCTGCTATTTTTAAATAGCTAAAGCATAACATGATGCTGACACCAAAATGGGTGCCCGGTCAGAATGGGTCAAACCCCAGCTGCACGGGGTTTCCTCGTCATAACTCCACGGGTCCGCCTGCACTCCCCGTTCTTACCACTAGGGCAGAGCGCCTCAACGTTGGAGAGCTTCACCGGGGGCTTTGCGTGGGAAGGGTTTTCAGTCTGAACAATGAAGTGAAAGTGAGCGTCAGCCAGGCTGCCATGTGTGTGTTCTCTTACATTCAGGGTGTTCATAAGGCAGCCAGTGGTGCTTCTTGTAGTGGTACTCAAGGTGCGAGTCGCGGCACTCCTCCTCCCGCGGGTCGCTGTAGATGTCCTCGCACTCCTGAGTGTTGCACATCTGGAAGCGGGAGTCGGTCCCGACACAGGAGCGGCCTCCGTTAGCTGGCCTGGAGTGGAGAGAGAGGCTCATCAAATGAATCCAATATGTGAATGGTGGTGGTGTGGAAACCACATTAAATAAAATTGTACTCAAATGCTGCACGCATATTTTACTTTAAAATAAATGAAAATGGAAAAATCACACACGCATCATTAGAAGGGCATTCTAATGCGTGATCACTCATTTACTGCCCGATTTACTTCATATAAGCACACACACACACCCTCACACACACACACACGCACACACACACACGCACACACGCACACACACACACACACACACACACACACACACACACACACACACACACGCACACACACACGCACACGCACACACACACACGCTCATCGAGGTTCTTACTTTGGATTGTCACAGTTGCGTTCACGGAACTGCACCCCTCCCCCACAGGAGCGGGAGCACTGTCCAAACTCACTCCATGAACCCCAGTTGCCGTCCTGCTTGATGATGTCAGGGGTCAACCAGATGCAGTGACCTTTGAAGCAGTGCTGTCATTGGACAAGAAACACGTTGCATTGCAGTGAGTAGGCAATAGAGCGTCGCAGTCCCGCCCCCTCGAGAGACCCGGAAAATAAATCCCCGTTCATTTTACGTTTACGCCGCGGACAAAGTCAACTCTTATCGTGACAAATCATGACAATAAACACAATGTTTTGGGCCAAACAAAGAATTAGAAAAGGTTACAACACTTTTTTTGTTGTTTTTCTTCTTTGTAATTATTTGTTTGGTCCAAAATATTGTGAATGTTGTCATGATTTGTCACGACAAGAGTTGGCTTTGTACGACGCTTATAAGGTATTAAATAAATACGTTTCGAATTGTCTATGGGAAAAATGCATTGGGAATTATTTCCTGGGCCTGGCGTCGTCATGAAAGGGGGTGGGACTGCGACGCTCTATACGTAAATTCTTTAGACCAGGGAATCGGGGATGTCCCGATCACGTTTTTTATCTGCCGATACCGATTTTCCCAGATATATTTTGATAGAGAACAGTTATGCCATATCACAATAGTATAATATCCAGAATCACAGACAATATCCAGTCTAATATCATGATATGGATATAATATTGATACTAGGGATCACTTTTCTTTGCTCCCGATCCGATTCTGAACATTTGAAGATGACGTGATCGGCCCCCGATTTCCCATCACCTACTTTAGACCAGTGGTTCTCTAATGTCCACCATCAATCTGAAAATATTTTGTGCAAGGGACCCCCATACAAGTTTTGTGTTTACTCAAATGTTTCAAAAGAAATATCCCACATTCTTCACGCTTTTCGAAAATAGCACATCCATTATGCTCCTCCAGAGCCCACTTTTCCACCAAAATAGCTTTGGTTCTAGAACTGGTTCCATTCTAGGTTCTTGGAACCTTTGTGCTATCATGGAATGGGGCGTGGGCTGCCATTTCTTTTTCCAGTTCCAAACTAACGTTTAGGGTCCTGAACCACTTCATGTTTGCAGTGGAAACACTCTGAACTGGTTCAATATTAGGCGGGAGGAAAACATAACAGAACCGGTTCAACCGGTTCGTCTCACACCCAGTTATTTGTTTTTAAAGCGACAAAAAAAGCGACTGTCGCTACCTTCCCGTTCCCACACATGGTGCCGTCGATGGGTGGTCCTTTCTTGGTCTTGCAGAAGAAGGGGTTGTCGGGATGGCTGCACCACAGCTGCTTGCATGGGTCGAAGCTGCGGTACTGTGGAAGCACAGAGGCACTCGTTCTTATATACGCACACAACATATAGGATTCCACAATAGACACTCTCCCTTGCTTGTTCGTAAGGGAGAGTGGCCGTTGGCTAATGTCTCAGATACAAGGAGGCGTTCATAAACATTCTCCACCTAACCTTAGATCTAAGGCTAACAGAACTAGTACGGTAGGACCAGAGCCATAGAGTGAGACAGAGTAACGACAACTCTGTTCACTTCATGGGGCTTCAGTCTCTTCTACTGCTGAAGAGCATAGCGAACAGTGACAAAGTCCTGAACCGGAAGTCGGCAGAATGCATTGGACTCAGGCAACAGCCCAGCTTTAATTATCTTAAATCCCTATATTTTAGATCGTTTTATAGTAATAGTACAACATAAACATTACAGAGACTTTAGTTGTCACTGTGCAATACTTTAAAACAGTTGGCATGTTGCACACATGCCTAAAATAGCTCTTATTTGCGCCACCCTCGTTGAAAACAATGTATTTCTAACTCCAGTTTGTCACTGTCCATGGGCTGCATGAACAGCGCTCGAGCGCTCCGTTTTCTGCCCCCTCAATGCCGAAACTCTGTCTTACTCTATGGCTCTGGGTAGGATGCCATCTTACTCTATGGCTCTGGGTAGGATGCCATCTTACTCTATGGCTCTGGGTAGGACAAAAGGTTAAGATGGCAGCCATTAGATGCCATCTCGGCATGAAGAAAAATGTGACGTCAAGACAATTGTAAAAAGCGTCATGTAGGGATATTTTCTATTGGCCGTTAGTCAAATGTCTTGGATATCCTGTGCTTATTGTATTCAAAAATAAAACAAACTTTATGTTTACAGAAATCACTACCACATCTGTCGAAAATGAGTCAATGACCAAAAAAGACAGTAGAGCGCGACGAGACTAGACATGGGCATCGGGGAGTAGATAGAGATACAACATATAAATACAAAACCAAATTCATCGACGACAACAACAACAACAACAAAAGCATTGTTCGGCGCCGGGCCTTTGTTGCGCTCACTGCCGTTTACTCCACTCCACAATTCATGGGAATAAAAAACACACACCGATCATGCAAACCAAAAACCAAAAGATGACAAGAGAGACGCGCTCTCCAAGATGAGACAGCCTGCCGTTCAGTCGAGTCACAGGGGAGACTAGAGGTCAGAGGAGAGGCCGAAAGGTCAAACAGTGGGGTCTCAGGGACCTCTAAAGATGCCCTCAGACATCAAGAACTACCATCAATCGCCCCTTCCTTGTAAACCGTTAAATGCCACACTAATATCTTTATAGTGACCACTGTCTATAAAGGGACAACGTATGCCCTCCTCCCTGGTTCCCCAAGACCTCCAGGTCCACCGTGACCCCCGTTGACCTCTACAGGTCAGAGGTCAAGTCAGTATATCGATGGCCACATTGTGGTAGGTTATGTCGGTAGGTCGGTAGGCACCGATGGCACCAGACTGTCTGAAGGATCCTAAAAGTCGCCGTGAAACATCACGCTCTGGGGTTTTATACCCAGCCGTTTGTGGCTGGGACAACATGGCGTATATGACAATGTATAGCACTCCTGCATGGCTGAATAATGGCACAATGATTAAAGCCAGATTTGTAGGATGATAATTATGGGTCGTGTTGGTCTTTCAAGCCCATCTATCTCTTTAACGACCTTGAAAAGACAGACGGAGCAGACCGGGAAGGGCATTCGACCGATCATGACACATCAGCCATTCACCAAATGTTGAATTTCCATTTCTAAGTAGCTATAGCTATCTAGGAGGCTTTGACTAATTTGGTTGCCGTTAAGGTTATTTGTGTGGCTGCAGAGGGCGCAGGCAGAACACGTGTCTGTCTTGAGAGACTACGACCCCATGATCATTTTTTCAAGCCTGATGTCACGTGACCAGAGATACGTGACCAGAGACACGTGACCAGAGACACGTGACCAGAGACACGTGACCAGAGACAACGTGCAGCATTTTAGAATCCTCCAGAGCACGCAGACATCAAAGTGGGGGGGGGGGGGGGGGGGGGGGGGGACAAACGGGACAGAAGAAGACGACACAGAGTAACGACACGAGGTAAAGCATAAAACACAAAGGAAACAACAAGTGTTACACGGCATGTTCAAGACGACAATATCAACATTGTTCCAAGGATAAAACAAAACAGAACGAGAGGATGATGAAAGAAAGCGTCCACAAAGCGTCTTCGGGGGGAGGTTTTGGTGGAGTACCTTACCTGTGGTCCTGCCTGGCTGGTCTTTAGTAGCTGAGGGGAGAATTAGAGGGTAATCTAGCAATATGCGTGCAAAGCCCCACCACAACAAAGCCCCGCCCCCCCCCCCTCTGACAACCAAGCGACAGCTCGCCAACAGCGTGCCGCGGTGGCCCTCACTCACTCACGGTCACAAAGGAGGTGAGGGTGAAAGAAGTAGCGGTTTCGGATGTTATCAGATGATTTCATCTCCGTCATCGGACCTCATCGACACCATGCAATGCAGCCAGTATGGACATTTCCTACATATTGACGTTTGTTGTCGGCCATTGTCCGACGTAGCGTTGGTCTTACCCTAACCCCACAGCACGCCACTCTACAAATCCACAGAGCCTCCGTGTGGGACACTGACCGATTGTCAATCGTAGTCCGCCTCTTGTTAGGGCCCCACCGGCACCTCGCGTGCAAGCGGAGTTGTTGTTTAGCGCGGTTTCGCAATGTTTTCGCTTCGGCGGCAGTCATTTCACTTCCGCGTTTCCTAGCTGCATACTCGCGGTAGGCAGAATGTAGGAAGCAACATTCTAAATCCTACATGGACGTCCCGCTTCTGTGGCCAACGCGGAAGTGCCTCTCGTCTACAACAACTGTGGACTAGACCTAAATATAACTCTGTGGACTAGACCTAAATATAACTCTATGGACTAGGCCGCGACGGAGGGAGGCCCGCCGTCTCGAGCGAACTTGAGCCACACGAGACACCACCAAGCGAGCTGAAGCGAGGGAGTTTCCGTGTGGAACGTTGCAAACATTCGCTCAGCGCAGACTCAGCCCCGCTGGAGTTGCGACCCGATAAGACGGAGAAATGTTCTGGTGAGAGCGTTTTCCCCGACTGCCACTGAAAGTGGCTACTGGCCAATCACAGCGCGTCCATCCACACTGGCCAGTCACAGCACGTCCTTGTCACAAGGAACGCATTGAAGGAGGCATGTAGGAGATGTCCATATTGCCTCCATGGCATGGTCCTGATAAGACCATGCTGGTGATTATCGGTCGATAACATTCGAAGCGGGTGAAAGAAGAAGATTTAAGCTGCTCAGTGCCCAGTGCCAAGATGCTGCTGGGGGATGTAGGGGCCACTAGGGGGAGCTCTCATCGAGACACGGAAGAAGTTCATTTAAAGTCAGAGAGTGTTGCATGAACAGAACCGAATGGGACCCTCTGGCTGCAAAACCTACTCCATTTTGTTTTACTTCAGTAAAAGTATCAATGCTGCAATGTAGAAGTTACTCTGTTGCAAGTAAGTACGTCCGCTATAAAAATAAATGCAATGATTACAAGAGTATTGTTATGAAAATTTACCAAAAGTATAAAGTACTAATTATGCAGAATGTTCCATTTCACAAGTTTCATTAAAATGCATTAAAAAAAGAATAATTTGAAAATAGCAGTTCTACAAGCTCACAATGCATCGCGATGAGCTTGTAGGCCAAAATCTATAGAGGGCTAAATTGGGTAATGTATGGTTCGTAATAATACTCACAATCTACAAAGTATCTATAGTAACTAAAGTTTAGAATAATTGTAGTGGAGAAACGGTACAATATTTGCCTCCGAGATGCAGTGGAGTAGAAGTAAGAAGTACAGTAAGATTGGATATACTCCAGTAAAGTAAAACACAAAATTGTACGTACTGCCATCTGGGTCCATTTGGTTCCATTTATACTTGCTCCGAATTAAACTTACACTGAGGATTTGACTGTGTGATAATGTGCAAAGCACTAGCTGTGGCCCCTTTGTCCTAGAAACGTAATTAATTGCGTTGTGTATGTTGCACTGTGTATGGAATGGATATGACACTGTGTGTGTGTGTGTGTGTGTGTGTGTGTGTGTGTGTGTGTGTGCGCGTATGCGTTCGCGCGACTGGCTTATCTACATCGTCGATACACTGTGTGTGTGTGTGTGTGGGGCGTTATATATCAAGGAAATTGACTATCAAAGTAGACTATCAAAACCAATTACCTGCTTTTAAGCAAGATGTCAAATCCCACAGAGGCCGAGAGAGGAAAGCAGAAGACATCAGAAGGATGTGAACAGAGCTGTGTATGTAAGATTCTCAATTCATTACATATGGACAGAGAGCGAGAGAGAGAGCGTAGAGTCAGTGCTGGCTTCAAATCACTCGGGCAAACGTTCTTCAGTCTATGGTAAAGAGAAATGTCAATCTGGCTTTTTCTTTTTTTTTTATATAAGTGTCAGTTTCGATTCAAAGTGAGTTATAAAAGCCCAATTCATGGTGAGATTGAGAGAAGCCGCTAGGGATTGGCCATGAGCAGACGACAGTACAGACGGGCCATTTGAGACACTTCACACGTCATGCCGTCGGCAAGACAGACAGTGGACTGTCAGTAAATTGTCAGGACATTGTCAGTGATAATTGTTTTTCTAAAGCAGTGGTTCTCAAACGGTTTCATGTCAAGGACCCCCAAATTGACATCTATCAGCCTGCGGACCCCCATTTGTACACCTCTGGCAGTGATTCCCCAACCGTTTTCATTTCAAGGACCCCCTCCCGGTTTGACATGTATTAACCCATTCTGACCTGAGATCAGATTCACACGAGGTTTCCACGGGACACACATTGGTCTGATTGACCCATTCTGACCTGAGATCAGATTCTAAAAATGTCAGTCGTTCTTTGATTTTTACAAAAATAGCAGACCTACAAGCTCGTATCGCGCCACTCGGTGGCGCGATATGAGCTTGTAGATCTGCTATTTTTAAATAGGTAAAGCATAACATGATGCTGACACCAAAATGGGTGCCCGGTCAGAATGGGTTAAGCTACCGGACGCCCATTTTTAACGGCATTTCTATCTATCTCTGGGACCCCCAATTTATATTGTGAAATCAATGTTAATTTAACTCAGAGAGTGCACAAATGGAACCAAAGTGTACCGTCAGGCCGGTTCATTTGGTTCCATTTGTACACTCTCAGTTACAGTCCCATAAGGTCATTTGGTTCCAACTATCATTTTTCTGGGGACCCCCTGGAACTCCCTCAAGGACCCCTGGGGGTCCCCGGACCCCACTTTGAGAACCACTGATGTAAATGCTATTCAGATTCAGATTTTCTTTTTCTTTTTTTTTTACAATGAAAAGAAGTGTCGACACTTGTTTTCAGTAATAAAAGAGAAGAATTAGCAAGTCTAAAACAGGGAATTGAACCTTTTGGAGAAAAAAAAACTAGTACTAGTATAAAATGCAGGAAAAGTGTTGGAATGGCACATCTGTATATGACTGCTTCTATAGTTAGTAGATGAGTGAGTGAATGTTAGTAAGTAGACGCTAGCAATTTGGATGCTACAGTATAGTGTTCTGCGAGTGTTTTCTCATGCCAATAATTAAATGAAGCCTCATTTGAATTGAACTGAACTGGGAGGAGACTTAATAAGGGAGGTCTTACCGCCGTGCACATGGTGTAGCCCACGCCGAAGTCGAAGCGACACTGTTCGTTCATGGAGTAGTGCAGCCCGGGGAGCTGGGGCAGCGACGGCCAGTTGTGGTCAAACGGATCGTCCCGGAGACATTCATAGGAGCTGCATCATAGGAGGAGGAGGAGGAGGAGGAGGGTAGGAGAGCAGTGTTGATTTCGTCGACTTTGATAGTAAGACGAAGAATGTTTTGTCGACTATACCCCCCCCCCCCCGCCCCATTTCCCCTCACTGTATCTTTCCCCTTTTTGCTTCCTATATGATGAATTCCTGTTCTGTTCTTTAGCTACATAGAAGTGTCTATTTGTATGTCTCTAAATGTTTTGATGAATTGAACAATGTGGACCCTGTTGTAAACAAGTGTAATGCTTAATTGGGTCGTCCACTCACAGTTAACAGTCTTTGTATTGAGTTTGTGCTTAAAATGTACTGTAAATTCTACAAACTGTTAATAAATATTTCAATCAATCAATCAAAAACCTTTTTTCACTGACGAAGACTACATGGAAACTAGTCGTATCTTAGAAATGGCAGTCAGAACTGCAGCATCACTCCCAATCTTCCGCCGTAGTCTGAAAACCCACCTTTTTAGACTCCATCATGGCCCATAGCACTTACCCCACCCCCTTAGATAGAATTTCTGTAGACTTAGATAGCATTTGATACAGACTTATAGCATGTTATGTAGACAGCACTATAATTGCATTGTATGTAGTCAGGGGCGGCCTTAGGAATCTGGAGGCCCGTTTCAAGACCAAATACGAGGCCCCCATTTACCTATGACATCATTATTTTGTTGATACAGCCGTATATTGATACGAATAGTTTGACTGTTCAATATCACACGCAGCCATTACTCTCCACAATTAGCAACAACACCTTTCCTCATCCTGTCGTCCCTTCACAATTAAAGTGTCTCCCCTTTACCTCCCAATGCTGCACATTGTACCATGTTATTTACATGAAATAGGTGTAACTTTACTAACTTAAGATTAACATTGTGGGAGAGAGCAAGGCAGTGAGTGAGCGAGAGAGAGAGAGAGAGGGCCAAGAGTGGCGGCGGTTGACTGAGGGGACTTCAGTGCACTGTACACTCTTGCTTCGTGTCCCAGGTTGGCTTGGTGTGGAATGTGCTAATTTGTCCCCTATATTCAAAGTCTGATTTCCATTGATTGTTGGCTGTGTTTAGCATGTATATGGCTGTGGAGTTTTGGTACAAAATCAAAACAACTTGTCTAATATTTTGGCATGTTTAAACCTCCAGGAAAATCCGTGTTGAGGTTCTTAATCCACTGTTTTCCATTAAAACGTCTTTGTCCTAAAACTGTCCAGTTGGGATTGTGTTGAAGTCCAGATACTTTTAGAGCTTCAATGCCATGTGCCATGTAATGTTGAACAATCCTTTTAGTTGTCTTTTTTGCATTATTAATATTGTATTTGTGTTGTCTCAGCCTTGCAGCTATTGTTTTACTCGTTTCTCCGACATATTGTAAGCCACATTTTTCACATGTGATTAAATAAACACAGTTACTGCTGCTGGCTGTTATCTGTTGTTTAATCTCCAACATGCATTTTGTAGTTCTATTTTTAACTATTTGTTTGGGTTTGAAGTATTCTGGTCTCTGGCGTGCTGGTGTGTTGATTCCTTTTAGCTTGCTGTGTACCAGATAGTCTTTAAGATTTTTGTTTTTTATGTAGGCCGAGTTTCGCGATTATTATTTTGGAAGAAGGAAAAAAAAACTAACAATAACAATAAAGGACCAAGTCCTTTAAGGACTGCTTGGTCCTTTAAATAAATAAAAAATCATAGAAATAAATATACAATAAAGAGAGTTCCACCGTGTTCAGTTTGGAACAGACACAGGTTTGTGTTTCCACCGCATTGTGTTGGACGGAACAATTGTCATTGTTTGATGCCTAGCTGAATGGTTAGAGAGCCTGTCTGGAGAGAAGGAGTCTCCTGAGGTTTGAATCTCAGTAAGTGATGCTGAGAGGTGGATCACCATCAGGTGGGATGAGATGTTGATCCATCATTTCTTGATCTTTCTGCTGTTCCTTCGTCTGGAATGTGGTCTCGGTTGTTATTGTTGTTGTCGTCTGTTGTCGTTGGTTGCCATGGCTGCCAGTTCCCACCTGATGTCGTGTGGGAGTTCTGATTGGTCCAGAGCATACTGAATAACTTCTAGCTTACATAACGTCTTAAGACGAGGACTCAAGTCTAAGATGAACAGCTCATCAGAGATAGTGTGATCTCCTTTGTATCCTCCAAAGAGGATGATATGATCTCCCACAATGCAACAGCACATACCATGCATTGGACATGGTCCTTTCCACTTGGGCTCAACCTTCTTCCAGGAGAAGGTCTCTGGACTGAATTTCCACACATCATTGAAGTTCCGCTTAGTGTTCCAGCCACCAAATATGTACAGCTCTCCATTGTAGGTAAATGCTGAATGACACCAGCGTC
This sequence comes from Protomyctophum parallelum, assembly GCF_964188405.1. Lineage (NCBI taxonomy): Eukaryota > Metazoa > Chordata > Actinopteri > Myctophiformes > Myctophidae > Protomyctophum > Protomyctophum parallelum. The sequence goes on along the minus strand of NC_139711.1, from coordinate 40,962,709 downwards.
TTCGTGGTAGAAGTTGAACAGACGGTGTGTTCAGCCAGTCGTTGGTCTCTGTGTCAAACACTCTGATGTTGTTGTAGCCGGACTGGGACCCACAGCCCAAGAATACAAACATCTTGGTATGGGACCCACAGCCCAAGAATACAAACATCTTGGTACCAATGATGGTGGCAGAGTGAGCTGATGAAGCAGGAGGTGGAGTTCCTCTGGTATTAATTAAAGTCCAGATCATTGTGCTGGTGTCCAACTTGTACATGTCATTAGTGTATTCAGTCAGATAGGTTTCTCCTCCATGGATAAACATGACCTTCTCCAAGACACAGGCTGAGTGGTATTTCCTCCCCTCTGGAACAGTTCCAGAAACCCTGGGTTGGAACCATCTGTGGGAGTCAACATCAAATGCATAAAGCACATTGCAGTAAGAATGGCCTCCCCAGATGTAGACTGTATCTTCAACCAACACAGCTGTGTGTCCGTAGCGCTTGGATGGAACCTCAAGGTGACCGTCTCCTCTTCCTGGTTCCACTGGAGGTAACTTCTTCCAGCATAAAGACACTGTGTTGAAGACATGGACATCCATCTGTACCATGTTGTTGAAGGTCCTTCCATCACAGCAGCCTCCAAAGGAATACAGTTTGTTCCTCACTGCTACAGCAGCATGATAGGCTCGCTTTGGTCCTCCTGCTTTGGCAACGGTCCAAGACAACATCACTCTGTCTGTCTGTCTGTCTGTCTGTCTGTCTGTCTGTCTGTCTGTCTGTCTGTCTGTCTGTCTGTCTGTCTGTCTGTCTGTCTCTCTCCCGACGTCTACTGTCATTTTCAACACGGTGCATCATCTTATATCTTCTGGTGTGAAATCACACGAGACACAAACTGTTGCCATGCACGCCTTAACGACGGCAATTAGTGCAGCTGTTCTTCATCTGCACCCTTTGAACTCTATTGCTATTACTTCATTGCGGCTACCTTGGGGTCTATGGATCTATGGATATATGGGTCTATGGATCTATGGGTCTTCCACACGTATAGCATAGTATAGTATATGTAGAGTTTATAATATAGTTTCATTATATAGATATTCCACTGTTACGTTCTTAGCTTACGCATGTTTCATGATAAATGCTTTTTATGTGATGTATTCCCATGCTTTTTTGTTCTTGCTTAATGTAAATCACTCTGGATTAAGAGCGTCTGCTAAATGCCTAAATTGTAAATTGCTACAGCGTTCCCTAACACTGAGCTGTGTTGTATTTTGAGGCTGTGTGTGTGTGTGTGTGTGTGTGTGTGCGCACGTGCACGGAATGTGCTCAAGCTGACTGACCGGAATGTGATGTATGGTGATAACAGTGCCGCTCACGTCTCGCGGGTGTGATATTTTTCTCCATATCGCTGAATGAGAGACAGTCCACTGAGCAACTCAAAGTGAGGCTGAATGACAAGCATTTTGCAATCTGGCTCTTTGAGGGGAGCTAGCGCCCCCTATGGCCAGCTTGGTGTGTTTGTGTGTTCTCAGGGGCGGCCTTAGGAATCTGGAGGCCCGTTTCAAGACCAAATATGAGGCCCCCATATACCTATGACATCATTATTTTGTTGAGGGTGGAGGCCCGTTTCAATTGAAACTGGTGAAACATACTTAAGGCCTCCTATGTATGTAGTCATAGCACGTCATAGTACATATGTATAGCATAGTATAGTATATATGTATAGTTTATATGTATAGTTTCATTATATAGATATTCCACTGTTACGTTCTTAGCTTACGCATGTTTCATGATAAATGCTTTTTATGTGATGTATTCCCATGCTTTTTGTTTTTGTTCTTGCTTAATGTAAGTCACTCTGGATTAAGAGCGTCTGCTAAATGTAAATTGTTATGGCATAAAGGCACCGTTCTAAACCATAGAGAAAGGATGGAGCTCTCTAAAGCAAACTTGTAGAGTAGTGAAAACCTTGTCATCAGATGATCAGATGAAGAACGCAGGCAGAGTGTGATGGACCATTTATTGAAACCAAGACAAAGACAGAGAGAGCTGGCCCAGGCCGTAGCGTAACGGTCTGGGCACCGGACTGGTAATCCAGTCGCAGTGTGCCGCGGGTTCGACTCCCGGACCCGACACGGCCTTTACTGCATGTCATCCCCCCATCTCTCTCCCGTTTCCTGTCAGCCTACTGTCTGTCCCTTCAAAAAATCAATAAAAGGCGTAAGCCGCAAAAAAATATCTTAAAAAAAAAAAAAAGACAGAGAGAGCTTGGCCGTGGCCATGCCGGACCACACAGACTGCCTGACCGCTGGACGCGGCCAGTCAGCTATAAGACTAAATGAAAACTTAACCAATTCTGACCTGAGATCAGATTCATACGAGGTTTCCGCCGGACACACACTGGTCTGATGAACCCATTCTGACCTGAGATCAGATTCTAAAAATGTCAGTCGCTCAAAAATAGCAGACCTACAAGCTCGTAGCGCGCCACTCGGTGGCGCGATATGAGCTTGTAGATCTGCTATTTTTAAATAGCTAAAGCATAACATGATGCTGACACCAAAATGGGTGCCCGTTCAGAATGGGTTAAAGGACCACTTCACCACTTTTCAAACTATCTTCATATAATAGGTCCTCACTAATAATCATGAAAAAAATGGCGCAGTTTTTTTTCTACTCGGTCTGTGTCTCATAGGAGAGCTGTGGGCAGTTCAGAAACCATCTTCCAGTGACATCATCGATGGGGAATACAAGCTAATAGTCCTGAAAAGTTGCAATGCGAAAATGGAAGCCATCGTTCTCACGATAATGAAAATCTAAACATTTTTGTGAAAGAATCTTGTTTAAAAAAATAATCTGCCTAATGATGATGTCACTGGAAGACGGTTTCTAAACTGCCCACAGCCGTTCTATGAGACACAGACTGAGTAGAAAAAAAACCCGTGCCATTTTATCATGATTATTACTATAGTGAGGACCTATTATATGAAGATAGGTTGAAAAGTGGTGAAGTGGTCCTTTAAGCTATGATGAGTAAAACTAGGACTAAATGTATTGACATTTCTGACTTAACCAAGCATCTCGTTAGTGACTATAGTCACTACCCAGGGCAAGGGAGGACACCACACGACACAGGCAGCTGTTCTCATTAAGTAGACGGTTTATTCCTCTCAGATCAGGGAATAATTAACAATAATATTACTTTACACAGATAACTCTCCACTGTCCGGACCGAGGCTCTTCTTTGAGTGATTTATCCTGTTGTGCCTTGATTAAGTCTATCTATGCACAACAGGTGTGCAGCCACACCCAGCTCTGAGTCCAGTTCTAGTTTGACTCAGGCCAGGCAGGGGTGACTGCTTAACCCATTTTGGGGCGGGAACCCCTTTTGGTGTTAGCATTATGTTATGCTTTAGCTATTGAAAAAAATAGCAGATCTACAAGCTCGTGGCGCACTACGAGCTTGTAGGTCTGCTATTTTTGAAAAAATTGTGAAAATTTTTATTTCAGAAAAGTGGAGGATTTAGAAGATTTTTCTTTTAAATTTCGAGGGCAGGTCTAAATGGGTTGAATCAGTCCTCCTCCATCTCACATATACGGTATACTTGAGTAATTGTACTTGAGTAAATGCGTCACCAGCTGCAGGCTGTCCTGAGGCCCGCAGGGCGCCCGCTGCACAGGCTTATTGCTCCGTGTGTGTGTACGTGACTGCAGGTGTGCCCGGCCGCTGCTGCCGCTGTCACCGTCACTTATCCCATTCTGACCTGAGATCAGATTCATACGAGGTTTCCGCCGGACACACACTGGTCTGATGAACCCATTCTGACCTGAGATCAGATTCTAAAAATGTCAGTCGCTCTTCGTATTTTTCAAAAATAGCAGACCTACAAGCTCGTATCGTGCCACTCGGTGGCGCGATACGAGCTTGTAGGTCTGCTATTTTTAAATTGCTAAAGCATAACATGATGCTGACACCAAAATGGGTGCCCGGTCAGAATGGGTTATGTAATACTCTGTCAAGTTTATTACATCTGCTGCGTTCTAACTGCCTCGCTCCACTGCTATTTTTACACCACGCACGCGCCCATATGAATCCATCATGCGCCTTTTTATGCATATATACATTTCACACACGGCTCATATTGATGTAACACCAGTTATATGTTATTCTTTGCTTTCTTTCTTTCTTCCATTTCTCTCCCGTCACCTTTCTTTGACGGAGCTCGCCTCGTCGTACGACAAAGAATGTCACGAATGCTGCATGCGCACGGGGGCTGACCATAGGCGGAGCTTGAACTTGACGCCTGGGGGTGCGACTGCTTGGCCAACGACACCTTTTTTTGACCTTTATTTTATTATTTTAGCGTTTTTACAATGCCCTAACCCCTAAAAATGAGTTATTTAGGTAGTACAGCAGCTCACACACATACACACATGCACTACAGCCATACAGCGAGTCATCATATCATGATAAGAGAGATGATTACAAACTACAGTCAGAAGTTAAGTTTAAAAAAAAAACAGGGGGTGCAGTGCACCCCTGAACCCCCTCAATCTCCGCCCATGGGGCTGACTGACACATGTACGTACAGTATGCTGTACTGGTGGGGCATAATGTACATACAGTACGTACATGTGGAGCAGTAGCCCCCCCCCACATCTGTGTGTAGGTCGTATCATAGGTCGTATGTCTTGTATCGTCCCAGTTCTTGCATGCTGGATCTGGACCAATTGAAAAATATGTGTGTGTGTGTGTGTGTGTGTGTGTGTGTGTGTGTGTGTGTGTGTGTGTGTGTGTGTGTGTGTGTGTGTGTGTGTGCGTGTGTGTGCGTGTGTGTGTGTGTGTGTGTGTGTGTGCGTGCGTGCGTGTCTTACTGCAGGTATCGTCTCGTCCCAGTTCCTGCATGCTGCAGCGGGACCAGTGGAAGCGGTGGAAAGCAGCTTGCACCAACGGGGCCATGATGCTCCCCATGTGCACCTCATCTCCACAGCGGTTCCCCTGCCCGTCGTGCTCCATGCCCAGACTGGACACAGGGAGGAGAGGAGAGGGACGATGGGAGGCGTTGGAGGGGAACACAGGGAGGAGAGGAGAGGGACACGGGGAGACGTTGGAGGGGAGCACAGGGAGGAGAGGAGAGGGACGAGGGGAGACGTTGGAGGGGAACACAGGGAGGAGAGGAGAGGGACGAGGGGAGGCGTTGGAGGGGAACACAGGGAGGAGAGGAGAGGGACACGGGGAGGCGTTGGAGGGGAACACAGGGAGGAGAGGAGAGGGACACGGGGAGGCGTTGGAGGGGAACACAGGGAGGAGAGGAGAGGGACACGGGGAGGCGTTGGAGGGGAACACAGGGAGGAGAGGAGAGGGACGAAGGGAGGCGGTGGAGGGGAACACAGGGAGGAGAGGAGAGGGACGAAGGGAGGCGTTGGAGGGGAGAGGGACACGGGGAGGCGTTGGAGGGGAACACAGGGAGGAGAGGAGAGGGACGAGGGGAGGCGTTGGAGGGGAACACAGGGAGGAGAGGAGAGGGACACGGGAGGCGTTGGAGGGGAACACAGGGAGGAGAGGAGAGGGACACGGGGAGGCGTTGGAGGGGAACACAGGGAGGAGAGGAGAGGGACACGGGGAGGCGTTGGAGGGGAACACAGGGAGGAGAGGAGAGGGACAAGGGGAGGCGTTGGAGGGGAACACAGGGAGGAGAGGAGAGGGACACGGGGAGGCGTTGGAGGGGAACACAAGGAGGAGAGGAGAGGGACACGGGGAGGCGTTGGAGGGGAACACAGGGAGGAGAGGAGAGGGACACGGGGAGGCGTTGGAGGGGAACACAGGGAGGAGAGGAGAGGGACACGGGGAGGCGTTGGAGGGGAACACAGGGAGGAGAGGAGAGGGACACGGGAGGCGTTGGAGGGGAACACAGGGAGGAGAGGAGAGGGACACGGGGAGACGTTGGAGGGGAACACAGGGAGGAGAGGAGAGGGACGAGGGGAGACGTTGGAGGGGAACACAGGGAGGAGAGGAGAGGGACACGGGGAGGCGTTGGAGGGGAACACAGGGAGGAGAGGAGAGGGACACGGGAGGCGTTGGAGGGGAACACAGGGAGGAGAGGAGAGGGACGAAGGGAGGCGGTGGAGGGGAACACAGGGAGGAGAGGAGAGGGACGAAGGGAGGCGTTGGAGGGGAGAGGGACACGGGGAGGCGTTGGAGGGGAACACAGGGAGGAGAGGAGAGGGACGAGGGGAGGCGTTGGAGGGGAACACAGGGAGGAGAGGAGAGGGACACGGGAGGCGTTGGAGGGGAACACAGGGAGGAGAGGAGAGGGACACGGGAGGCGTTGGAGGGGAACACAGGGAGGAGAGGAGAGGGACACGGGAGGCGTTGGAGGGGAACACAGGGAGGAGAGGAGAGGGACACGGGGAGGCGTTGGAGGGGAACACAGGGAGGAGAGGAGAGGGACACGGGGAGGCGTTGGAGGGGAACACAGGGAGGAGAGGAGAGGGACACGGGGAGGCGTTGGAGGGGAACACAGGGAGGAGAGGAGAGGGACACGGGAGGCGTTGGAGGGGAACACAGGGAGGAGAGGAGAGGGACACGGGGAGACGTTGGAGGGGAACACAGGGAGGAGAGGAGAGGGACGAGGGGAGACGTTGGAGGGGAACACAGGGAGGAGAGGAGAGGGACACGGGGAGGCGTTGGAGGGGAACACAGGGAGGAGAGGAGAGGGACACGGGAGGCGTTGGAGGGGAACACAGGGAGGAGAGGAGAGGGACACGGGGAGGCGTTGGAGGGGAACACAGGGAGGAGAGGAGAGGGACACGGGGAGACGTTGGAGGGGAACACAGGGAGGAGAGGAGAGGGACACGGGAGGCGTTGGAGGGGAACACAGGGAGGAGAGGAGAGGGACACGGGGAGGCGTTGGAGGGGAACACAGGGAGGAGAGGAGAGGGACGAGGGGAGACGTTGGAGGGGAACACAGGGAGGAGAGGAGAGGGACACGGGGAGGCGTTGGAGGGGAACACAGGGAGGAGAGGAGAGGGACACGGGGAGGCGTTGGAGGGGAACACAGGGAGGAGAGGAGAGGGACACGGGAGGCGTTGGAGGGGAACACAGGGAGGAGAGGAGAGGGACACAGGGAGGCGTTGGAGGGGAACACAGGGAGGAGAGGAGAGGGACACGGGGAGGCGTTGGAGGGGAACACAGGGAGGAGAGGGACACGGGGAGGCATTGGAGGGGAACACAGGGAGGAGAGGGACACGGGGAGGCATTGGAGGGGAGAGGGACACGGGGAGACGTTGGAGGGGAACACAGGGAGGAGAGGAGAGGGACGAGGGGAGGCGTTGGAGGGGAGAGGGACACGGGGAGACGGTGGAGGGGAGACGGACGGAGGAGATTAAGGCAGGTATAGGGCTGTGATTTCTTTACCCCGCCTAATGTAGTGAGTGTTGCGTCACTAGTATATTATTGAGAAGACTTGAATTCAGTGCTAAACTTACACGTGTCCCGTCTCGTGTGCGACCACAAAGGCCGAGGAGAAGCCATCCTCATGGTTCAGAGTACAACTCCTCACTGGATGGCACATACCTGTCACTGGAGCGTAACCTAGGCAACCAGAGAGAGAGAGATAGAGAGAATATCTTTTATGCATTTCCCAGTGTTTTCTTGTGCTAATAAACCAATGTGGACAGATTGCTGTAAATGACGCTCATGGCATCCTAAAGCATCATTAAATGCCGTCAAAAGAACAGATCTACAAGCTAACAACGTGTCGTATCGCTGGCACATTGTTAGCCTGTCTGTCCCATGCTGGGTTCCTTTTAGTCGTAGAGTTGCGGTGCTGTTCGCTCTGCCTTATTGATTTTTCCCATGCTGAAGGCTGAGCGCAAGGGCAGATGAAGGGTTGCTGCATAGCTGCTATAGGCCACTATAGCCTTTAGTGTCCTTTAGTGTCCTGTCCCCTGGCAGCTAGGCCCCTAGCCTTTAGTGTCCTGTCCCCTGGCTGCTATAGGCCCCTATAGCCTTTAGTGTCCTATCCCCTGGCTGCTAGGCCCTTATAGCCTTTAGTGTCCTGTCCCCTGGCTGCTATAGGCCCCTAGCCTTTAGTGTCCTGTCCCCTGGCTGCTATAGGCCCCTATAGCCTTTAGTGTCCTATCCCCTGGCTGCTAGGCCCTTATAGCCTTTAGTGTCCTGTCCCCTGGCTGCTAGGCCCTTATAGCCTTTAGTGTCCTGTCCCCTGGCTGCTATAGGCCCCTAGCCTTTAGTGTCCTGTCCCCTGGCTGCTATAGGCCCCTAGCCTTTAGTGTCCTGTCCCCTGGCTGCTATAGGCCCCTAGCCTTTAGTGTCCTGTCCCCTGGCTGCTAGGCCCCTATAGCCTTTAGTGTCCTGTCCCCTGGCTGCTATAGGCCCCTAGCCTTTAGTGTCCTGTCCCCTGGCTGCTAGGCCCCTATAGCCTTTAGTGTCCTGTCCCCTGGCTGCTAGGCCCCTATAGCCTTTAGTGTCCTGTCCCCTGGCTGCTATAGGCCCCTAGCCTTTAGTGTCCTATCCCCTGGCTGCTATAGGCCCCTATAGCCTTTAGTGTCCTGTCCCCTGGCTGCTATAGGCCCCTATAGCCTTTAGTGTCCTGTCCCCTGGCTGCTATAGGCCCCTAGCCTTTAGTGTCCTGTCCCCTGGCTGCTATAGGCCCCTAGCCTTTAGTGTCCTGTCCCCTGGCTGCTAGGCCCCTATAGCCTTTAGTGTCCTGTCCCCTGGCTGCTATAGGCCCCTAGCCTTTAGTGTCCTGTCCCCTGGCTGCTAGGCCCCTATAGCCTTTAGTGTCCTGTCCCCTGGCTGCTAGGCCCCTATAGCCTTTAGTGTCCTGTCCCCTGGCTGCTATAGGCCCCTAGCCTTTAGTGTCCTGTCCCCTGGCTGCTATAGGCCCCTAGCCTTTAGTGTCCTGTCCCCTGGCTGCTATAGGCCCCTAGCCTTTAGTGTCCTGTCCCCTGGCTGCTATAGGCCCCTAGCCTTTAGTGTCCTGAGCCAGATGACTAAATCCAGATAGGGTTGAGTGACACTACTTTCTGTGACAGAGAGAGAGAGAAAGAAAGAGAGTAGCCTATAATGTACATCTGTGCCTCACCCTGCATGCCGTGGGTCCTAAAGAGAGTAGTCTATAGGTCTGTGGTGGGACAGACAGAGAGTAGTCTATAGGTCTGTGGTGGGACAGACAGAGAGTAGCCTATAGGTCTGTGGTGGGACAGACAGAGAGTAGTCTATAGGTCTGTGGTGGGACAGACAGAGAGTAGCCTATAGGTCTGTGGTGGGACAGACAGAGAGTAGCCTATAGGTCTGTGGTGGGACAGACAGAGAGTAGCCTATAGGTCTGTGGTGGGACAGACAGAGAGTAGTCTATAGGTCTGTGGTGGGACAGACAGAGAGTAGTCTATAGGTCTGTGGTGGGACAGACAGAGAGTAGCCTATAGGTCTGTGGTGGGACAGACAGAGAGTAGTCTATAGGTCTGTGGTGGGACAGACAGACAGAGAGTAGCCTATAGGTCTGTGGTGGGACAGACAGACAGAGAGTAGCCTATAGGTCTGTGGTGGGACAGACAGAGAGTAGCCTATAGGTCTGTGGTGGGACAGACAGAGAGTAGCCTATAGGTCTGTGGTGGGACAGACAGACAGAGAGTAGCCTATAGGTCTGTGGTGGGACAGACAGAGAGTAGCCTATAGGTCTGTGGTGGGACAGACAGAGAGTAGCCTATAGGTCTGTGGTGGGACAGACAGACAGAGAGTAGCCTATAGGTCTGTGGTGGGACAGACAGAGAGTAGCCTATAGGTCTGTGGTGGGACAGACAGAGAGTAGCCTATAGGTCTGTGGTGGGACAGACAGAGAGTAGCCTATAGGTCTGTGGTGGGACAGACAGAGAGTAGCCTATAGGTCTGTGGTGGGACAGACAGAGAGTAGCCTATAGGTCTGTGGTGGGACAGACAGAGAGTAGCCTATAGGTCTGTGGTGGGACAGACAGAGAGTAGCCTATAGGTCTGTGGTGGGACAGACAGAGAGTAGCCTATAGGTCTGTGGTGGGACAGACAGAGAGTAGCCTATAGGTCTGTGGTGGGACAGACAGAGAGTAGCCTATAGGTCTGTGGTGGGACAGACAGAGAGTAGCCTATAGGTCTGTGGTGGGACAGACAGAGAGTAGCCTATAGGTCTGTGGTGGGACAGACAGAGAGTAGTCTATAGGTCTGTGGTGGGACAGACAGAGAGTAGTCTATAGGTCTGTGGTGGGACAGACAGAGAGTAGCCTATAGGTCTGTGGTGGGACAGACAGAGAGTAGCCTATAGGTCTGTGGTGGGACAGACAGAGAGTAGCCTATATGTCTGTGGTGGGACAGACAGAGAGTAGCCTATAGGTCTGTGGTGGGACAGACAGAGAGTAGCCTATAGGTCTGTGGTGGGACAGACAGAGAGTAGTCTATAGGTCTGTGGTGGGACAGACAGAGAGTAGCCTATAGGTCTGTGTCTCACCCTGCATGCCGGTGGGGCCAAACTCTTGCCGCGTGAGGAAGATGGCGTGGTCGTGATGCTCCGTGTCGCCCGCGTCTTGTTTCTGCTGCAGGAACGCCCATCGACACACGTTCTCCAAACTCTGCGATGGATTCCCCAGTTCAATCAGACTCATGGACTGGATGGGGGGGGGGGGGGGGGGGGAGAGAGAGAGAGAGAGAGAGAGAGAGAGAGTTGGGAAAGTATTAGAGGAGAGATTTGGTTTTGATGGTGAAGTGTTTGGCTCAACTATACCCTGTAGGGGGCAGTGTTAAGATAACAATCAATTTGTCAAGAGCTGCACCTGCACACAGCTGGTGTCTAGACACAAACCCACACATATATACAGTATGTACAAGATTAACAAGAAACATGACAAATTGCAGTAATTTACAGAGTACATTTTTTGACAGGTCTTTTTTGTTTTGTTTTTTTACTTTATCGTTGCATGATTGCAGTAAAGCTCCCTAACAATCATCAATAAAATCCAAAACACAGACAGATATAGTTATTTGCTTATTGTATTGGCTTATCACAGCGGTTGTCAACCTTCTTCTGGATCGGGGGTTAAGTTGAAAAGCGTCCGTGGCCAATCACCAGTCTGCCCTCTTAACACGACAGCCGAGCGTCACATGGGTGGGCCATTTACATTAATTTTTTGTTTATACTGGTGCTATAAAATCTCAGTGTTTTGTCATACGTACTTCTACTGCCCCCACTGGTGGGGCATATGTACTTCTACTGCCCCACATCTGTGGATTGCCCTCGTTAAAGCAACACAGTCATACTGTCGCTTCAAAACATGGACGTAAAATGTACCTGTTTATAACCTTTTCTTATTTTTATCTATGCCTTGATTTCACTCACGTTTTAATCAACCCATGTTTTATTATTATTATTATATATTTTTTACCCCTAGTATAGGATCTTACAGTATGTTGTTTTTTTAGCCTTTGCTGTTTTATGCCATTGTGTTTAAACCCTGTAACAATTCTCCACATCTCACTTCTTCTATCTGTCTTTGTACATATACTGTTTCACAGTACACACGTGCATGCGTGCGTGCGTGCGTGCATGCGTGCGTGCGTGCGTGCGTGCGTGTGTGCGTGTGTGCATGCGTGCGTGCGTGCGTGCGTGCGTGCGTGCGTGCATGCGTGCGTGTGTGCATGCGTGCGTGCGTGCGTGCGTGCGTGCGTGCGTGCGTGCGTGCATGCGTGCGTGCGTGCGTGCGTGCGTGCGTGCGTGCGTGCGTGCATGCGTGCGTGCGTGCGTGCGTGCGTGCGTGCATGCCGGCTATTGTAAGTGAAGACATATGGCCTGCCTCTGCACAAATGATGGAGTGTGAGTTCTGCACAAACTCCCTTGTGGTGTGTGTGTGTGTGTGTGTGTGTGTGTGTGTGTGTGTGTGTGTGTGTGTGTGTGTGAGTGAGCGCATTTGTGTGTGAGCAACAGTGTAAGCATGGATTGGACTTGTATGTGTTTATGTATGTTTGCATGTCTATATGTGCACCTACTGTATGTGTGCGTGCGTGCGTGCATGCATGCGAGCGAGCGTGCGCATGCGTGTGACATGGTATATGATATTGAAGACTGGGTTCGAGTGTGTCACGTACTGTAAGGATCCATGTGTGTACTTATTTATATACATGTGTGTGTGTGTGTGTGTGTGTGTGTGTGTCTATGTGCACGCGTGCACGTATACGTATGTGCGTGCATGTGCGTGTGCGTGCGCCTGCATTCAGGGTCACACAGCCAATCAGCAGGCTGTCTGGGTGCAGCTCTGTTGCCATGGTAATTACGGATGATAGACAGCTGGAGCTCTGGTCGGAGCTGCATAGGGGTGTGGCCAGAATGACCAGTGTAGAAGTGTGTGTGTGTGTGTGTGTGTGTGTGTGTGTGTGTGTGTGTGTGTGTGTGTGTGTGTGTGTGTGTGTGTGTGTGTGTGTGTGGCTATCCGTCGAGGACCTGGCATGTATGCACTTCATCTAGGGGGGAATATCTCAGCTGTTCCTCGTTAATATGACCCCAGGGAACAACTTGGGAACTGTGAGAAATTCTCTATCCGGGAAGAAATACCCGAGAAATGACCATCATGCCCTTTAAAAGAAATAACCGCCACTTCAAACATGGCTCTATATCTTCTAAAGCAGCGCAGGCTTTTCATATCAAGGCCCATAATGTATTCTGCATCTGAGCCACGGACCACCAATTTGATGACATTAACCTCTCAGACCCAAAACTTGAAAGAATATTTTGTTGTCGATTTTGTCCACAATTCCGTGCTGTATTGACGTAAGTACCATTAGGAGAGATAACAGGCAAACGTTGATCAAAATAACAATTTCTTCTACATTCTCTAATTGTGTCAGACTTGAATGAAACTCATGAGTCCATTTGGTTTCACTTTACACTCTCAAGAGTTAAAGATATATAAGAGTACTAAGAGTCCATTTGGTTACCAACTCTCCATCATTTAGCTGGGGACCACCTGGAACCCCTTCAAAGACCACTGTTGGTACCCGGACCACTGGTTGAAAACCACCGTTCTAAAGTAAACCGTTGGAGCTGCAGATGTTCTGTGGTGCTCAAGATATTCAGAATACTCATGTTTGAATACTCAATAGACCGTACACGGCAGTCATCTTGCCATTGAGTTAATGGCAGGTGGTGCAACTAGCTGCAATTTGCAAATTGACAGCCCACACATCCAAACAGAAAGGTCCTATCTAATTGTATTAAATTACGTCAAACTCATTCATGCATTGCAGCTGTATGAAAAGCGCGACATCTATCTGTCTTTCTATCTGCAAAGCTACTGTAGACATGCTATGAGCTACACTAGTCCGGTTCTGTACGTCTGTTCCACTCAGGTTTTCAAAGCTACTGTAGACATGCTATGAGCTACACTAGTCCGGTTCTGTACGTCTGTTCCACTCAGGTTTTCAAAGCTACTGTAGACATGCTATGAGCTACACTAGTCCGGTTCTGTACGTCTGTTCCACTCAGGTTTTCAAAGCTACTGTAGACATGCTATGAGCTACAGTAGTCCGGTTCTGTACGTCTGTTCCTCTCAGGTTTTCAAAGGTACCTTTCAAAACCTTTCAGGCGAAAGGTACCTCTGGAAGCCACACCTCTGATGGGTGGGGTTTAGTCTTAAGGGGTGTGTTTGTACTTTAGTTTGGAAGCGCTCGCTTTCAGTAAAGCAAAAGTCCTGCTGCCCCCTGCATTATGTGCAAATTCAAAAGTTCAGAACAGGTAGGCACGCAGGGCCGTTGATTGATATCCAACGAGCACTTCCAAACTCCAACACAGCACCTGCAAGGAATTTCTTGACAAAAGTAAGCTCATAACATGTCTACAGTGGATTCTTTATGAAACAAACATAATATGTTTGGAGATTTATTTGGAAATTTACTGTGGAGATTTATTCTTATTGTAAAAAAAGGGGGGGGGATCGTGACATCACGTGAAATCAGCCCCCATATATGGTGCCCAGGTCATTGTGCATGCTGCTTCTC
>NC_139711.1:40938696-40943696 GCF_964188405.1 Protomyctophum parallelum | reverse complement strand
GGCCCGGTGTAGGCCGGTGAAACATTTGATAAAAAGGAAGTATTAAGTCGTTTTTTCCATGGACCCCCATAATTATCTGTATTTGGCCGCTGACCCCCATCTGAAAATATGTTGTTTCAGGGACCCCCCCCCCCCCCCTCGAAGAGAGAAAGCTTTGAGTTTAAAACGTTCACTGTGAAAGAACATAATATTCAAACCTTTGCACCACATTTTTCAAAAATAGAAGATCTACTAGCTTGTAGATCTGCTACTTTTCAAACAGCTAAAGTATAACATAATGCTTAAAAAAACACCAAGAGGGGTTTCCGTCATGAACAGGTTTAACATGTTGTTACCGTTTGGCCTAAACACCTCAGACGGTTGCATCAACACTTGACAAGCAATTACTATTTGTCAGGCGTTAATATTATGCACTGAACCACATTTTGGCAGCGCAACGACAGAGAGATGAGCCTTCGGAAACACTTGGCGTTCGTTGTTTAGTTGCGTTCATTAGACAAAAGGCTTTTGGCCATTATTATTGTCTCTCTATTCCCAAACACATGGAGATATTGAGAAAACACAAAGCCACCGGATAATAACCCATTTAGACCTGAGGACGCATCTGTGTCGCCTGAGCTTTAACCACTATTACTATGAAACTTTAGCTGTTTGGTGAAAATGTGGCGCAAATCTTTGAATATATATTCTTTCACAGTGAATGTTTTGAACTCATATCTTTGCAACGTGGGGGGGGGGGGGGGTTGCCTGAAACAACATATTTTCAGATGGGGGTCGGCGGCCAATTATCCTTGACGTGATATAGTTTGAGAACCCAATGACATCATAGAATCATAGGATTAGTTCTGAAACACTGTCATGATTTAGAAGACATTTTGTAGAATCAGCTCTCAATGGGATATAAGCTCCATTCCGGTGGCAGAAGGACCTCTCAATGGGATATATAAGCTCCATTCCGGTGGCAGGAAGGACCTTCCAGCCAAACGTGGAGACTATTATCACCTGGCTGACATTTCCCAGTCAGTCGCTGGAGGCTTCCATCGGAATAGGAACAGGATATAAGGCTATCATCAGGACACTAACATGCTTATCACACACACACACGAGGGAAATGCACAGGAACAATCAAACCCTATCAACCCGGTTTCACTTTGCCATCGCATCCGTGATCACACTTACACACCATGCGCACGCACGCACACACACACACACACACACACACACACACACACACACACACACACACACACACACACACACACACACACACACACACACACACACACACACACACACACACACACACTGCACACTCCTCCCTCATTAGCAGTGAGTAGCTCATATATCCAGAGAGAGGGTGATTAGCACCGTGTAACGATGCCTCCATCCAACACCAGCATGCGCCTGTACTGTATACATCCATCACCACAGGAACATCATTACCCATCATGCACCTGTACTGTACTGTATACATCCATCACCACGGGAACATCATTACCCATCATGCACCTGTACGGTACATCCATCACCATGATACATCTGTCTGTCTGCATCTGTCTGTCTTTTGGGGGGCTGGGTACGCCAAAATTAAACCAAACTGTGTGTGTGTGTGTGTGTGTGTGTGTGTGTGTGTGTGTGAGTGTGTGTGTGTGTGTGTGTGTGTGTGTGTGTGTGTGTATGTGCGTGTGTGACCGTGCGTGTGTGTGTGTGGGTTTTTTTGGGGGGGGGGGTATTCATGTCCAGATATCAGCAATGCATACATTGCTGACACTGATTGTGTTAATTAAATTGTTAATTGAAAACATTATGTTTTTAATTAATGTTAATTTCAATCCCCCCACCCCGCAAAATATAATAAATGCGTGCATGCGTGCGTGCATGTGTGTGGGAGGTAGGGGGTTGTAAGGCTATCTGCATGAGGACATCAAAGCACTCCCACAGAAAACTGCTAAATCCTGTCTGCGAAGTTCAACTGGAGTGTCACTGTGTGTGTGTGCGTGCACACGTCTGTGTGTGCGTGTGTCTCTGTGTGTGTGTGTGTGTGTGTGTGTGTCTGTGTTTGGATGTGTGTGGGCGTGTGTGCTGCCCACGCCTTTCCCAGTGTTTACCTCAGTCCTCCATCATGCAAATTTGTTCCCAGTAACACTTATTGATGAGCACTGGCTTTTACCCATAGAGTTATAAACTACTACACTACACTGGCTTTACCCATAGAGTTATATATAAACTACTACACTACACTGGCTTTACCCATAGAGTTATATATAAACTACTACACTACACTGGCTTTACCCATAGAGTTATATATAAACTACTACACTACACTGGCTTTACTCATAGAGTTATATATAAACTACTACACTACACTGGCTTTACTCATAGTTATATATAAACTACTACACTACACTGGCTTTACCCATAGAGTTATATATAAACTACTACACTACACTGGCTTTACCCATAGAGTTATATATAAACTACTACACTACACTGGCTTTACCCATAGAGTTATATATAAACTACTACACTACACTGGCTTTACCCATAGAGTTATTATATAAACTACTACACTACACTGGCTTTTACCCATAGAGTTATATATAAACTACTACACTACACTGGCTTTACCCATAGAGTTATATATAAACTACTACACTACACTGGCTTTACCCATAGAGTTATATATAAACTACTACACTACACTGGCTTTACCCATAGAGTTATATATAAACTACTACACTACACTGGCTTTACCCATAGAGTTATATATAAACTACTACACTACACTGGCTTTACCCATAGAGTTATATATAAACTACTACACTACACTGGCTTTACCCATAGAGTTATATATAAACTACTACACTACACTGGCTTTTACCCATAGAGTTATATATAAACTACTACACTACACTGGCTTTACCCATAGAGTTATATATAAACTACTACACTACACTGGCTTTACCCATAGAGTTATATATAAACTACTACACTACACTGGCTTTACCCATAGAGTTATATATAAACTACTACACTACACTGGCTTTACCCATAGAGTTATAAACTACTACACTACACTGGCTTTACCCATAGAGTTATATATAAACTACTACACTACACTGGCTTTACCCATAGAGTTATATATAAACTACTACACTACACTGGCTTTACCCATAGAGTTATATATATAAACTACTACACTACACTGGCTTTACCCATAGAGTTATATATAAACTACTACACTACACTGGCTTTACCCATAGAGTTATATATAAACTACTACACTACACTGGCTTTACCCATAGAGTTATATATAAACTACTACACTACACTGGCTTTACCCATAGAGTTATATATAAACTACTACACTACACTGGCTTTACCCATAGAGTTATATATAAACTACTACACTACACTGGCTTTACCCATAGAGTTATATATAAACTACTACACTACACTGGCTTTACCCATAGAGTTATAAACTACTACACTACACTGGCTTTACCCATAGAGTTATATATAAACTACTACACTACACTGGCTTTACCCATAGAGTTATATAGTTGCTCAGTGGCGTTTTGAAGTAGCCTGGTTAATAAACCAGACTAATATCGCACGGACCGCGGGATATTAGTCTGGGGAGGCTCAGCTTGGATTTCATTTCCAGGGGAGCGGGTTGAAACATTTTCTCTTTGACGCAATTGGTCAGAGCTACTGTCAGTCAAAGGTCTCAAGCATTGAAAGTCACTGTATCAAAGCCCGCCCATATTGCATACCGTGTCCCGATTGGCCGCCCCATTTCTCTGGTGTAGGAAATGGGCGTACAATTGAGCCTCTCCAGACCGTAATTCGCCGGCAGGCAATTTATTTTTGCCAACGACTGATTCGGTCTGGTTTATTAACCAGGCTAGTTTTGAAGCACCCGGGAACCCGTTAAAATCAAATTTGTAACTATTCCTACTAATACTACAGTACGTGTGAGGATGCCTTCAATGATAATTGGCGACCCGGCAATAACGTCATGCATGCAATGCACAATTAAATAAATCACACCCGTGTGAAGTGAGGGGCGCTAGCTTCACTTTTGAAGTGAGCGCTTTTAGACCTCACTTTTCTCTTCAGTATGTCAAAGCTGGACATACTGTAGGAGGGGCTAACGCCCCTCACACCTGTGACCAAAGTGACCACAATTTGCCTCTTAACCTTTGTCGTCAATGTTTGTGTTTACACAAACACTCAAAACTAGTTATAGGAAACGGTATATAGCAAAACAATATGCGCTTACACAAACCCTCAAAGCTGGACATATAGGAGGGGCTACAGCGCCTCCTCTCAAACATTCTGGATGAATTCCTCAATTAAAGCATGGCAAAACATCACCTCGTGCACTATTATAGCCTACAGATCTGTCCTACACACCGCTGCCTTTAGAGGGCACTAAAGAACATCATTGAAGTCCACGTTGGACACCAACCTGGGCGTGTTGGTTGTTACTTTACTTTCAGGCTTAGATGGAAAAAACTACTCAAGTCAATACAAGGAAACAAAAACTACTCAGGTCAATACAAGGAAACAAAAACTACTCAGGTCAATACAAGGAAAAAAACTACTCAAGTCAATACAAGGAAACAAAAACTACTCAGGTCAATACAAGGAAAAAAACTACTCAGGTCAATACAAGGAAACACGTTGCAAAATAACATAGTGTCAGTGTCCCCCAGACTATTCAGTATTTAAGTCCGACGTCATTTTGTAGTGCTACGTTACGTCCGGGTCCAAGTGGCACCAGCTCCCGTCCGCATCCCATTGTAAATAGAATATCTAAACGCTGTGAATCTTTTTAAATTGACGTTATTTTTCAGAAAGGAAGCCATAGAGGGTTAAAATGGGTCTTAATGCTTCCAACTCGAGTAGAATTATTAATGTTTTGTACAAGTGTCCATGACAACAAAAATATATGATGTGGAGACAATAAAGACTATTATTATCATTATTATTGA
>NC_139711.1:40908696-40933696 GCF_964188405.1 Protomyctophum parallelum | reverse complement strand
CAGGAGCAGCCCCTGTACTGTGTGAGGGAGCTATAGGGAGGCTGTCTTAATCCATGTGTTTAGAAAGCACCATCTGCCGCTCTGCTTCAGCTGGGGGAGCACAAATGTTTGGTTGATTAAGGAGAGGAGCTGTGAAGGATAGCCACACTGTTTCCACTGTTACACAGGACACACATGCTCACTTCTGTCAACTGGTGTCTTTGGCAGGCGATAGAGGACACGCACGCGCGCACGCACACACACACACACACACACACACACACACACACACACACACACACACACACACACACACACACACACACACACACACACACACACACACACACACACACACACACACACACACACACACACACACACACACACACACACACACACACACACACACACACACAGACACACAAATTCTATCCACGCGTCGTGTATATTATATGGATATGTTCAAGTGCGGCAATGTGCACGCACGCACGCACGCACACACACACACACCTACAGTACTTGGAACACCTGACAGAATGCAAACCCTTTTCTTTCCTTTGTTTTACAATCTACCATTTAGGTATTTAACAGACTTACAACGAGCAATGTCAGAGTAACAGACATGAACTCAATGTCAGAGTAAAAGACATTAACTCAATGTCAGAGTAACAGACATTAACTCTATGTCAGAGTAACAGACATGAACTCAATGTCAGAGTAAAAGACATTAACTCAAT
Source organism: Protomyctophum parallelum (assembly GCF_964188405.1). Lineage (NCBI taxonomy): Eukaryota > Metazoa > Chordata > Actinopteri > Myctophiformes > Myctophidae > Protomyctophum > Protomyctophum parallelum. Next base: position 40,932,977 of record NC_139711.1, on the reverse strand, counting down.
GTCAGAGTAACAGACATTAACTCTATGTCAGAGTAACAGACATTAACTCTATGTCAGAGTAACAGACATGAACTCAATGTCAGAGTAACAGACATGAACTCAATGTCAGAGTAACAGACACTAACTCTATGTCAGAGTAACAGACACTAACTCTATGTCAGAGTAACAGACATGAACTCAATGTCAGAGTAACAGACATTAACTCTATGCCAGAGTAACAGACATGAACTCAATGTCAGAGTAACAGAAACAGGCATGAACTCAATGTCAGAGTAACAGACATTAACTCAATGTCAGAGTAACAGAAACAGACATGAACTCAATGTCAGAGTAACAGACATTAACTCTATGTCAGAGTAACAGACACTAACTCAATGTCAGAGTAACAGACATGAACTCAATGTCAGAGTAACAGACATTAACTCTATGTCAGAGTAACAGACATGAACTCAATGTCAGAGTAACAGACATGAACTCAATGTCAGAGTAACAGACATGAACTCAATGTCAGAGTAACAGACATTAACTCTATGTCAGAGTAACAGACATGAACTCAATGTCAGAGTAACAGACATTAACTCTATGTCAGAGTAACAGACACTAACTCTATGTCAGAGTAACAGACATGAACTCAATGTCAGAGTAACAGACATGAACTCAATGTCAGAGTAACAGACATGAACTCTAGTCGACCAAATATAGGCTCTAAAGTGGTGAAGTAAATAGAGTGCCTTCCTCCCTCACTTCTAAGAATAGCAACCTTCACACTGGAAAGCGTCACTCGGTCAGACCCAGAACTGCCCACACAACAACCCTGCAAGGCATCATGGGAAATGGACACGTCTGACACATGTTGCAGAGGCCGTGGCTACGACGCATCTGAAGGAAAATGTCAGATGAATGCAGTGGTGTGGCTCACACAATAATAATAACTAGAAAAAGTGCCCTTCATGGGCACAGCTCTCCACCAGGACGATAGGAGTGTGTGTGTGTGTGTGTGTGATGTTTGGCAAAATGTTTAGTAGTAGGCTAATATAAACTTTTTGTTTGTTTGTTTTTTGCAAAATAAATTCTTCATTTTGTTGAGGAAATGCCAGAGCCAGATCACGCATTGGATCTCTGGGGATAGAATTCTGCATGGATGAGCAGGACGTTTGCAGCATTTTGTACTAAACGGGCCAAACTTTGGAAGGCAATCAGTGTAGAATCTGAGAAATCCAACAGACTCGTCTTGATCACATGACTATACATGTGTGCCGAACAAATCATTATAAAAAAGAAAAACAACTAAAAAAAGTGTTGTACTGTACCATGCCCTTTTTTATTGCAATTATTCGTTTGTTGTCATGAGTTGTCACGTTCCGAGTTGGCTCTGTCCGAGGCTTAAAAGGTCTTTATAAAATAAATAATAAATACTTTCTGAAATGTCTATGGGAAAGAAATAATTGGGAATTCGGGGGGCGGGACAGCGACGCTCTATAGTCACTTTGAGGGTCTGGACCGTTCTCTTATGGGCAGAGAGTCAGCGAGGAGATAAATCACTCCGTCTCCAGAGTCAAGGCCATTCTTCCCTTGTATTCCCTCCCTCCACATCTCTCTCTCTCTCTCTCTCTCTGTGGCCTTGCTGGAACAGAAGCCTTGGAAGGCCGAGTCATGGCTCTGTGAACATGGCGTCTTAGGGGAATAGACGATGATGACTCCAGCCAAGGCCTCCCACATATGGTGAGAGATGGTGAGTCTGTGCAGAGTCTGAGCCTATATAATAATAATAATAGATACATAGATGTTCGCATAATTATCATTGAGGCCTATAGAAGCAGCAAGCATACCCCTGGAGTATGTCATGACCAGTGGGCGTGCACAGATAGACACTAGGGGGTGCTATAGCACACCCCCTTTTGGCAATGTGCCCTTTTGAAAAGGTGTACAGTGTACACTGTACAGTATGTGGACCATGGTGACCTTGATCAATTCTTGATAAAAAACTTATATCATTTAGGCCCCAAAATCCATAAATCCCACACTATTAAGGCAACCGGCCCTCCGGCCGGTTCCACGTGCTGCACAAGGTGCCCTTTTTTCACTTAGAGCACCTGCCCCTCTAAATGTCTGTGCACGCCACTGGTCATGACATTATGTGGAATGGCCTATAGCCCCTTTTTTCCCTCTACGACGTGAGCACCTAAAACATGGCCATCATTCTGCCTGCAACACTCTTTCAAGGTTTCTTTATTTTGTCTCCCGAGGGAGAAATTTGTCTTGGACCCCCTAGGACCCACCCTGCAAGCATACAGATACAATACAATACACAATACAAGACACCAAAGGCACACAGTGACCCGTACAACATTAAAATACCACGCACCATCATACCTATAGTGCAAAGGAGCAAAAGAGGGGAAGAACATCACCTCAAAACCACATGACACAGACTGAACTCAGTGTTCATTTCATAAGTTGGCGTGTGATTATAAGTCGGTGCGAAGACAAAGTCCCGTTGCTCCTACACTCTTGACTGGAAGCAAGACGTGTGTTTGTTGTTGGCGAAGTACCGAGAGAAGTGAGAGAACGGGAGATGAGAGGAAAAAGGAAGAGTTACTTGGGGAGAGATAGAGAGAGAGAGAGATCTACCATCTTGTCTCCCAATCAGCAAGGGGCATTCTTCTGCCTCACCCGCTCCCTCTTATGCAATGTGGTTTCCTTGGCAACGGGCTCCTGGGTAAAACAATGTGTCGCATCATGGCTAATATTGGCTCCTGAGTCGCTAAGCTAGGAGACAGTGATCCTGGAAGTATGAATATGATTCCATTATCTTCCCAGGGAGTAGTGGTAGAAAGTAACTAAGTACATTTACTTAAGTACTGTGCTAAAGTACAGTTTTTTTTGAGGGGCGTCAGCTTTGAGGGGTTTGTGTAAACACAAACATTGTGTAAACACAAACAATGAATTCCATTGACAATGAATGGCCAGACAGTGGCCTTGTGGTTAGAGACAGTGTCCACCCCCGAGACTGGGAGGTCGTGGGTTCGATCCCCGGCCGGGTCACACCAAAGACTCTGAAAAATGGGCAGTGGCGTGCACAGACATTTAGAGGGGCAGGTGCTCAAGTGAAAAAGAGGGCACCTTGTGCAGCGCATTTTGGGGCGGGAACCCATTTTGGTGCTTTAGCTATTAATAAATAGCAGATCTACAAGCTCGTAGCGCGCCACCGAGTGGCGCGCTACGAGCTACGTGCTCTAGCACCCCCTAGTGTCTATCTGTGCACGCCACTGAAAATGGGACCCAATGCCTCCCTGCTTGGCACTCAGCATCAATGGGTTGAACTGGGGGGGGTCAAAGCGCGGCATGGCTGCAGCTCACCGCTCCTTGGCTGTGGCTCACCGCTCCTTGGCTGTGGCTCACCGCTCCTTGGCTGCGGCTCACCGCTCCAAGAGATGGGTCAAATACGAAGAACAAATTTCACTGCGGTAATGTGTGTGATAAATCGTACGACTTTGACTTGTTGATGATGTATGATGATAAGAGCGGCCCTCAATTCACATAATGTGATTAGTACGTTTACTTCTACTCCACTACATCTCAGAGGCAAATATTGTACTTTTTACTCCACTACAATTATTTAAAAAGTTACTGGTTACTTTGTAGATTAGAACACTTCTTCTTCTACACGTGCACACCGCTTACGCCTAATTGGCTTGGGCAATTATTGTCTCTGTCTGAACCTTCATATACCAATAAAGCTGGTCTAATTGAAACAGAGAGAGAGAGAGAGAGAGAGAGAGAGAGAGAGAGAGAGAGAGAGAGAGAGAGAGAGAGAGATTGTGTATGTCCAGAAACCATTGATTAGGCTGCTATTCAGGAGACCGACCGACCGACAGACAGACAGACAGACAGACAGACAGACAGACAGACAGACAGACAGACAGACAGACAGACAGACAGACAGACAGACAGACAGACAGACAGACAGAGTTTCCCTTCAGGATGTCATCCGCACGATGACAGTTCTGTCCCCTTGTTAATTAAGAAAGAAAGAAAGAAAGAAATAGTTTGGGGTGAGTATAAAAGGAGGACTACAGGGAGGACAGACATATTATGGGGGCTTGGCTTTGACAATCTAAACGCATGTTTTGTCATGCCATTAATGCTCCTTTGAGTTGAACTGAAGTTGTAATTAATTAACAGAGAGAGAGAGAGAGAGAGAGAGAGAGAGAGAGAGACGTGTGTGGGTAGAGAGAGGTAGGTGATGGATGGGAGGGACCTTGCTGTTCTGTTTCAAGCTCCTGCAGTGATGAAGAATAACGCTTGTAGAGAAGCAGCACTTTCTGTACTTCTGGGGGAAAGAAAACAATAGCAAGAAAGCCATGTAATGTAATCTATAGGCAGTCGCTGTGACACTGTACGGAGGTCTGTGAGCTCACACCATGACCTGGAAACTATGCCTATGCCAGAATGTTGTTAAATGGTAAACGGTGCATTTATGTATCGGTTTTTTATCCAAAGCGCTTTACATAGATGTGTTACATTCACCCATTCACACACCGACGGAGGAGAAAACCATGCACGCAAGGCACCAACCTGCACATCGGGAGCAATTAGTCTTGCTCAAGGACACTTCGACACCGACTCCGGGGGAAGCTCACAGGGATCGAACTGGGAACCTCGTGGTTCCCATCTGGCCTGGCTCTATCGGCCACTCTAACCCCTGAGCCACTGCCGCCCGCTTGTGGATTTCAGCTATACCTACAGCAGTGTTGGTGGAGGACCCCAGGGATTCTCACCACTCCTATATAAAAGCTGTATATAGGAGGGGCTAGCGCCCCACAAACATGAACGATTCTGAGGACTAGGTCAAAACACCCTCTGCGCCGAGTTCGCTTTTTGACGCAAATTTTAATATTGAGTACGGTTCACAACTGTGTCCTGTATGCGCTCATAACACAGAATCGTAATATATCGGATTGCTCTTTTTGGCTCAAAACAAGCTAGCTTTCCGCCTCATTTCTCTGAACGATATGATCCTCCGGTACAAAATGTTTTGGGTGAATTTAATAACAACCGAGTTACCCGTTACACATAGCGTTAATTCACTTCCGAATGAAGCGGCTTTCAAACAAAGTCTGGGCGGCGGTCCTGCAGTACCTTTTTCAGACACCAGATGAGGGTGTTGGGCGGTCAATGAGTTAACCTGCCCGACGCAAGACACATGCAGATTATAAAAATGTCTTCTAAATCATGACAGTTTTGTGAAAAACCTATGTTTCTGTATTAGCGGTTCTCAAACTATTTCATGTCAAGGAGCCCCCGAATGATCTGTATTTGGCCGCCAACCCCCATCTAAAAATATGTTTTCCACGGATCCTTCTAGAAGCAAAGATCTGCGCCACATTATTAAAAAAATAGCAAAAGAAATTGCAGATCTGCTAGCTACGAGCTTGCAGATCTGCTACTTTTCAACAGCTAAAGTACCAAAGCAAACAAAAAGGTAGGAGCGCACACCACAAGTAGGGAGGTGCTGACCACGGGAGACAAACGTTAAAATAGAAAGGAGAGGTCGCACAAACTCGCAGTCCAGATTGTTACCAACATTTCGACAAACAAGTTGCCTTCTTCAGGGAATATGACAGCTAAAGTATAACATCATGCAAAAACAGTATATCTTCCTCTCCAAAGTACTCCTACACACACAAAAAAAAAAACACCAAAAGGGGTTGCCGTTGCCGTCCAGAATGGGTTAAACTTTGTCCAGTTGAAGGAGTTTACTCCTTCAACTGGACAACATGAAACTCCTCTTCCACTATCTCTCCTCCGGCTGTCTCTCTGCTTGCTCGCCCTCCCCCCAACCCTCATTAGCTTACCTTGGTTCAACCCCCCGCCCCCCCCCCCCCCCCCCAGTATTCTTATTCTGCTGGGGTATAGAGCACGCCCTTATTAGGAGACAAAGGTACTTTGTCTTTCAACCTTTTCCCAAAATGTCAAGAATGTCAACTTTACCTGCAGAATAGAGAGAGAGAGAGAGAGAGAGAGAGAGAGAGGGGAGAGAGGGCGGCAGCTGCACTCTGCATTCTGGAGCACTACTGTATATTGAGTGGTTTCAACCATACACTGGAATCTCTCGCCAACTTTTGTAGTGTGTGTGTGTGTGTGTGTGTGTACACCTGTGCTGTAGCCTGTGCACTGCAGAGACCTTGTGCTTGTTCATCCAGTCACAGTAGCTACGGAGGAACTGTCATAGAGATTCTCATGCATGGTGATTTATGTAACACCGAGAGCCCACTCAGCATGCACGCACGCACGCACGCAAGCACGCACGCACGCACGCACGCCAAGCTAACATAAATGACAGTGATAATAAGTCATAATTTACATAATGACGTGCTGCGTTCATTAATATGCACTGTCCCGTCTAAATGAAGTAATTGAACTGCGTTGTGAAGTTATGACTGTATTATTTCAGAAATAGTGATTTACAAAATGGTTGATGACATATAAACCCTACTCAGTTGACCGGAGTCTCCCAGGGCTCCATTTTACCCTCTACCAAATCTCTCCTGCGACAATAGCCGATCTACAAGCTCACGTTCACGTCATGTGAAGAGATGTTGTGGCCCTGCTCAATTGGCAGTGTTGATTTTGTCGACTAATACTATGACGAAAAATGTTCGGCGACTACCTCTTTTCACTGACGAAAACTAAATGGAAACGTAATGAAAACTAAGCTATGATGACTAGAAGTAAGACTAAAATAATATATACTGACAATTTCGTCAACAAATAAAAACTAGACTAAAATGTTAGGAAGGGACTATAGTGGACAAGAGATCCAGTATAAGTAAAAGACACAAGTCATATACACTTGGTTGCATGCTGAAAATAGCCGATCTACAAGCTCACAAAGCGCCGCAGCGAAATCAGCCATTGCGACGGCATCAAGGCCCGCCAAAATACATTTTAGTCGACTAAATCAAATGTAGATTTAGTCCACTAATTGGCTCTCGTCGGAATGTCAACAACAACCACAACAACCAGTGGGCCTCTACTAAGAGACAACCTCCTATAGAGCGTCGCAGGCCCGCCCCCTTTCAGAACGACGAGTGGCCCAGGAAATGATTCTCCATTCATTTTCTCCACAGGCTTTTCAAAAAGTATTTATATATAAAGACGGTTACGCCGCGGACAAAGCCAACTTCGGATCGTGACAAATCATGACAACAAACTCAATATTTTGTGCCGGTCAAATAATTTGAAAGAAGAAAATAAAGGCAGGATACAACACTATTTGTTTTGTTTTGTTCTTTCTTACTAATTATTTGATCGGCCCAAAACATTGTAATTATTGTCATGATTTGTCACGATCCGAGTTGGCTTTGTCCGCGGCGTAACCGTGGACAAACCGTAATGAATGGAGAATCATTTCCTGGGCCACTCGTCGTTCTGAAAGGGGGCGGGACTGCGACGCTCTAGTCTATAGGGCAGGGGTGGGCAACTGGCGGCCCGGGGGCCACATGCGGCCCCCACCTTCACTTAATGTGGCCCTCAGGTTATTGTCAGAACACTGATAATATTGGTTTCAGCTGTCACTATTCCACAACCCGCTTTTATTACTTCCGTCTAAATTAGTAGCTCAATGCTTCAACACAAGTATAATTAAAGGCATTTTCAGGATTCCAATTCAAAAATAGCAAAAATTCAAGATTTTAATTCGAATATAGCAAAAATAGCCGATCTACAAGCTCAAAACGTGTTGCAGCGCGACGCGTTTTGAGCTTGTAGATCGGCTTTTGCTACGACAGTAATACATGGCCCTAGGGAGTGAGTGTGGAAGTATAGTGGCCCTCTCCATCGTCAAAGTTGCCCACCCCTGCTATAGGGTCTAATCCTCCTGTCTGGGTCTGGGCTTATTTCACCTAACACCTTATCTGACCACAGATCAGCGTCCCTGGGTCTGGGCTTATTTCACCTAACACCTTATCTGACCACAGATCAGTGTCCCTGTGAGGATTTCTGGTGGTGAGGGAGACAAGTCATCCTTTAGCTCACGCCTCTTACATAACTGACTGTCAGGGAGAGAGAGAGAGAGAGAGAGAGAGAGAGAGAGAGAGAGGAGAGAGAGAGAGAGAGAGAGAGAGAGAGAGAGAGAGAGAGAGAGAGAGAGAGAGAGAGAGAGAGAGAGAGAGAGAGAGATGTCTCAGGGGAGGTATATAGCTCACACAGAGTCCTATAATATGCCAGGGGTGTCCAAATGTTTTTCAAAGGGGGCCATATTAGAAAATAATATTAAAACAATCAAGGGCATCTCTACGACTGACCTAATGTGCCTTCGAACTATAACAAAGTCACATACTGTACATACTGTATGCATCTCATTTAAACTCTTTTATGTAACTATCAGTATCACCATCAATATTTAATATCAATGGTCTTTTGTTAGGCGTGCTGTGAACAAAACACAGAAATAACTCGGCCTTTTTGCAGCCTTATTTCACATCACCAATTTAAATGTAGCCAGACGTGCCAGGTAAATATATTGAAATAACAGCCTTTTTTTTACCCCTTCAGAATGAGACAACAAGGAACAAGGAATCCTGACAAATAATTATACTCTGGGAAATGCCCATGAAGGTTAATAAAAATAAAAAACTTCAATGTAAAAATGTTGAGGTAATACAATTCAGGTATGAAGGGCCGTATAAAATGTGTCCCCGGGCCGCATTTGGCCCGCGGGCCGCACTTTGGACACCCCTGTGACCTATGCCCTGCCGGACTGCTGTTTCCTTATACCAGCTTAGCTATAGAGCGGCGCAGTCCCTCCCCTTTCAGAACAACGAACGGCCCAGGAAATGAAAACGCAATGCATTTCCCCATAGGCAGTTCTTATTTAATTTATTTAAAGACCTTTTAAGCGTCGTACGAAGCCAACTCTTGTCGTGACAAATCATGACAACACACACAATATTTTGGACCAGACAAATAATTACAAAGAAGAAAAAGAAAAAAAAAGTGTTGTAACCTGCCGTTTTTTTCTACTTTCTAATTTAATTAATTCTAAACTTTGTTTGGCCCGAAATATTGTGTGTGTTGTCATGATTTGTCACGACAAGAGTTGGCTTCGTACGACGCTTAAAAGGTAAATAAATTAAATAAAAAACTGCCTATGGGGAAATGCATTGCGTTTTCATTTCCTGGGCCGTTCGTTGTTCTGAAAGGGGGAGGGACTGCGCCGCTCTATTGGCCAGTACTATAATGACCATAGTTTATGCTTTGCATCCTATTTACACACTCCTAATGCAAAAAGGAAAATAGACATGAGGCGACGGTTTGATGATAATCTATTCCATGAACGGACGGGGCTCCCACTCAGGCAATAGCACACCGTAAAAGATTAACCTAAATTGAATAATACGCTTTGTCACCTAATGGCACAATAAACACACTATGGCACTACAGCTCCAACCGGAACGGCTTCCTCTGAGATGAGCTTCCACATTCTCTGTGCCGGCAGAGTACTGCATGGCCACCATGCTTGATTCGTACCTATTGTCCGTATCCTAAAACTCGCCCCCTTCTGCTGCTCTCAGCGTCCCAAGAACATTTACAGACGGGTTTAAACAAGCATTTAAATCGCTTTTCCTTGAGTTCAATTGAATCTCCGAAATAAATCAGGCTATTGAAGTTATTGCAACCGTTATAGGTCGCAGTTTACTATGAAAACCGTACCTGCATCTCCGTCAGTCAGTCCGTTACATTCACACACACACGCACATTCACACACCGATGGCAGAGGAAACCATGCGAGGCACCAACCTGCACAACGGGAACAACTAGGGGTTCACTGTCAACACTACAGTAACTCTGGGGGAGCCCGGGTTCCAACTGCAGGCAACCTTACGGTTCCCATCCGGCCACTCACCCCATAGAGCCATCGCCGCATCCTTGTTCAGCGTGACCCGGCCCTTCATAACTGTCTCACTCTATACGTGCGGTCGCCACCAATAGCTCTGTACCGTAGCGGTGTGAGCGGTCACCCTCGTCACTCTCTTTTTCAATACTTTTCACAACCTCAGAATGGAGGTGAAAGAGTGATGTAATGACCCGCTGACTTAAAGCATCGATGGATATGAGCGAAGGGACAGACACGTCCGTGAGAGGACAACATCTGATGCCTACATGACATGAGGACAATGTCCCGCAGTGGTGAAATGTATGTTTTCTAAATCTTCAAAATCTACAAAGTAACTAACGTTTTTCAAATAAATCTAGTGTAGTAAAAATGCAATATTTGGATCCGAGAAGCAGTGGAGTAGAAGTAAAAGTATTGAAAGTGGGAAATACTCAAGTCAAGTACAAATACTTGACTGTACTAAGTACAGTACTTAAGTAAATGTGGTTACTTTCCAAAAGTATCTGTCTAACCCCTCTCCTCTCCCCTCCTCTCCCCTCCTCTCCTCTCCTCTCCTCTCCTCTCCTCTCCTCTCCTCTCCTCTCCTCTCCTCCTCTCCTCTCCTCTCCTCTCCTCTCCTCTCCTCTCCTCTCCTCTCCTCTCCTCTCCTCTCCTCTCCTCTCCTCTCCTCTCCCATCATTTCCTATTTTCATTAAACGCGCCTTTGGAGTCTTTTTCATTAGAGGGACGACATAAGGAATTAAAGAGGAAGAGAAAGCCTATCCAAAAGGTGTGAGACAATATGTATGCAAATGTTTCCACCATCACAGGGTAGAGAAGCAGAGGATTTATCATCCAATATCACGCCATCATAAATGATAATGATAAACATATACGCAACGTTAAGACTGCGTAACATATTCATATACCATATATCTCTGATACAGCTATACCTACACCATGGCATGGATAAAAAAAAAAATAACATCCTGAACAATTACAAACAATCGGCAGTGAAGTGTTTGAACATCACAGCAGAGAACGGAGGAGACGTTGAAATGTTTTGGCATTTTAAACTGGCACGCTCTCATGTGTGGAAGACATCGTTGCTCAAGCGCGGCCCGTGATTGCACAGGCGGGCGGACTCCATCGCAGAAGTGTGGCACTCAATAACCAGACGGCGGGGAATTAACCCATTCTGAACGGGCACCCATTTTGGTGTCAGCATCATGTTGTGCTTTAGCTATTTAAAAATAGCAGATCTACAAGCTCATATCGCGCCACCGAGGTGGCGCGATACGAGCTTTAGGTCTGCTATTTTTTGAAAAATCGAAAGAACGACTGACATTTTTAGAATCTGATCTCAGGTCAGAATGGGTTCATCAGACCAGTGTGTGTCCGGCGGAAACCTCGTATGAATCTGATCTCAGGTCAGAATGGGTTAATAAGGCGCTGCAGTGTATCAGTGTTACTAAATTGCCCCGTGTTTCATGACGGAGTCTTTCGGCACAACTGTCAATTAGAAAACAATTAACCCGTTTAGACCTGAGAGCAGATTCTATACAAAATGTCTTCCAAATCATGACACCGATGTTTCTATATTATCAGTGGTTCTCAAACTATTTCATGTCAAGCTAATATATTGCCACCGACCCCCATCTGAAAATATGTTGTCCCAGGGATCCCCCCCCCCCCCCCCCCCCGAAGCAAAGATTTTACTTTAAAACGTTGGCTGGGAAAGAATATATATTCAAAGACTTGCGCCACGTTTTGTAGATCTGCTATTTTTCAAACAGCTAAAGTTTAAAAAGGTGATTGAAAGCGACACAGATGCGTACCAGGTCCGAATGGCTTAACCCATTCTGAACGGGAACCCATTTCGGTGTTAGCATCATGTCGTGCTTTAGCTATTGAAAAATAGCAGATCTACAAGCTCATAGCGCGCCACCGAGTGGCGCGCTACGAGCTATTTTTTTGAAAAATCGAAGAACGACTGACATTTTTAGAATCTGATCTCAGGTCAGAATGGGTTAATCAGACCAGTGTGTGTCCAGTGGAAACCTCATATGAATCTGATCTCAGGTCAGAATGGGTTAAAGCAGCCATTTATCACTCTACCTTCAGCCAGTGCTGTGCATGTTGTGCAGGGACTGGGAGTGTTGCAGAGAGAGAGAGGCTGATCAAAAAATAAAAAACAATAAACAGTAATCAAAGTCTGTATAATGAATTACCTGACGCTCAACAGAGAGGCGGATCTCGACCAAAATCAAAAGGTATACGAGATCAAACCTTCCCGTCGTCATCATCATCATCATCAAAACAGCTCTAGATGTCCTGAGATTAAATCAGACACTTTTGTCTTCTAGTCAAACAATTTGGCCTGAAGCCAAAAAACTGTCTCAATAGAACAGTCAATAATAACAATAAGACAAAGAAATGGGAATTGTGTGCTTGCGTGTGTGTGTGTGTGTGTGTGTGTGTGTGTGTGTGTGTGTGTGTGTGTGTGTGTGTGTGTGTGCGTGCGTGCCTGCGTGCGTGTCTCAGTATAGGCGATCTGGGTGAAAGCCCAGCACTTACAGTATGTTGTTTTAAAGTTTGATTGACTGGCGATAGAAACATAATTGACACTCAGAATTAACGATCACACTTTGAGGATTACAGAGAAATTAGAACGACATCAATCTGACGTAGAGAGATGTAGAGAGAGAGAGAGAGAGAGAGAGAGATAATGAATATGTATGAGAGAGATAGAGAGAGAGAGAGAGAGAGAGAGAGAGAGAGAGAGAGGCGGGGGGGAGGCAGACAATAGAGATGGCCCACATCTTTTCTTTCACCCGGAAAACGACATGTTGCACCGCAATGGGTTCTTTGGTTATATGTGACGTCCAACGGGGGAAACCCCCCCCCCCCTGTCAGGTGAAAAGAAGCGGCTTGGACTCCACATGCATATAAGGAAGCATGAGGTCAAGTCTGTTGCCCTCCCAGGTTGGCAGAGGAAGTGTAGCGCCCAGGATTACATTTTGACACTTTGAAAAAAATGGGCTGCAAAATCGTGGGCAGAAAATGTAGCATAACGAAAGAAAATCTTAAATGTTGTGCCAATTATTTGGGAGTCCCACCTGCTGCAATACCCACTGGTGAAACCCCCCTCCCCCAGGCCCCCCCCCCCCCCCCCGCCGGCCGGGCCCACGTTCTGCTACGTTCGATGCTCCACTCTAGTGTTGTGTGTGTTCCCCCAGGGTGCCACAGGGGGAGCCGCTGTGCACCGTATGGCTAATCAATGAGCGCATGGTAACTCTATACTCTAGCAGGGAGGAGAGGGGAGTCTCCACTATCTCTCTGCACTAATGAAGCTCCAGATAATCCAATCACTGCATGGGCTCACGGTGGGCAGATGGGCATCGGGAACAACCACTGCTTCCCTCTGGTTGTTATCGGCTAGCTGGAGGTAGCCCAGTCACTTCCCCCTCTCTGTCTCTGTGATGTGGAGGTAGCCCAGTCACTTCCCCCTCTGTCTCTGTGATGTGGAGGTAGCCCAGTCACTTCCCCCTCTGTCTCTGTAATGTGGAGGTAGCCCAGTCACTTCCCCCTCTGTCTCTGTGATGTGGAGGTAGCCCAGTCACTTCCCCCTCTGTCTCTGTAATGTGGAGGTAGCCCAGTCACTTCCCCCTCTCTGTCTCTGTAATGTGGAGGTAGCCCAGTCACTTCCCCCTCTGTCTCTGTAATGTGGAGGTAGCCCAGTCACTTCCCCTCTGTCTCTGTAATGTGGAGGTAGCCCAGTCACTTCCCCCTCTCTGTCTCTGTGATGTGGAGGTAGCCCAGTCACTTCCCCCTCTGTCTCTGTAATGTGGAGGTAGCCCAGTCACTTCCCCCTCTGTCTCTGTGATGTGGAGGTAGCCCAGTCACTTCCCCCTCTGTCTCTGTGATGTGGAGGTAGCCCAGTCACTTCCCCCTCTGTCTCTGTAATGTGGAGGTAGCCCAGTCACTTCCCCCTCTGTCTCTGTGATGTGGAGGTAGCCCAGTCACTTCCCCCTCTGTCTCTGTGATGTGGAGGTAGCCCAGTCACTTCCCCCTCTGTCTCTGTAAGGTGGAGGTAGCCCAGTCACTTCCCCCTCTCTGTCTCTGTGATGTGGAGGTAGCCCAGTCACTTCCCCCTCTGTCTCTGTAATGTGGAGGTAGCCCAGTCACTTCCCCCTCTGTCTCTGTGATGTGGAGGTAGCCCAGTCACTTCCCCCTCTGTCTCTGTAATGTGGAGGTAGCCCAGTCACTTCCCCCTCTCTGTCTCTGTGATGTGGAGGTAGCCCAGTCACTTCCCCCTCTGTCTCTGTAATGTGGAGGTAGCCCAGTCACTTCCCCCTCTGTCTCTGTGATGTGGAGGTAGCCCAGTCACTTCCCCCTCTGTCTCTGTGATGTGGAGGTAGCCCAGTCACTTCCCCCTCTGTCTCTGTAATGTGGAGGTAGCCCAGTCACTTCCCCCTCTGTCTCTGTAAGGTGGAGGTAGCCCAGTCACTTCCCCCTCTGTCTCTGTAAGGTGGAGGTAGCCCAGTCACTTCCCCCTCTGTCTCTGTAATGTGGAGGTAGCCCAGTCACTTCCCCCCTCTGTCTCTGTGATGTGGAGGTAGCCCAGTCACTTCCCCCTCTGTCTCTGTGATGTGGAGGTAGCCCAGTCACTTCCCCCTCTGTCTCTGTGATGTGGAGGTAGCCCAGTCACTTCCCCCTCTGTCTCTGTGATGTGGAGGTAGCCCAGTCACTTCCCCCTCTGTCTCTGTGATGTGGAGGTAGCCCAGTCACTTCCCCCTCTGTCTCTGTAATGTGGAGGTAGCCCAGTCACTTCCCCCTCTGTCTCTGTGATGTGGAGGTAGCCCAGTCACTTCCCCCTCTGTCTCTGTAATGTGGAGGTAGCCCAGTCACTTCCCCCTCTCTGTCTCTGTAATGTGGAGGTAGCCCAGTCACTTCCCTCTCTGTCTCTGTGATGTGGAGGTAGCCCAGTCACTTCCCCCTCTGTCTCTGTGATGTGGAGGTAGCCCAGTCACCCCCCTCTCTGTCTCTGTAATGTGGAGGTAGCCCAGTCACTTCCCCCTCTGTCTCTGTGATGTGGAGGTAGCCCAGTCACTTCCCCCTCTGTCTCTGTGATGTGGAGGTAGCCCAGTCACTTCCCCCTCTGTCTCTGTGATGTGGAGGTAGCCCAGTCACTTCCCCCTCTGTCTCTGTGATGTGGAGGTAGCCCAGTCACTTCCCCCTCTGTCTCTGTGATGTGGAGGTAGCCCAGTCACTTCCCCCTCTGTCTCTGTGATGTGGAGGTAGCCCAGTCACTCCCCTCTCTGTCTCTGTAATGTGGAGGTAGCCCAGTCACTTCCCCCTCTGTCTCTGTGATGTGGAGGTAGCCCAGTCACTTCCCCCTCTGTCTCTGTAATGTGGAGGTAGCCCAGTCACTTCCCCCTCTGTCTCTGTGATGTGGAGGTAGCCCAGTCACTTCCCCCTCTCTGTCTCTGTAATGTGGAGGTAGCCCAGTCACTTCCCCCTCTCTGTCTCTGTAATGTGGAGGTAGCCCAGTCACTTCCCCCTCTGTCTCTGTAATGTGGAGGTAGCCCAGTCACTTCCCCCTCTCTGTCTCTGTAATGTGGAGGTAGCCCAGTCACTTCCCCCTCTGTCTCTGTAATGTGGAGGTAGCCCAGTCACTTCCCCCTCTGTCTCTGTGATGTGGAGGTAGCCCAGTCACTTCCCCCTCTGTCTCTGTGATGTGGAGGTAGCCCAGTCACTCCCCTCTCTGTCTCTGTAATGTGGAGGTAGCCCAGTCACTTCCCCCTCTGTCTCTGTGATGTGGAGGTAGCCCAGTCACTTCCCCCTCTGTCTCTGTGATGTGGAGGTAGCCCAGTCACTTCCCCCTCTGTCTCTGTGATGTGGAGGTAGCCCAGTCACTTCCCCCTCTGTCTCTGTGATGTGGAGGTAGCCCAGTCACTTCCCCCTCTGTCTCTGTGATGTGGAGGTAGCCCAGTCACTTCCCTCTCTGTCTCTGTGATGTGGAGGTAGCCCAGTCACTCCCCTCTCTGTCTCTGTAATGTGGAGGTAGCCCAGTCACTCCCCTCTCTGTCTCTGTAATGTGGAGGTAGCCCAGTCACTTCCCCCTCTGTCTCTGTAATGTGGAGGTAGCCCAGTCACTCCCCTCTCTGTCTCTGTAATGTGGAGGTAGCCCAGTCACTCCCCCCTCTGTCTCTGTGATGTGGAGGTAGCCCAGTCACTTCCCCCTCTGTCTCTGTGATGTGGAGGTAGCCCAGTCACTTCCCCCTCTGTCTCTGTGATGTGGAGGTAGCCCAGTCACTTCCCCCTCTGTCTCTGTGATGTGGAGGTAGCCCAGTCACTTCCCTCTCTGTCTCTGTAATGTGGAGGTAGCCCAGTCACTTCCCCCTCTGTCTCTGTAATGTGGAGGTAGCCCAGTCACTTCCCCCTCTGTCTCTGTGATGTGGAGGTAGCCCAGTCACTTCCCCCTCTGTCTCTGTAATGTGGAGGTAGCCCAGTCACTTCCCCCCCTCTGTCTCTGTGATGTGGAGGTAGCCCAGTCACTTCCCCCTCTGTCTCTGTAATGTGGAGGTAGCCCAGTCACTTCCCCCTCTGTCTCTGTAATGTGGAGGTAGCCCAGTCACTTCCCCCCCTCTGTCTCTGTGATGTGGAGGTAGCCCAGTCACTTCCCCCTCTGTCTCTGTAATGTGGAGGTAGCCCAGTCAATTCCCCCTCTGTCTCTGTAATGTGGAGGTAGCCCAGTCACTTCCCCCCCTCTGTCTCTGTGATGTGGAGGTAGCCCAGTCACTTCCCCCTCTGTCTCTGTGATGTGGCGAGGATGTGAGTTGCATTTTTGAGGGGATTGACGGTCTGATACTACATTTTTATCCCACGATTTTGTAACCCATCGGTATCTGTGAAATGCCAGTCTAACCACCGATCCGACACAGGGGTAAGGGGGTTGACACACTATGGCAGGTAAATACAATGTTGGGACATGTGGAGTTTGCTTTGGAGTTGCCCAAACTGAAAGTGCACATTTGAGTGAGGAGTCTGCTATAAACACCCAGTGAACACCAGATATATAGCTAGATAGCTATAAACACAACATGAAATCACGCCGCTGGTATCGGTATCAGCTAAAATAGAAATTGAGGTATCGGAAGCGAAAAATCGGGACATCCCAAGTTGCTATTGAGCCACTAAACACGGTCGCTTTGTTCATCCACCATCCAAGCTGGAATTCCCATAAAAAGGACTAGAAAAGACTCAGCCCCCACCTTTTTAATTTTTCAATGCATTGAGGCTGTAGGTAGGGAAAGCCGATCGAACACGGAGCTGCCGATCGACCGACAGCTTTGATATGCGGTAAGCCAACGTTGTCTTCTACAACCTGACAGTTTTCTGAAAAAGCTGTTTCTATGTCGATTTTTCAAAAATAGCAGACCTACAAGCTCGTAGCGCGCCACTCTGTGGCGCGCTATGAGCTTGTAGATCTGCTATTTTTCAATAGCTAAAGCATAACATGATGCTAACACCAAAAGGGGTTCCCACCCAAAATGGGTTAAACAGTAGGTCTGTCATTAAATAGATTAATTATATTAATTAAACGGTGAATAACACGTTAAAACACGTCTATGGCGCAGTGGGAGGTCCTGAATAATCAGTTAAATCAGTATACATGGCGTTCTACAGTACGAGTTCAGTAATTCAGATGTTTACAATCATTCTTGAGACCGTATAGAATGAAACCAAATTCGAGACAGAGAACACATGGCAGAGTAATGCTATAACTTCCCAAACAGAGGAGTCCTTACTTTACTTTGGTTGTGTGTGTGTGTGTGTGTGTGTGTGTGTGTGTGTGTGTGTGTGTGTGTGTGTGTGTGTGTGTGTGTGTGTGGAGCATTGGAGTCACAATCCCCAGCAGTGTTCATTAGAGGGGTTCACACACACACACACACACACACACACACACACACACACACACACACACACACACACACACACACACACACACACACACACACACAGCTGAGTGTGATGTTGTAATGAGATATCTCCGCTCTTTCCAATTCCCAATCTATTTTTCCTCCACAGAAAAGAGGAGAGGAGGGGAGGGGAGAGGAGGGGAGGGGAGGGGAGAGGAGAGGAGAGGAGAGGAGAGGAGAGGAGAGGAGAGGAGAGGAGAGGAGAGGAGAGGAGAGGAGAGGAGAGGAGAGGAGAGGAGAGGAGAGGAGAGGAGAGGAGAGGAGAGGAGAGGAGAGGAGAGGAGAGGAGAGGAGAGGAGAGGAAAAAATGTGAAAGGGGAGAAGAGAACAGGAATGGAAGACGTGTAATCAGATTCATCTCTCTCTCTCTCTCTCTCTGTGTCTCTCATCCTGTTGGAATGGAGGATGTCTTACTATATATATATATATATATATGCCCCTCCTCAACACACACACACACACACACACACACACACACACACACACACACACACACACACACACACACACACACACACACACACACACACACACACACACACACACACACACACACACACACACACACACACACACACACACAGGGGTTCTCATGGTGATGGCCTCAGTGACACTGCTTAAATATTAATGAGCTGATTCTCTCTCATTAATAATAGCTGCTGCACTGATTGCTCTGCGAATAGCAGTGTGTGTGTGTGTGTGTGTGTGTGTGTGTGTGTGTGTGTGCACACGTGCGCGTGTGTGTGTGTTTGTGCGTGCGTTGGAATTGTGCTTTCCTACAATGTGTGAGTATTTGCCCTGCATGTCATTGGGATACTACACACAGTGCATCCAACACAGCATCCAACCACCTCGCACTGCATCTCTGCATCCAACCACCCAACAACACTGCATCCAACACAGCATCCAACCACCCAACAACACTGCATCCAACACAGCATCCAACCACCCAACAACACTGCATCTCTGCATCCAACACAGCATCCAACCACCCAACAACACTGCATCTCTGCATCCATCCTCTTGGCACTGCATCTCTGCATCCAACACAGCATCCAACCACCCAACAACACTGCACCTCTGCATCCAACCTCCTGGCACTGCATCTCTGCAGCCAACACAGCATCCAACCACCCAACAACACTGCACCTCTGCATCCAACACAGCATCCAACCACCCAACAACACTGCACCTCTGCATCCAACACAGCATCCAACCACCCAACAACACTGCACCTCTGCATCCAACACAGCATCCAACCTCCTGGCACTGCATCTCTGCATCCAACACAGCATCCAACCACCCAACAACACTGCACCTCTGCATCCAACACAGCATCCAACCACCCAACAACACTGCACCTCTGCATCCAACACAGCATCCAACCTCCTGGCACTGCATCTCTGCATCCAACACAGCATCCAACCACCCAACAACACTGCATTTGCATATCTACCTTTTTTCATAGAGGGAAAACTAAATGGAAACTGAATAAGCTAAGCTAATGACTAAATGTAACGCTATGTTGTTGTTGTGTGTCTGTGAACTGTGAACAAAGAGAGACCAGCAGGGTGACAGAGACCAGCAGGGTGACAGAGAGACCAGCAGGGTGACAGATAGACCAGCAGGGCGACAGAGACCAGCAGGGTGACAGAGACCAGCAGGGTGACAGAGACCAGCAGGGTGACATATAGACCAGCAGGGCGACAGAGACCAGCAGGGTGACAGAGACCAGCAGGGTGACAGAGACCAGCAGGGCGACAGATAGACCAGCAGGGTGACAGAGACCAGCAGGGTGACAGAGACCAGCAGGGTGACAGAGACCAGCAGGGTGACAGAGACCAGCAGGGTGACAGATAGACCAGCAGGGTGACAGAGACCAGCAGGGTGACAGATAGACCAGCAGGGTGACAGAGACCAGCAGGGTGAGACAGAGACCAGCAGGGTGACAGAGACCAGCAGGGTGACAGAGACCAGCAGGGTGACAGAGACCAGCAGGGTGACAGAGACCAGCAGGGCGACATAGACCAGCAGGGTGAGACAGAGACCAGCAGGGTGAGACAGAGACCAGCAGGGTGAGACAGAGACCAGCAGGGCGACAGAGACCAGCAGGGCGACAGAGACCAGCTGGGTGAGACAGAGACCAGCAGGGTGACAGAGACCAGCAGGGCGACAGAGACCAGCAGGGTGACAGAGACCAGCAGGGTGACAGAGACCAGCAGGGTGAGACAGAGACCAGCAGGGTGACAGAGACCAGCAGGGTGACAGAGACCAGCAGGGTGACAGAGACCAGCAGGGTGAGACAGAGACCAGCAGGGTGAGACAGAGACCAGCAGGGTGACAGAGACCAGCAGGGTGACAGAGACCAGCAGGGTGAGACAGAGACCAGCAGGGTGACAGAGACCAGCAGGGTGACAGAGACCAGCAGGGTGACAGAGACCAGCAGGGTGACAGAGACCAGCAGGGTGAGACAGAGACCAGCAGGGTGAGACAGAGACCAGCAGGGTGAGACAGAGACCAGCAGGGTGAGACAGAGACCAGCAGGGTGACAGAGACCAGCAGGGTGACAGAGACCAGCAGGGTGACAGAGACCAGCAGGGTGACAGAGACCAGCAGGGTGAGACAGAGACCAGCAGGGTGAGACAGAGACCAGCAGGGTGACAGAGACCAGCAGGGTGACAGAGACCAGCAGGGTGACAGATAGACCAGCAGGGCGACAGAGACCAGCAGGGTGACAGAGACCAGCAGGGTGACAGAGACCAGCAGGGCGACAGATAGACCAGCAGGGTGACAGAGACCAACAGGGTGACAGAGACCAGCAGGGTGACAGAGACCAGCAGGGTGACAGAGACCAGCAGGGTGACAGATAGACCAGCAGGGTGACAGAGACCAGCAGGGTGACAGATAGACCAGCAGGGTGACAGAGACCAGCAGGGTGAGACAGAGACCAGCAGGGTGACAGAGACCAGCAGGGTGACAGAGACCAGCAGGGTGACAGAGACCAGCAGGGTGACAGAGACCAGCAGGGCGACATAGACCAGCAGGGTGAGACAGAGACCAGCAGGGTGAGACAGAGACCAGCAGGGTGAGACAGAGACCAGCAGGGCGACAGAGACCAGCAGGGCGACAGAGACCAGCTGGGTGAGACAGAGACCAGCAGGGTGACAGAGACCAGCAGGGCGACAGAGACCAGCAGGGTGACAGAGACCAGCAGGGTGACAGAGACCAGCAGGGTGAGACAGAGACCAGCAGGGTGACAGAGACCAGCAGGGTGACAGAGACCAGCAGGGTGACAGAGACCAGCAGGGTGAGACAGAGACCAGCAGGGTGAGACAGAGACCAGCAGGGTGACAGAGACCAGCAGGGTGACAGAGACCAGCAGGGTGACAGAGACCAGCAGGGCGACATAGACCAGCAGGGTGAGACAGAGACCAGCAGGGTGAGACAGAGACCAGCAGGGTGAGACAGAGACCAGCAGGGCGACAGAGACCAGCAGGGCGACAGAGACCAGCTGGGTGAGACAGAGACCAGCTGGGTGAGACAGAGACCAGCAGGGCGACAGAGACCAGCAGGGTGACAGAGACCAGCAGGGTGACAGAGACCAGCAGGGTGACAGAGACCAGCAGGGTGACAGAGACCAGCAGGGTGACAGAGACCAGCAGGGTGACAGAGACCAGCAGGGTGACAGAGACCAGCAGGGTGAGACAGAGACCAGCAGGGTGACAGAGACCAGCAGGGTGACAGAGACCAGCAGGGTGACAGAGACCAGCAGGGCGACAGAGACCAGCAGGGTGACAGAGACCAGCAGGGCGACAGAGACCAGCAGGGTGACAGAGACCAGCAGGGTGAGACAGAGACCAGCAGGGTGACAGAGACCAGCAGGGTGACAGAGACCAGCAGGGTGACAGAGACCAGCAGGGTGACAGAGACCAGCAGGGTGAGAGAGACCAGCAGGGTGACAGAGACCAGCAGGGTGACAGAGACCAGCAGGGTGACAGAGACCAGCAGGGTGAGACAGAGACCAGCAGGGTGACAGAGACCAGCAGGGTAACAGAGAGACCAGCAGGGTGACAGAGACCAGCAGGGTGAGAGAGACCAGCAGGGTGACAGAGACCAGCAGGGTGACAGAGACCAGCAGGGCGACAGAGACCAGCAGGGTGAGACAGAGACCAGCAGGGTGAGACAGAGACCAGCAGGGCGACAGAGACCAGCAGGGCGACAGAGACCAGCAGGGCGACAGAGACCAGCAGGGCGACAGAGACCAGCAGGGTGACAGAGACCAGCAGGGTGAGAGAGACCAGCAGGGTGACAGAGACCAGCAGGGTGACAGAGACCAGCAGGGCGACAGAGACCAGCAGGGTGAGACAGAGACCAGCAGGGTGAGACAGAGACCAGCAGGGTGACAGAGACCAGCAGGGTGAGACAGAGACCAGCAGGGTGACAGAGACCAGCAGGGTGAGACAGAGACCAGCAGGGTGACAGAGACCAGCAGGGTGAGACAGAGACCAGCAGGGTGACAGAGACCAGCAGGGTGAGACAGAGACCAGCAGGGTGAGACAGAGACCAGCAGGGTGACAGAGACCAGCAGGGTGACAGAGACCAGCAGGGTGACAGAGACCAGCAGGGTGACAGAGACCAGCAGGGTGAGACAGAGACCAGCAGGGTGAGACAGAGACCAGCAGGGTGAGACAGAGACCAGCAGGGTGAGACAGAGACCAGCAGGGTGACAGAGACCAGCAGGGTGACAGAGACCAGCAGGGTGACAGAGACCAGCAGGGTGACAGAGACCAGCAGGGTGAGACAGAGACCAGCAGGGTGAGACAGAGACCAGCAGGGTGAGACAGAGACCAGCAGGGTGAGACAGAGACCAGAGGAGAGCCTATAGTCAACCATTTTATGGATCACGGAGAGGCTGTCGTTTTCTCCGGAAGGAAAACAGAAACCTGGCTCAAAGGGTCTGGTAGCCCGGCAGCTGATAGCGTATAGCGGGCGAGAGGAGAGGGAGTGGCCAAACCAACCACAGCGTGTTTGTAAACAGAACAAAGTGACTGTCAAAAACCCACAGGAGCAACATTTGTCCAGGAGCTTATTGGTGTTTTGTTTCTGACCAATCAGGAACCAGCAACAAAGTGGAACAGGTCTTTTTTTTACCCATCACTATTCTGTCTGTGTCTGTCTGTGTCTGTCTGTGTGCGTGCGTGTGTGCGTGCATGCGTGCGTGCATGCGTGCGTGAAAGTGTACAGATCCGTACAGATCTACCCTCTTATCCTGTCTTTCTGAGAGGCGTGATAAGCTCTGGTATCTGTTTATTTTCAAAGCCATCTGAGGAACGCTCCCCTCTTACATTTGCTCCAACGTTGGATCAGAATCCAAGTCCCTATCAGACCCGTATGGAGTGACCTCCCTATCAGACCCGTATGGAGTGACCTCCCTATCAGACCCGTATGGAGTGACCTCCCTATCAGACCCGTATGGAGTGACCTCCCTATCAGACCCGTATGGAGTGACCTCCCTATCAGACCCGTATGGAGTGACCTCCCTATCAGACCCGTATGGAGTGACCTCCCTATCAGACCCGTATGGAGTGACCTCCTGACCCTCAAGGTTCCATTGGCTAACACAGAGCTAGATAATAGGCGAAGCAGCGTTGTCTGTCTGTCTGTCTGTCAGTGCTCCATCTGATTGGAACGAGCTCCAGAAGTCCTTAACCCTTCAGAACGGGGATTATGTTATACCTTAGCTATTGAAAAGATAGCAGATCTACAAGCTCATAGCGCTGCACTTATGAGCTTGTAGATCTGCTATTTTTTCGTGGAGCAAATCTTTAATATATATTCTTTCAGAGCGAACATTTTTAACTCAAATCTTTGCCTCTGTGGGGTCCCTGGAACCCCTTCATATGGGGGTCCCTGGAACCCCTTCAGATGGGGGTCCCTGGAACCCCTTCAGATGGGGGTCCCTGGAACAACATATTTTCAGATGGGGGTCGGCGGCATATTACATATACATTTTTGGGGTCCTTGACATGAAATATTGAGAACCACTGATACAGAAACAGAGGTTTTTCAGAAAATGGTCAGGATTTAGAAGATTTTTTTTTTTTAATTTCGACGTCAGTTCAACATTGTTTTATTAATCTTCGGTCTATCTGTTATAGTTATTTTAGTTATGAGTATTGTCTGTCTTCCGATTGATATATTTAATATTGCTGTTTGTTGCATATTGTTGATTTTCTGTATTCAGCTACATTGAAAATGACGGCCTGCCCCTCAAGTGCACTCCGAGTTTAGACCACACACACACGCACACACACATGCACGCACACGCACGCACGCACGCACACACGCACGCACGCACGCACTATGGTACAATACAATACAATACAATGCCGAGCTCTCAGAGAAAAAAATGAAAG